>NW_028081756.1:3997470-4396915 GCF_014824575.4 Sturnira hondurensis
CAGAGACTATTTCAAAAAATTCAAGAAGTAAGATTCCCAAACTTTTTAAGGCAGCATTATCCTAATCCCCAAACCAGATAAAGACAAAACAAAGAACGTTCAGGCCAATATCACTGATAAACACAGGCACTGTAATACTCAACAAAATACTGGAATTCCTCATCCAGCAATATGTTAAAAAGATCATACACCATGATCAAGTGGAAGTCATCCCAGTCATGCAAGGATGATACAATATTTGCAAATCAATAAATGTAATACATCACATAAACAAAACAAAAGACAAATCACATGATCATATCAATAGATGCAGAAAAAGCATTTGCTAAGTTACAACACCCATTTATGATAAAAACAGCAAAATGTGAATAGAGGGAGCATTCCTTAACATAATAAAGGCTGTGTAATACAGACCTACAGCCAACATCAAACTCAATAGGCAAAAACTAAAATCTTTTCCACTAATATCAGGAACAAGACAAGGTTGTCCACTTTCACCACTTCATTTCAATATAGTATTGGAAGTTTTAGCCACAGCAGTCAGACAAGAAAAGGAAATAAAAGGCATCCAAATCAGAAGGGAGGAAGCAAAACTGTCACTGTTTGAAGAGGACATGGTAGTGTATATAGAAAGTCCTATGGACTCTACCAAAAAACTGCTTGGCTTAATAAGTGAATTTTGGATACAAAGTTAGTACTCAGAAATTAAAGGAATTTTTGTACACCAATAACAGAATAATCAGATTCAGGAATCAGAAGAATAATCCCATTTGTATAACAACAAGAAAATAAAGTCCCTGGGAATAAGTCTAACCAAGTAGTTAAAACACCTGACCTCGGAAAACTACACAACACTGAAGAAAGAAGTTAAGGAAGACACAAACAAATGAAGTCATGTTGCATGCTCATGGATTGGAAGAATGAACATCATCAAAATGTCCATATTACCCAAAGCAATTTATAGATTTCATGCAATTGCTATTAAAGTACTCATGATATACTTCACAGATATAGAACAAACTTTTCAAAAATTTATATGGAACCATAAACAACCCTGAATAGCAGTAGCAATTACGAGAAAGAAGAACAAAGTTAGGAGGGATCACAGTACCTGATATCAAATTGTGTTACAAGGCTACTGTCATCAGTACAGCACAGTACTGCCATAGAACAGACACATAGACTAATGGAGCAGAACAGAGAGCCCAGAGATAAACCCAATTCTCTACAGTCAATATTTGACAAAGGGGGAAGAAGCATAAAATGGAGTAAAAATAGCGTCTTCAACAAATGGTGTTGGGAGAACTGGACAGCTACATGCAAAAAAATGAAACTCAACCACTTAAAACATACACAAATATAAATTCAAGGTGGATAAAAGACTTAAATATAAGTCGTGACACCATAAAATCCCTAGAGGAAAACATTGGCAGGAAAACTTCAGACATTCCATGCAGCAATATTTTCACCAATATGTCCCCTACAGCAGGGGATATAAAGGAAAGAATAAACAAATGGGACTTCATCAAATTAAAAACTTTTGCATTGGTAAAGAAAACAATATTAAAATGAAAGGAGAACCAACTGTATGGGAAAACATATTTGCCAATGATACCTCAGACCAGGGTTTGATCTCCAAAATATATAAAGAACTCACACAACTCCACTCCAGGAAGTTAACCTGATAAAATATTGGCAAAAGACTTGAAAAGGCACTTCCCCAAGGAGGACATAGAGAGGGCCCAGAGACGTATGGAAAGATGATCAACTTCACTAGACATCAGAGAGATGCATGTTAAAACCACAGTGAGATACCACTTTACACTGATCAGAATGGCCATCATAAACAAATAAAGAATGAGTGTTGGAGAGCATATGGACAGAAGGGAACCCTAATGCATTGTTGATGGGAATGCAAACTTGTGCAGCCACTGTGGAAAACAGTATGGAATTTCCTCATAAAACTAAAAATGAACTGCTTTTTGATGTGGCAATTCCACTCTGGGATTATATCTTGAGAACCCTGAAACACAAATCCCAAAGAACCTTTACACCCCAGTGTTCATAGCAGCACAATTTACATTAGCCAAGTGCAGGAAGCAACCTAAATGTTCATCAGTAAAATAATGGGTCCAAAATTAATGGTACACTTATACAATGGAATACTATGCAGCATAAAGAAAGGAGGAGTTCCTACCCTTTGTGACAGCATGGATGGAAATTGAGAGCATTATACTAAGTGAAATAAGCCAGCTGCTGTGGGACAAATACCATGTTGATCTCACCTTTAAGTGGAACCTAATGAACAAGGCAAACAAGCAAGGAAAATATAACCAGAAACTTTGAAATTAAGAACAGTCTGACAGTAACTAGAATGGAGGTGGGAGGGGATAATGGGAGGGGGAAGATGGGAAGTGTTTTCAGGAACAACTATAAAGGACACATGGATAAAACCAAGGAGGGAGTGTGTTCATCAATGGGAGGTGGGGATGGCTGGACGACTGTACTTGAACAACTATAGAAGAATTAAAAAAATGCTTTGTCTGATTAGGAGCTCAGAGTCTTGAGCTAAGCTTCGTGTTTTCTGGCCATGTGGCCTTGCCCTCAGCAGCTGAGGGATCCTCAGTGCACTAGTCCAGTTCTCTGTATCACAGCTTCCGTTGGATCTGCCTCATAGGTTATGAAGACTGACTTAATATGTATAAAGTAAGTGCAACTGACCTGTGGAACAGTAAGTTCTCTGTAAATGCTGTGGTACAGGCTCACTATCAGTGGTGGCGAACTCAGGTCTCAGACTCTGAATCTTGTACTTTCATATTCTACTGCCTCTGATGGCCTATAGAGTTTATGAAACCTTTATTAACTAATAACTTACAGATGTTTAGAACAATGCAAAGGTATTCATTTTTTCTTAAAATTTGTACTCTTCCCAGATAATTGAAATTGCCAGAAAGTTACCTTTCAAACCACACTTTTTAAAAAAAGATACATTCACTTGGAATATTTAGTTGGCTTAAAAAGGCAAGAATTGTCAAAGCATGAATGAACCTTTATTATAAATTCTGTATTAAATTTTACTACATCCTCTCATTAGGCCCCAAAATGTTCTGCTTTATGTACATTTTATTTCTTCAAAATGTTCAGTTTCTGGTACTGTATAAATAGCCACCAGGATGGATATTATCACCAATGCTGCTATCTATTTTGTGGCTAACAGCTGCTGCTTCTTGTGCTGCCATGTCTTCAGAATTTATTGTTCTACAGAGATGTTTTGAAAAGTATTTTTAACTCTATTTACAGCCCCCTTGTTTTACTCAGCACAGTATGAGTGATAAGCTCCATGTTGCCTTCTAAGCCATACTTTGCTTATTGCTCTATGGCTTTCTTTTGATTAAACCTATGCTCTTGCTTTAGAATGAATCCTCTACCTAAGATTTCTTGGTCTTTTCACAGATCTGGTCCTGCCAGAGTCCTCAGTCCTGTGTGTGGAAAAGAAAACAAAAGAAAAAAACACTGGTATCTTTCCTGGAAGTACTCCTAGTGCAGGTAAGCTGGGAGTTGTGCTTTGAAAGAATAGTGTTATATGAAAGTGGTTTTTGAAGGTTGTAATTGGCTCAGGGTTCCTCTAAGGTAGAAGTACTAAAGTCAAAACTATAGTAGTAGGCAGAAAGTATCAGTGACCCTTTTTCTTACATATTTGTTAAACACATTGTGGTAGGTTATTGTTAGCCAAGGTAATAGCCTAAGTCATTATTATTTTGAAGATTTGACTAGGCATAGTTAATTAGAAGTCTGCTAAATAAGGCTTGGCACAGTGCTTTTCTCAGTACCAAATCCAGGACATCTTAGATGGGTGCTGTGTACTTAACAGCAGTCTTGCTATTATTGTTATGGGAAACCAGGAGTGGTAAGCCTCTATTGAATGCAGACATGAAAGGACTGTTGTTCTCTAGTTACTGCTATCTCATTTGACTTCCCTTAGTGGGCCTGCCTCTTCTGGTCCCTAACTGTTATTTAGGTAACTCTCTGCTTTTTTCTTGCTGCTTTTAAGATTCTCTCCTTATTTTTGATCTTGGATAATGTAATTATGATGTGCCTTGGTGTGTATTTCCTTGCAGTCCAACTGTTTTGGGACTCTGAGCTTCCTGATCTTCCTGGAAGTCTGTTTCCTTTGCCAGATTGGGGAAATTCTCCTTCATTATGTTTTCCAATAAGTTTTTAATTTCTTGCTCTTCTGTTCTTCTTGTGGTGCCACTGTGATTTGGATGTTGGAACATTTAAAGTTGTCCCGGAGGTTTCTAAGCCTCTCCTCATTTCTTTTTTTTTTAATTCTCATTTTTTCATTCTGTTCTGGTTGGATGTTTATTTCTTCCTTCTCCAAATCATTGATTTTATTCCCAGTGTCCTTCTTGTCACTATTGGTTCCTGTACATTTTTCTTTATTTCACTTTTTTCTGTATTTTGCAACCATACTCAACCATTTCTGTGAGCATCCTGATTACCATTGTTTTGAACTCTGCATCTCATAGGTTGGCCATCTTTTCATTATTTAGTTATATTTTTGGAGCTTTGATCTGTCCTTTCATGTGGGCCATATTTCTTTGCCTCAGTGTACTTGTTATGTAGTAAGGGGTGGATCCTTAAGTATTTGCCAGGGTGGGGCAACCTAGGTTACTGCCTTGAGGTGTTGCATGTGGGGTAGGGGTCCAATGGGGAGCAACGCCGCTTTCTTGACTTTCTTCTGACTTCAGTCACTTCTTCCTCTATTCTCAAGCTAATTGTGCCCTTCCGGTGCTGATTCCCAGGTGGGTGGGTTTGTGTATTTCTAGGACCCAGTGGGGTCCTAGATCTGTCCTCCGTCAATCTGTCCTGTGAGGCTGGAAGTTTCTCCTGCTGCCACAACCCCCACAGCTTTTTTCACGCAGAGGCTTTGAGGCTTTATTTCCCTGCAATGCTACCTTGGGTTGCTTAGTCTGTCTTGATCCCCAGTTGTCCCTCCTGGTTTATCCACATGCAAATGTGGGACTGCCCGCTTTGCCAGCCTCTGCCTCGCCCGGTCCACCAGCTGCCGCTCTGCCCACCTTGGTCCTGCAGCTGCTGCCTTGCCATGAGTCCTCTCCACCTAGGCTACTCGTTTCCACCCCGCTTACTGGTCTGGATGAGTGTTTCTTCTTTAACTCCTTGGTTGTTAGACTTCCATAAAGTTTGATTTTCTGAAAATTGTGGGTATTTTTTGTTTTTAATTTGTTGGTGTCTGTCTTTTGGTTGTGCAAGGAGGCAAAGTATATCTGCTATGCCTCCATCTTGGCAGTAGGTCCAGATTTAATTGTTGGTAGATATGTATTACCATTTATTGTTTATAGTTTTGATCTTTTTTTCTCTTAATAAGGTCCCTTTAACATTGCATATAATAATGGGTTGGTGATGAGGAACTCTTAGTTTTTTCTTGTCTGCGAAGCAGCACTTCATCTGGCCTTTAATTCTAAAAAATAGCTTTGCTGGGTAGAACAATCTTGGCTGCGGGTCCCTGCTTTTCATGACTTTGAATATTTCCTGCCAATCCCTTCTAGCCTACAAAGTTTCTTTTCAGAAATCAGCTGACAGTCTTATGGGGATGCCTCTGTAGATAATTAACTGCCTTCTCGCTGCATTTAAGATTCTCTCTTTGCCCTGGCTGGTGTGGCTCAGTGGATTGAGCGCGGGCCTGCGAACCACAGGATCGCGGTTCGATTCCCAGTCAGGGCACATGCCTGGGTTGTGGGCCAGTTCCCAGTAGGGGACTCACGAGAGGCAACCAAACATTGATATTTCTCTCCCTCTCTCCTTCCCTTCCCCTCTAAAGATAAATAATAAATAAAAAATCTTTTTAAAAAAAGATGCTCTCTTTATCAGAGAAATTGCCAATTAACCTTTGGCAATTTAATTATGATGAGTCTTGGAGTGGGCCTCTTTGCATTCATCTTGGATGGGATTCTGTGCTTCTTGGACTTGCACATCTATTTCTTTCACCAAAGCGGGGCAACTTTCTTTTATTATTTTTTCAAATAGATTTTTCAGTTCCTTGCTCTTTCTTTTCTCCTTCTGGCACCTCTATGTTGTGTGTTGTAATACTTAAAAGTTGTCCCACAAGCTGCTTACACTATCCTCATTTTATTTATTTTTTATTCTTTTCTCTTCTTGTTGTTCTGATTGGTTGGTTTTTGCTTTCTTTTGTTTCAAAGCATTGATTTGATTCTAGGCTTTATCCACTCCACTGTTGTTTTCCTGTAAATTGTTCTTAATTTCATTAGTAAATACTTTGTTTTGAATTTATTTTTTATATGTTGTTGAAATCCTCACTGTGTTCCTTGAACATCCTTATAACCAGCGCTTTGAACTGTGCATCTGATAGATTGCTTGTCTCCATTTTGTTTACTTCTTTTTCTGGAGTTTTCATCTGTTTTTTCATTTGGGCCATGTTTCTTTTTCTTGTCATTTTGGCAGCCTCTCTGTGTTTGTTTCTATGTGTTAAGTAGAGCTGCTATGACTCCCTGTCTTGATAGCATGGACTGATGTAGTAGATGTCCTGCAGGGTTCAGTGGCACAGCCTTTGCTATCATCCATGCTGGGTACTTGAGCTGCGCCCTCCATGTGGGCTGAATATACCCACTCTTGTAGTTGGTTCTTGATTGCTATTGACAAGTCAATGAAAGCAATTTACCCAGGTCAGTAAGCTGCCAGGACTGGCTTTGACCACTAACCACCAACCTCTGCCCTATGCGGAGGATCAGCTGTGCAGGGGCAGGGCAGTGGTGCTGCGATGTTGTCTGTAGTTGTCCACTGGATGTGTTGGCCCTTGAATTTCCCAGGTGGTGCAGGCCAGGGTCTGCCCCTACTTGTGTTCTTCCATAGCCACCTTGTTTGAGCTATAAAGCAATATGAGATGTCTGCTACTTGTGCTGTGCCTAGAGATTCTCTGGTGAAGCCAAACTGTGAATCTAGGCTGGACATTTCTAGTGCTGGGTCTGGGACCACTAGGAAAAGGTATGTGAAAGGTTTTCTTAGGCTCCACTGAGGAAGAAATGCCAGTCAGCCACAAAGTTAGGCAGTATAGAGCCCTATTGGGGTTGTGCGCCCAGGCGAGGTTCCCTGGCCCACAGAGCGGGGCCGGGGAAGTCGCACCCAATCAGGGAATGTGGTGGGGTTTTATTTTGGTTGGCTCTCTTCATGGGAGCTGGGGATTGGTCTCCTTTGAACAAAGTGGCAATATATCATTGGTGGCTTTCCTCAGGCTCAGGTTGCTATGCAGATAAAGCCTGCCCTTTTGGCTCTCTGGTTCCTCCCACCTCCCTCTGGTTTGACATCAGCCATCTTTTCCAGGTTGCAGTTCAGCCGCCATTTTGTCCTACTCTGCCCATCCTAACATTCCTACCTCTTTGATAGGATAAGGGGTGCCGTGTTTGATCCGGCTACTTCCTGTTGTTGGGGGATATCGAGGGGAGGAGCTAGAGGTCGGCCATTTCTGGTCTAGGAAGTGAGGTGGGTGATGATAGGCTGTAATCCTTTTAAGTTTGTGTGGGAGATAGGAAATTGGGGTTGGGATGGGAAAATGTAGGGCCCTTTTAGGGGGATGACGGCTGGGGGGTGATGAGAAGCCACTGTTGGGATAGAAGTGTCCCATACTTGTGGGTTGACAAGGGAAGGGGTAGTGGGTGGAGCTGGAGGAGGAATTGGATTTTCTAACAGTGGGAGAATAAGGGAGGAGGAACGGGTCGGGTTTTGCGCTATCTGAAGAGTGATGCCTATTAATTGGAGAACATCGTCCTAGAAGCCGAATAGGGCAGGAGGGTATGACAAGGAATGAATGGGGAAAGGGAAAGCTGTCCAGACTGCAGCGAAGCAGGAGGGTTTGCCACGGGCGAGACGGGGTCCCGTCAACCCCCATGACGGAGATCTGGGAAAGAGTAAGAGGTCCTGAAAAAGATGGTAAAACAGAGTAGGTAGCCCCTGTGTCTACTAGGAAAGAGATGGACTTACCTGCTACCTGCAGCGTTACCCTGGGCTCGGCGAGGGGGATGGGGGTCTTTGAGTCTGGGCCGCTTCAATTGCCTAGGAGTCCGAGAAGTTCTGGTGCAGCCAGGGAAGAGTCCACACCTTGATCGACTGGTCCCCTGTGTCGAGGCACCAGGAACAAACATCTAACGGGACAGGCATCCCTCCAGTAGCCAAGCTGTTGACAATCTGGGTAAGGCTTCGTTGGTGGCCGAGGTTGAGGACACTGGTGGGCCCAGTGCCCTTCTTTGCCACACTTGAAACAGGCCCCTGGTGGGGTGTTCTTTGGTCCAGACTTAAGCTTCACCCCTGTGGTGGTGTTTGTGGCTGGCCACAGGGCTGCTAGCGTGGCTTGGGTTTGTAGGGCTATCTTTTGCTGTAGGTGAGCCTGGCAGGCAGCCTCAGCCTCTGCTTCCCAGTTATTGAAAACCTTAAATGCCATATTTACCAGATCTCACATGGGGGTTTGGGGGCCATCCTTGGCCTTTTTCAGTTTCCTTCTAATATCTGGGGCCGACTGGGAGATAAAGTGAGTTGCTAAGACCGTGGCCCCAGCATTAGAAGTCGGGTCAAGGTAGGTATGGAGCACTATTGCCTTGGTTAGTCTGTTGAGAAATAGCACCGGATTTTCTCCAGGGCCTTGGGTGACCTCTCTGAGTTTATCATAATTAACTGCTTTCTGGGCCGATTGGTGCATACCTGCTATCAGGCACTCAACCATTTGGTCGAGGCGCCTCCAATCCACCTGTCCTACCTGGTAGTCCCAGTCTGGTTCTGCCTCTGGCACGGCTTTAGCCCCTATTGGTATGAGGGGGTGGTGTGGGTTTGGTCTATATGAGCCCTAGCTGCAGTCCAGACGCAGTTGCGCTTGTCTGGGGTCATGGTGGAAGTTAAAATAATGTGCAGGTCATGCCGTGTGAGGTCATAAGCCTGGACTAGGTACTGGAATTCCCTGATAGGCGTTTTTCAATTGAAGAGAGGTGAGTTAGTGAAAAAGGGACATGGACCCGAACTACACCTTCTGCTCCCGCCACTTCCCGGAGGGGGCAAATGCGGGAGTCTAGGGGCTCTAGATTCAGGTGGAAATGAATATGTGAGCTGACTGGGGAAGAAAGGTCTTCAGAGGGAGAGGGAGAATCCGGTTGACAGGGGAGGGCCAGGGCTGGAGTAGCCATTGGTGGGAGCTGGTGAGGAGGAGGAGAAGCAAGATCTTCAGGGGAATCAGAGAAGAAGGAGGGAGATTTTGAGGCAGTAGGCTTAGGGGACCAGACATGTTCAGGGTTCTATCAGGCAAGGAGAACTTGGGCTGTGGAGCATTGGGTGCACAGATCTGGGCGGTAGCGCAAGGCCCAAAAGCCCTGAATGCAGGGGACCTCAGACCATTTGCCAGTCCATCTGCAAAAATTATGTAGGTCAGTAAGGGTAACAAAATCAAAAGTGCCTTTAGTAGGCCAGGTCTCACTATTATTGAGCTGATATAATGCCAGGCCATAGTGGATAGAAAAATCAGCCGTTTTTGCTTGAGGCCAGGATCAGTTGTTGGCAAATTTTTCAGGAGGCACCCTAGAGGTGACTTAGAGTCTGGTTTGGACTCCTGCCCCCCCATTCCTGGTCCCACAAGGAGCAGCAGATGGGAATCGGCATCCCTCAACCCAATCTGCTGATCCGGTCAGGTAAAAATGGGGATCTAGGCCCAGGGACGTCTCTCTAGTGCCTAGAGCCTCTCAGCAGAGGGAGAGCAGCCTCTCCTGGAAGGGTCACCCTGACGCAGCGCTGCGATTTGGTGGAGAGCAGTCTCTCCCAGTAGATGGGGGCCCAGAATCAGTGTTCAGGGACCAGAGACTTAAGGGCAATGTCACTTACCCTGGTTCTTTGTCCGGACTGATGGGGTGGCCCTGAGGCCTCCTTGGGGACCTGGGAGAGGAGCGGTCTTCAGCAGACAACTCCTCCCGTGTTTCAGCACCAAATGAAAGGTTTTCTTAGGCTCTGCCAAGGCAGAAATGCCAATCAGCCACAAAGTCGGGCAATAAAGAGCTTTATTGGGGTTTGCGTGCCCAGGCAAGGTTCCCTGGTCCACCGAGTGGGGCCGGGGAAGTAGCGCCCAAGCAGGAAATGTGGCAGGGTTTTATTTTGGTTGGCTCTCTTCGTGGGAGCTAGGGGTTGGTCCCCTTTGAACAAAGTGGCAGTGTGTCATTTGTGGCTTTCCTTGGGCTCAGGTTGCTATGCGGATAAAGCCCGCCCTTCGGCTCCCTGGTTTGACGTCAGCTGTCTTTTCCGGGTTGTAGTTCAGCCACCATTTTGTCCTACCCTGCCCATCCTAACAGTATGGAGCCTAGGGGCTCACTGAAGGCAGCTGTTGCTTTTTGATAGGATTTAGAAAGTTGTGAAGCTTGACCCAAGATGAGCCATTCGTGTGGATATCATGGTTAATAGTTTGGATGGGCCCATAAACTGGGTTGGTTGGAGTCTCAGGGGACCTCCAGGGCTGGGCAAAGAGTATTAGCCAGGTTGATGGAGTCTCAGATATGGCACTGTCTTGCTGGCTCTGGTTTGAAGTAGGAGGGTTCAGAAACAGACAGTGGACTCTGTCTGCCTTTCTGTCTGAGAGAAAACTGTCCCCCAGTTCTTGCATTGATGCTGGGCACTTCAGTTTCTCCCACTATGCCACTAGTGCCTTTAAGCTGCTACACTGGTGCTGGAGCTCAGAGAGTGAATCTGAGTCAGTCCATGTGTGGGTTCTTCAGCGGGAACTGCTTGGGACTCCAGAAGTTTCTTCCACTGACTCAATCTCCACTTGTTTTTGCAGCTAGAAATTATGGGGACTTATCTTCCTGGTACTGAAATCCTGGCCTGAGGATTCCTAGTGTGGGGCTGGGACTCCTTGCTCCTTCGATATCCCTCCCAAAATTTTTATCCACCACATGTGGATGTGAGACGAGCCCATTCCGCGTCTTTTCCTCTACTACCAGTCTTGATGGGTGTGGTTTCTTTTAATTCTGGAGTTGTCAGACTTCTATTCAGTTGGATTTCTGATGATTCGAAGTAATGGCTGTTCTGTATTTTATTTGTAATTTTGATGTGGTTGTGCTAGCAGGCTAGCTGTGTTTACCTATGCCTCCATCTTAACCAAGAGTCCTCCAAATACATGTTTTAAGTCATTTGAAATAATTGTGTTTTGCATGATTACTCCACTGAGTCAATAAATATTTAGGTCTGTTTCATTTTGCTTTTGAATTTTAGGGATTAAAAAGTTTTTAGATTTTTTTGTTTAATACTTATGGAAAATGTCCCAGAGCCAAGCTTGTAGAACAAAGCAGAATCAAAACAGTGTAGCTTTGGTATTTGTTCCCTCCTCTACCTCTGTCTTTTCTTCCCCTCATTCTATTTAAAACATAAGCAAGTATGCGTGCATGCATGTGCACTCTTATGTACATACTTTTTTACTGCCTCCCAATACAATCTTAGATGAATGGCAGGAAACTATACATAACTTTCTTTACTTGCTTTTTGCTCTTCCTAGTATTTCCTGGATCATTCAGTACAAGTATATAGAGATGCTCTTTATGCTTATTTTTGCAGCTTTATCATATTTCATTGTGTGAATGTGTTATAGTTTATTCAGCCACTCCCATATTAATTGACTGTTGGATTGTAGAGTCTTATTGTTATAGATAGTGCTATAGTAAACACTGTAAATATATTTTTTGAAATTTTGCTACCCTACAGGGGGATCTTAGTTTTAGGTAGACTAACTTGATTTCAGGAAGCATTCAAATGCAAGGTTACTGCTACTAACAGATTGTTCTGGTAGTAATGGGCAATGTAGGAGGCCAGTTTTTTCACTTAGGGTAGGAATTTTTCTTTCAAAATGGGTCCACTCATTGGAGTGCTGAATCATTGTTTTTATATATACTGTGTTCATATAATTTCCATGTTTTCTAGTTTCAGTTTCTTTAAAATAGCTTGAGACTTGAGAAACTTTGAAGCAAGCTGACTATAGCAGTCTAGTGTTACAGAATGTTTTTACTTAGTCTTTTATAGTTGTCTTATAACCAATTTTTCAAAAAAATTTAAGGAAAATAATACACTTTTATGGATAATTTTCAAAGTATTCAACTTAGTATTATAGAAATAGTAAGTTCCTAATTTTGTAGCCACATTTTTGCTCATTTCTGATCAGTTTACATAGTATTAATTTATACAATTGCAACAGTGAGTACCTAAGTGATATAACCAGGTTTGGACATGTTAAAAGAAAATTTTGCATAGAGTTTACTGGTCTGGCAGGCTTTATTCAACAATTTGTGAATTGGACAGTATCCATTCTAGCAAATAGAAAGGACCTCCAAAGAGCTGTAAAAGGTAAGAGATTTGTTTTTACTCCAAAGTAAGCAGGGACGCAGAAGTTATATTGGGCATTAGCTAATTGGTTAAAGCAAGATTATTTTTTTCTTTTTAATTTTATAGAGGGGAAAGAATGGGGAAGAGAGACAGAGATATCGATTTTGTTGCTCCACTTAGCCATGCACTCATTGGTTGCTTCTTGCATGTGTCCTGACTAGGGATGAACCTGTAACCTTGGTTCCATTAGGATGATGGTCTAAGCAAATGAGTACCCAGCTGGGGCCAGAGCAGGGTTATTTTCCTTATATGGAGCCAAGAGAAACCTTGGAGTTGGGTATGGTAACTGGTACTAAGCAGGCCAAGTGCTGATTGGTTGACCTAGGCCTGCCTTTTTTCAGAAGAACCAAGGATAGAGACTTAGTTAAGTTTTGGTTTGCCGACATGGGGTTTAGCAAGAGTAATTCCACCTTAGGGCTAATAAGGTTACTTTTAACAGGTATAAACAGATTTTTGATATGCCTTTAACTTGTGGAAGCAGAAATGTACACATCATTGAGAGTAGCTTACGAAATATGAGTGTTGTGTATGTTCTGTGCATTAGCTAATGTATTTTAAGGTGGGAATGAGTAGCATCCTTCCTGTTCTAAAATTCCCCAGTTCTCCATGGGAGGAGCCTGGCACTTAGAAGGTGCTCAGAAAATGTTGGGTGAGCCATCTTAGTATTTGAGTCAGACTGGCTCTCTTATCCCTATGAAAATACATGCTTGTTCACTTATTTGAGTAGGTTAATTTATTCAGACATTTTATGTCTCCCCAAAGGGAAGGGATTTACAAAGATCTAAAAAAAGAATCTTTGCAAAGTGATAGTTGACTGTTAAAAAAATATTTATATTTAAACAATTAATCAGGGTGATATTGGTTAATAAACATGTAGGTTTTAAGTGTACAATTCTGTCTGTGATACATCATCTATATATTGCATTGTGTGCCCACCACCCAAAGTCAGGGTTTCTTCTAGCACTATGTATCTGATCCCTTTACCCTTTACTACTCCCCACTGCCCTTCCCTCTGGTAACAACCATACTGTTGTGTGTGTCTATGCATTTTTGTTTTTCTTGCTTATTTGTTGCTTTCAGTTTTATATTCCACATATGAGTGAAATCACATGGTTGTCTTTTTCTGACTTATTTTGCTTTGATAGATGATTTGTTAAAGAAGATATGGTACATATATACAATGGAAAACGACTTAGCTATAAGAAAATGAAATACTGCCATTTGTGAGGGATCTTTAGACTATCATGCTATGTAAAATATATTGCCTTTAAATCAGTTCTTGGTATATTATTTTGATGATTGACTGAAGTAATTTTTCACTACAGAGTGCTGTCTACAGGGGGAAAAACTGAAAAGAGTAAGTTTTAGAATCATAGACCAAACAATAAACCAAAGTTTTTATATTCCGCCATTCATGTACAAATTAACATAATATTAAAATGACCCATTTTTAATATACTTTAACCACCTTTGGGATTTATCCATAGAATAATGAAGCCAGTGTTGCTTCTCTTTTATGTTACTACTTTGTTCATTTACATGTATATCACAATCAGTGAGGCAGAAAGATTAGGAAACTGGAAGAAGGCAAGATTTAGTTTTAAAGAAACGTGAATTAATGTTTCATCAATATTTTACTCCTGCTCTATATGGAACATTGTAGGGACTATTAAAGAGAGTCCAGAGAGAATTCAGCCTTTTAAGTAGGTCAAGCTTTATATGCTGCAGAGAATAATCTAAAACTGTATAGTATATTGGATTAGGGTTCTCCAAGGAAACAGAATCAATAGGATGCACACACACGTTCATTTACCCCGAACGACAGGGATCTGTTCTTAGAAATGCATCTTTATATACTTACACAAACCTGACTACATGGTATATAGCTTGCTGCACACCTAGGCTATATAGTATATTACTGTTACAGATGTAGTATGTCATTGACTGAAATGCAGTTATACTGTATATGACTGTATATGTGTGCATATATATGGGGTCTGTCCAGAAAAAGTCCAGCCACTGTTAATATAATAAGAATGGTTTGCAGGACATCAATGTAACCTGGTAGCCAAGGAGAGTGGACTGGAATGCACATGTGTGAACAATGATGACTTCACTGTACTAGCAGGGCAGTAGATGCCATTGAGTGAGCATCTACTGCTCACTCTGTGGTTGTCATATTCAAAATGAGTGCGTATAGCAATGAATCTGCATCAAATTTTGCATTAAGCTTGAACATTCCTCTGTGTAAACTATTTGGATGATTCAGAAGGCCATAGTACTGGGCAGCTGGTGAATGGCAGCTTCTTCACAACAACACATCTGCTCATGCATCACATCTTGGGCAGAGTTTTTGGCAAAACATCAAATCACCCAGGTGACTTAGTCCTCTTGCAGTCCAGATTTGGCTCCCTGTGACTTGTGGCTTTTCTCCAAAAACTAAAATCACCCTTGAAAGGGAAGAGATTTCAGGCTGTCACTGAGATTCAGGAAAATACCATTGGGGTGGCTGTTGGTGATTGGGAGAACTGTTTGAGGTCCCAAGGTGCCTACCTTTAAGGGGACTGAGGTGTCATTGTCCTGTGTACAGTGTTTCTTGTATCTTGTGTCTTCTTCAATGAATGTCTCTGTTTTTCATACTTCATGACTGGCTACCTTCTAGACACCATATACATGCACACGCATTATACTTGTGTGTGTGTGTATATAGTGTGTGTATGTGGGAGAGAGAATGTGATCAAGACAGAAGGAGATTTATGTTAAGAAATTGGCTCATGTGATTGTGGAGGTTAGCAGGTTGAAATCTGCAGGGTAGACTGGTTGGCTGGGAACCCAGATTCTGGAGTTTGAGTCTGAAGGCAGCCTGTGGCAGAATTCTGTCTTCTTCTAGAGGAGAATAGTCTTTTTTATTAAGATCTTCAAATGATTAGATGAGGCATGTACATATTATGAAGGGTAATCTGCTTTACTGAAAGTCTACTGATTTAGATGTTCATCACATCTAGAAATAAACCCTCACAGAAACATCCAGAATAATGTTTGACCAAGTAAGTTGGTATCGTAGCCTAGTCAAGTCAATACATAAAAGTAACATCTCATGTAGTGAAGAACCATTTTGACTATGATTAAATGTCAAACCATAGCCCTGGTTGGTGTGGCTCAGTGAATTGTGTGCTGGCCTACAAAACAAAAGGTCACCAGATTGATTCCCAGTCAGGGCACATGCCTGGGTTGTGGGCCAGGTCCCCAGTTGGGGTTGTGTGAGACGCGAGTGATCGCTGTATCTATCACACATTAATGTTTCTATCCCTCTCTTTCTCCTTCCCTTCCCCCCTCTCTAAAAATAAAATCTTAAAAAATGTTTTTAAAAATTTTATTTCTTTATTTTTAGAAAGGGGAAGGGAGGGAGAAAGAAGGGGAGAAAGGCATCAGTGTGTGGATACCTCTCATACGCCCTGCACTGGGCACCTGGACCGCAGCCCTGGAATGAGCCCTGACTGGGAATTGAACCAGCGACCCTTTGGTTCATAGGCTGGCACTCAATCCACTGAGCCACGCCAGCGAAGGCAGTAAATAAAACCTTTTAAAAAAAAGTCAGACTGTAAAGAATATTGGTTAAATGCTGTGGGTGGTAAGAAAGGGAAGGGGAATCTTGTTTTGCTATTTACAGGCATACCTTGGAAATATTATGTTCCAGAGTATAGTAAAGCAGGTTGCAGTCTTTTTTGCTTGTGGAAGGCTTGCATTCAAGTTGTAAAAAAGTGCAACACTAAGAAGCGTAATAAAGTCAAGTGCAGTGAAATGAATTATGCTTTTATTTGCTCACAGAGGAGATGAGCTTTGAGATGTACTCATCTCAGGAACTTTCTGAAGGCCACTGCATTTTTGGGATGTGTACAGAGTGTGGAGAGCATGCGAAGAGGAAGGATCTGAATGAACAAGGGTAGAGTCGACTGTGGCATGTATAGGGGTCCTTGAGAAGATTTGTTCTGTCTGGACAGACGTATCTCAAACAGTGAGGGAGGTAAAAATGAATAGGAGAGGCTAGCCCCACTCTGATTTCTCCACCTTACTGCATTAAGTAGATAAGATGCTCCAGCCTGAGATGACAGCTGGCTGGCTCAGCTGTCTGCATAACCAGCATTATATTGCTATCTTATATAGTGTGATGTGCCGAGAATTCCTTTTGCAGGAAGCACTTCAGATATAACTGCATTAGTGTTTCTGTTATAAAATGTGGACAAAGTTATTTCCCTTTATCAACTGAATAGATATGCTTCAAAGGATCTATGTTTTTGTGAAGAAACAAGGGATCTTAAATGGTGTCAGTTATTGCCAGAAGTAATTCTAGTCTCTAAGCCTTGAAATGTTTCTGGATCCATTATTCTGAAGTAGAGACGGAACCCAGAACTCTTCTGATTTTAGATATAGTCAGTATAAAAATACTCTATAACTTAAATTTAAAAACTATAATTTAAAAACTCTACTGATAAAAATAATAATTGTTATCAGAGAAAAGGCTAGCCCAAACCCTATGCGGTAAATTGATACAAAATGGCCCCTAAATCACATCTCCATGTCTTTACCCCTTTGTAGTGTGACTCTGCTTGTTTCTCTCATCAAGCAGTAGAGTCTGTTTTCCCACTCTTGACTCTGTTTTCCCACTCTTGACTCTTGAGTTTTGCCATGTGACTTGAACTGGCCAGTGGGACATCAGCAGACATGATACATACAGAGGCCATATGTGCAGTGTGCCAGTCCTCTTGGGATGCTGTTGTCACTATGTGAAGAAGCCTTCCTCCTAGGAAGGCTTCATGGAAAGTGAGGTCCTACCTTCCTCATTGAGCCCAATCCCCAGCTGTCCTGAGCCCAATACAGCAGCATGAGTGAGTTAGATAAGAGCCTCAGAATAGCTGCCTAGCCAACCCATGGAATCATGAAGTAGGAAATCATTGCTGTTTAAGCAACTAAGTTTTGGGTTGCTCATTCCTGGGCAAAGCAAACAGAACGGTCCTGTGATAAATGACTAAAGTCTGTGCCTGTAATTCTTTTTTTAAAATATTTTATTTGTTTTTAGAGAGGGGAAAGGAGGAAGAGAAACAGCAGTGTATGCTTGCCTCTTGAGCACCCCGTACTGAGGGTCTGGCCTGTAACCCATGTGCCTTTAATTCTAATCATGGCTTCACTACTGCAAACCCTGAAGGAGTCCACAGTCCAGTAAGGGAGGTAGAAATGTAAGCAGGTCACTTCCATATGGTGTAGTGATTGCTCAAGATGGGCTCTTGGCAGCTATGGCCTTGAGCTCCACTCCATCCTTCTTTCTGCATCTGTTAGGATCAGACACTGTTCTTTGCAAGAAAAGCGTTGAAGAGCACTTGGAGGAATTAGAGGAAGTAGACTATTTCTCTACTTCAGTGAACGTGTTTTCCATCTCTGAAGTCAATCAGGCTCCACACTTCCCTTTATCATCAGTGAAAGAGCCCAAACAAATCTCCTCTTTCCCTTTTGTTAACTGAGTATTTTCAGTATTCGTGTATCTGCCCTGTTAGCAAGGGAATATGCAAAGCTATTCTTTAACTTCCCTCAGGTTCTGAATCTTCTGGAAAATATAAACATTGGTTCAGGCTCTTTTCCTAGTAATCAGGGTTGGTTCACCTAATTTGCTTAATGACGGATTGTCAAGCTCAGCTCCACCTGCCTCATGTTACCTTCTCACTCACTTGTGACCAGCCTTGCCTCCTCCTGTTGCTCTGCTCCTTGGAATTCTAAGTTGCACGTACTGGCCTTCAGTCTACAGCATATCTCCTCCCTCCTGGCTAAGCATTTGCATTTGGCCAAGGACTTTTACAGCACCAGGCTCTATCAGTTTTCCATAGGAGCCCATTTTCCCACTGGGTAGCATTGTTGGGAATACCTGGAGTTCACTCTGCCCTTATTCTTGGCTTTAACCTTTGAAGTTGCATGTTTGAAAATTACCTTGAATAATCAACTGGAATAATTTAAAGATGTAGCTATAGTTTTTTTACAGCTACAATAGTGAAAGGCATGGACTCTAGTTTTGAAATGGGATATCTTTCTGTGGTTTGTGATAATAAATTTGTAAGTGAACTCAAAATGATAAAGTTAAATATTAGTTGTAAATTAGACCCAACATTTTAGGGTGCATCTTACTGCCTTAAAATATTCACTTTGGAAATAACTAAATAATAATTTTTCTTGAATTTTTAGCAAGTATATTAATTACTTTGATCAGATGTCCTTCATATAGACAAAAGTGCAGTAAAAAGCCTGTTACTAATTTAATATCTTTTTTTTTTTTTTAGTTTTTTATATTTTTTATTATAAAAGTAAAAGAAAAGAGGGCAACATACAACTAGTGGTATATTTGACATTGTATTTGAGAAACCAGCGCATCAGTATCGGTTTAATAGAAGTAGTTACAATTCTCAGAAGTTCTCCACATGATGATCAGATATTTTGGTTCTAATTTTACTGTTAATGTGTTTCATTCTTTTTTTTTTTAATTTATTTAACTTTTATTCAAGTACAGTTTTCTTTCTTGTATTNTACAACTAGTGGTATATTTGACATTGTATTTGAGAAACCAGCGCATCAGTATCGGTTTAATAGAAGTAGTTACAATTCTCAGAAGTTCTCCACATGATGATCAGATATTTTGGTTCTAATTTTACTGTTAATGTGTTTCATTCTTTTTTTTTAAAATTTATTTAACTTTTATTCAAGTACAGTTTTCCTTCTTGTATTCCCAGCCCTGCACCCCGCCCAGTGCTCCCCACCCCCCTCCCCTCTCCGCCCCCCATCTTAGTTATTGTCCATGTGTCTTTCATACTAATTTAATATCTTAAATGTGGGGTCCATGTTATCTTGTTTATTCATGGAGATTTTTAAAAAAGATTTTATTTATCTATCTTTAGAGGGGAAGGGAAGGAGAGAGGGAGAGAAATATCAGTGTATGGTTGCCTCTTGTGTGTCCCCTGCTGGGAACTGGCCTGCAACCCAGGCATGTGCCCTAACTGGGAATCGAACTGCAATCCTTTGGTTCACAGGCCCACGCTCAATCCACTGAGCTACACCAGCCAGGGCTATTCATGGAGATTTTAATAACTCTACCATGACAAAATGAATAACACACCAGGTTTTGTCTTTCCAAGAATAATGCTACAGAGAGATAAAAAAGAAAAAGAACTGCTTAGTTTAGGTTCACCTTGTAAGCCTCCAACAGGCTATCGTATTTAGTGAAATATGGCTGTGAAACCTGAGCAAGTTGCTTAACTTCTCCAAGCCATGTGCGAAATGGAGATAAAAGTTTCTCTCTAACTTCTGGCACTGCTGTGAGAAGTAAATGAAATAATTCATGTAAAGCACTTATGACGTATGTGCTGTTTTCTATTGTTTTTTTTTCTTGTAGCATTATTATTTACAGGTTGTATTTTTGTACTTTTAAGTTTGTTCCTCCTGTTTCATGATCTGTTTAAAGTGCTTGACAAGAAAAAGAATTCTGAGATGTTTGAAATTAAATTACAGCAGCCAGAGTGAGAAAAAGAGACAGACTGGTTGCCCTATTAATAGCTGTGGACCAGCGAACGAAGTACTGCTCATATTCTGTTGGAATTTTGGATTAATTTATAAGTGGCTATTTCCGTGACATCCAAAAGAGAGAATAGCGGAGGCAGCACTACACCCCAGGAGCCTTTGCTTCTTATTTACACATGAACTTTTCAGACTTGCCCACAGTCTATTCAAACACTTCTTTCTTGAACTCTGCATTTATCCCAGAATTGCCCTGCTTTAGCTTTCCCATCCCCTTTTGTCTATAGCTATTATAGGTTTTTTTTTCATAATGCTTACATGTTTCTCCCTTTCTACTTGATTTATGAAAATTGCCAACAAACTCTAGGACAGTGGACATGCTGTCTTTCCACCTAGCCCTACTGTGGGTGGTTCACACTTTATGCCCGAGGACCTGGTCTTTCCCTCTAGCAATGGACTAATAAACCCTTTCTTTTAAAAAAGACTTTAAGCCAGGGGAATTAAAACTTGTTAAAAGCACATTTATACTTTGAATTTCATTGTTTACTTATCTGCAGCATTTCTTATTTATTATTTGTTATGTAACATTGATTTTATTTTTTTATTATCTCTAGGCATGCTCCAAATTATTCTAGGGAATTTTTAAAACGGACAGAATCTTTTGTTTCTGAGTAAACTCGATCTAGTCTGTGAGATATGTTTGTGTGTTTTGTGACTTTGTTTCTTCACTTTTGGTAGTTGCATACATATTTTCTGGTAGTTAACTGCTTTATTCTGTTGCATTTACAATTTTAAATTCATTTTGATATTTTTTAATAAGTTTATAGTGTTAACACACCAGCTCTGGATCATAAAGCTTTGTCTCATACTTTTTTCAGTGGGTGGTGTGTAGAAACCTTTGGTGTTATTCTACCATCTTCTCTAAAATTCTAAGAACTTTGAAGTTTAACTTTGAGCTTTATTTCAGTAAAACATTGGAATAGGGTAGTCTTATTCACCTTACGGTTTGCGCTTGCTACCCAGTAATCTAGTGAAAGTCAGATGATGGCCATATGTGAACTGCTTGTGATGCAGCTTTCTTTCCTGGTGTTATAGAACAGAAAGAGTTTATTTACCTGGCATTAGCAAAGCCAAACACTAAACACTGAGAATTGCAGTGGACCAACATTGGCTATTTTACTGTGAATGGTGTCACTCAGAAGGACTAGAAGCTAAACTTAAAACCCCAATCTCTTCAATGACAAGTATGTTATGGATTATATAGGGCAAAATCACAAGACACCATGGGTTAGGAGTTTGGGGTTGTGCTGGGAGCTGATTGATTGGAGGTGAGGTAAACGTGGTAAATCATTTCTTCAGGTCTTGAGGACAGCTCTGAGGTCTGTTCTGTTGTTCCTCTGTTTGGCCTTATGGGAAAGTAGCTGGGAAGTTGTTCCACCGTAAGGCTCAGGAACAGAAATGTAATTTAGGTCTAGATCTTAGCTTTAGCCTGTCAGAGATTCAGACCTTGTGACTATTAGTCGGGTCTTGGCTATTGTCTTCTTCCTTAGGGTTTGCTGATTATGGAGGGGGTGCAGGAAGGTTAGATCTCTAAGCAGTGTGGAGCGAGAATGAGAGATATGATTTTCAGAGCAAGGATTTAGAGCTAGATTTAATCAGGTCATAAGGACCCTTAGTTTCACTGCCTTGAGTGAAGGGAATAAGGGCTTTGAGGTGATACTGTTAGTGTGATAGTATGTTTTGTGCCATTATTGGAATATGTAGCTATGTCTTTGGTGACCTGCTACCGATCCTACATTGGATTTTTGACTCAAACATTGAAATTTCTCATCTGTAATTTATGAAATTTAAGTTTTCCTCTGTCTCAAAAGAGCTTTTATTAGTAATTCTTAACAACTTGTGGACGAAAAGGAACACATGCCAAACCAGACAAGTTCAGGGGAAGCGTGTATGGTGGCCTTACAAACTCAGAGACCAAAGTTACTACTTAGGATGGTCTGAAATGAAAACTTTTTCACTAAAAGCAGTCCATGGCAAGTAGTCATGTCCAAGGCTAGAATCTTTCCTGACAAAAGTCATTCTTCACCTTAATTGAGCCTGTCTGTTGTCTTTTTGCATCTAACATACCTGATAACATTGTTTGAATATTAAAGTAATTTCCCTTTTTCCAGACCTCTCAAAGCACAGTCACCTCAACCAGAGGAGAGTCCACAAATGTCCTTGTTGTTACATTAATTTTGACCATTGATTACCTTATATCCACAAATGTAAATGAACTTACTTGTCTTACCTGTCTGTTCATTTTACTTTTTATCCAGTTCCAAATATTTCCCCATTTTGATTTTTCCTGCTTCCCTATTCTATCACCAGTAACCTCCTTATGCCTCCTCCTTTGATTTTTATGTAAAATCAGTGGTAAAATAAAAATAAGTGGTAAAACTGTCATTTTCTGGTGTATTTTCTCAATCTATCTAGAGTTTTGCCCTCTGGCAGTTGTTGTTAATTTGCCTCAAATAACATGTCATGTTTCTAACATTGACATTCATTTGGTGTAGTTGGCAGCATTCCAAAGAAGCCCACCCAGGGACCTTGCAGACCTGCACTTATGGTAGGTGTCAGCAGGAGCCCATTGTGCTCCTTGTTTTGTGTCAGGTAAACTTGGTTGATTTTCACGTGGAATTCCGGACTTCACTGTTTTAAGGTAAGAGGCCTTGATTTTATTTGAGCCCTATTTTAAAAAATCCTCAAGTTTAAGGGTTGACAGACAATCTAGGCTAAGGCAGGACTGGAGGAAAAGTGGGTGGCTCATTTTTAACTTTGGCTTTTCATTGGATGTGCTTTCTGAGAGTCTGAACAAAAACCTTTTGTTGGATAAATGAGAACCTGAACTCATTCTGCTCCAAAGGGGCACTTCCTCCATCCAGTTCAAATCTTGGGTAGGAGACTAAGATTATAGGAGACTAAGAATCTTTGTGGAGCTGTTAGGAGGTATCTCCCATGATGCGCTCCATCAGGGATTCTGACTCGACTAATTATTTGACTTGTCCAGAACATGCACATAGTGTTTGATTACTTAGCATTTTGAGTACTCATGACCATATTAGACTGCTGGTAAAAAGAAACTGAGCCATGTAGGAGGGTTTGAGATGACTCGGGAGGTGACAGCCCCTTGGAGCTGAACCCACAGACAGCAAGCACCCTCTCAACCCAGACTATAGATTCCAAAATAAAACTAAAATTAACATGGGAAATCCTGCCCCCAAGTCCAGAAACCCACAGACCCCAGCCTACGATAATACTTTTGTAGATACACAATAAGTAGGAATACTTTACTTACAAGTGCTTTACAGAAGTGGGAAGATTTAGCTAGAAAAGACATCAACTTAAAATGGCCAAAATAAAGTGTTCTTTGGTACCTAAATTAATTTTGCATGCAAAACTGGAAAATTCTGGCTCTATAGTTAAACTGAATGGGAAGCATATTTTAATTGTAAATTAGAAGCTTCTAGGAGGAGCACAGATAAATTCTTAAAAAAAAAAACAAAACAAACAATAAGAAATTTTAGAGACCATCTCTGAACTAAAGGCTTCTGAAGCTAATCTGTGCCAGCTCCCCATCCCTCCCCTTCTACAGCTCCTTCACTGTGTTTGCTCTCCGAGCTTCCTTGTCCAAACTTGCCCTCCACCTCCCTTCTATATTCTGTATATTTTATCTATTACCATTCCTTACTGACCTAAGAAAATGAGAATAAGAAGTCAGATGATGATAGTCCTAAATTTTAGTAGCTTCCCTTGGAGGAAACCTGGTCTCAGGGAGAGAGCAATCAACCATTGTATATATTCCTTGGACTTGAACAGAATTAAGGTTAAATACCTTAACTACTAACTAAGGAAAATTTCTAAAGATTTTCCCGATTTTCTCCAGGACCCTAATGGGTTCACTAAGAAATTTAATTGAACTGTTAGAACATGTAATCCTAGTTCTTCTGACCTTTTCCAGTTAATATACCTACTATTTCTGGGAGCAAAAGCAACAGAATTACCAAATAAGGTTTGCAGGAACACTCCCTTAGAGGAGTCTGTTCACTTTAAGGAGGGTTATATGACTCTGAAATAGGATTTAGAGAGAGAAAAGAGGTATCTCATTGTGGTTTACAGAAGCAAGTATAGGGCTTCTTCAAGGATGATGAGAAAGCATTTCCCCTTCTTACTAATAGTTTAGAAGAAGTTAAAATTACCATAAAAAGGGGGAAAATTTCTAAGGCCCTTGAACTACTGGGACTACTTTATCTGCTCTTCACACACCTAAGTTGGAGTAAACCTTCTGTGCAAGTGGTAGGGATGACTAATCAACAAATGTCTGTTTTGGTTGATACAAGTCAGAACCTGTATCCTTCCAACTAGGGAATATTATGGGGCTGGATGGATATCTATTCTATCATCTATCCCCTGCAAAATGGAATTTATTTGCAAAAAATTGTCTGTGTATTCTTACATGTTTAAACTTCAGTCACCTTCAAAGTACTTTCCATTTGATGCCATACACCTACCTTGATGTTTTCTCCACTGCTGAAAACAATTTTTATAAATTTTGGATATTAATCTGTTATCAGATGTATTGATGATTATGTTCTCCCATTCTGTGGGTTGTCTTTTTATTGTCAGTAATCATTGACAATAAAACTTTTGGGACTACATCAAACTAAAAACCTTTGCTGTGCAAAAACTTTAGTTTGATATAGTCCCATTTGTTTATTTTTTATTTTGTTACCCTTGCTTGGGGAGATATATCTGATAGTATATTGCTATGGGCAATATCCAAGATTTTGCTGCTTATGTTTTCTTCTAGGACTTTTATAGTTTCTGGTGTAACATTTAAGTCTTTGATCCATTTTGAATTTATTCTTGTCTGTGGTGCACAAGAGCATGGTCTAGTTTAATTTTTATGTACTTATCTGTCCAATTTTCCAAGCACCATTTATTGATGAAACTATCTTTAGCTCATTGTATGTGCTTGCTTCTTCTGTTTGCTTCCAAATACTAACTGACTGTAAAGGTGTGGGTTTATTTCTGGGCTCTGTATTCTATTCCATTGATCTATGTGATCTTTGCCAGTTCTGTGCTGTTTTCATTACTGTGACTTTATAGTATAGTTTGATATCAGGTAGTGTGATTCCTCCAACTTTTTCTTTCTCGGGATCACTTTTGCTACATGGGGCCTCTTTGCTTCTCTATAAATCTTTGAAATATTCATCCTAGTTCTGTGAAATATGTCCTTGGAATCTTGATAGGAATTACATTGAATCTATACATAGCTTCGGGTAGTATGGACTTTTTTTTTTTAATTGTTGTTTGAATAGAGTTGTCTCCATTATCCTGCTACCACTTTTGGGTGCCCCACTCACCCTCACCTTCTACCCTCAATCTTCCCCCCTTTAGTTTTGCCCATGTGCCCTTTGTGTTCCTTGACAACTCTTCCCCATTTTTGCCCATTATACTCCTACCTCCCATGTGGTTACTGTCAGATTGTTCTTTATTTCAGTGTCTCTGGTTATATTTTGCTTGCTTGCTTGTTTGTTTTGTTGATTAGGATCCACTTATAGGTAAGATCATATGTTTGTCTTTCACAGACTGACTGACTTCCCTCAGCATAATGGTCTTCAGTTCCATCCATGCTGTTGCGAAATGTAGGAGCACTTTTCTCTCTGTTAGGTACTATTTCATTGTGTGAGTGTACTGTAGTTTTTTGATCCATTCATTTACCTAGGTTGCTTCCAGCACTTGGCTATAGTAAATTCTGCTACTGTGAACATTGGGGTGATAGGTACTTCTGAATTAGTGTTTCAGAATTCTTAGGGTATATCCCAGCAGTGGAATTACTAGGTCAAAAGTTCCATTTTTAGCTTTCTGAGGTAATACCATACTGTTATCCATAGTGGCTGCACCCTTTCTACATTCCCACCACCAGTGTACTAGAGTTCTCTTTCCTCTACAACATTGCCACCAGCTATTGTTTATTGATTTGTTTATGATGGCCATTCTCACTAGCGTGAAAAGGTATCTCATTGTGATTTTAATTTGAATCTTTCTGATGGCTAGTGATGCTGAGCATCCTTTCATATGTCTGTGGGCCCTCTGTATGTCCTCCTTAGAGAAGTGTCTGTTCAAATCTTTTGCATTTTTTAATTGGATGGTTTGTCTTCCTGGAGTAGAGTTGTGTAAATTCTTTGTATATTTTGGAGATTAAACTGTTGTCAGAGGTATCATTGGCAAATATATTTCCCCATACAGTTGGTTCCCTTTTCATTTTGCTGATTTTTTCTTTAGTCATGCAGAAGGTTTTTAATTTCATGAAGTCCCATTTCTTTATTCTTTCCTTTTTGTCTCTTGCTCTAGGGGACATATCGATGAAAATATCGCTCCATGGAATATCTAAGATTTTCCTGCTTATGTCTTCTTCCAGGACTTTTGTGGTGTCATGACTTATATATAAGTCTTTTATCCACCTTGAATTTGTTTTTGAGTATTGTAAGTTGGTGGTCAAGTTTCTGTGTTTTTCTTTTTCTTTTTTTCCCCCAGCATGTAGCTGTCTAGATCTCCCAACACCATTTGTTGAAGAGGCTCTTTTTTACTTTGCTTTATGTGTCTTCCCCCTTTGTCAAATATTCATTGACCATAGAGACATAGGTTTATTTCTGGGCTATCTATTCTGTTCCATTGATCTATGTGTCTCTTTTTATGCCAGTGTCAGACTGTTTTGATTACCATGGCCTTGTAATATGGTTTGCTAACTAGTATAATGATCCCTGTTACTTGGTTCTTCTTCTGAATTTGCTGAGGCTATTCAGGCTCGTTTATGGTTCCAGATAAATTTTTGAAATGTTTGTTCTATATCTGTGACATGTGTCATTGGTATTTCAATAGGGATTGAATTGAACCTATAAATCGCTTTGGGTAATATAGACATTTTGATGATGTTCATTCTTCTAATCCATGAACACGGTATATTGTTTGTGTCATCTTTAATTTCTTTCTTCAGTGTTGTGTAGTTTTCTGAGTACAGGTCTTTTAGCTCCTTGGTTAGATGCAGTCCTAGGTACTTTATTTTTCTTGTTGCTCTAGCAAATGGGAATTTCCCTGACTTCCGTTTTTCATATTTCATTGTTGGTATAAAAAATGCCTTTTATTTCTGCATATTGACTGTGTATCCTGTTACTTTGCCAAATTCACTTATTAGGTCAAGTACATTTTTTTAAAGATTTTGTTTATTTATCTTTAGAGGGGAAAGGAAGGAGAAAAGGAGAGAAATGTCAATGTATGGTTGCCTCTCGTGAGTCCCCTTCTGGGAACTGGCCTGCAACCCAGGCATGTGCCCTGACTGGGAATCGAACCATGATCATGTGGTTTGCAGGCCTGTGCTTAGTCCACTGAGCTACACCAGCCAGGGCTCAAGTTCATTTTTTTGTGGAGTTTATAGGCTTTTCCATGTACACTGTCATGTCATCTGCAAATAGTGATACTTCTGCTTCCTCTTTTCCAATTTGGATGCCTTTTATTTTTTTTCTTGTCTGACTACCGTCACTAGGGCTTCCAGGACTATGTTGAATAGGAGTGGTGAAAATGGAAATCCTTGTCTTTTTCCTGATCTTAGTGGGAAAGTTTTTGATTTTTGCCCATTGAGTATGGTGTTGGCTGTAGGTCTCTCATATATGGCCTTTATTATGTTGAGGTATGCTCCCTTTACTCCCACTTTGCTGAGTGCTCTTATCATAATTGGGCGCTTACCTTATCAAATGCTTTTTCCTTATCTATTGATGTGATCATGTGATTTTTATCTTTGCTTTGGTTTATGTGATATATTACATTTATTGATTTGCAAATATTGAACCATTCTTCTTTCACCCCTGGTATGAATCCCCCTTAATGTGCTGTATGATCTTCTTTATGTATTATTGGATGCAGTTTGCCAGTATATTGTTGAGGACAGTAGTGTTTATGTTCATCAGCGATATTGGCCTGAAGTTTTCTTTCATTGTTGTGTCTTTATCTGGTTTTGGGATTGGGATGATGCTGGCTTCATAAAGAGAGTTTGGGAGTCTTGTTTTTTGGAATTTTTGAAACAGTTTATGAAGAATAGGGCTTAGGTCTTCCTTAAATGTTTTGTAAAATTATTCTGTGAAACCATCCAGTGCAGGACTTTGTGTGCTGGGAGTTTTTTGATTACTGCTTCAATTTCATCAGTTGTCATTGGTCTATCTAGGCTTTCTTCTTCTTCACTCACTTTTTGGAGATTATATTTTTCTAGAAATTTGTCCAGTTCACCCTCGTTTTCAAATTTCTTGGCATATAGTTATTCATAGTAATTTCTTAAAACTCTTTGTGTTTCTGTGTTATCAGCTGTAATCTCTCCTCTTTCATTTTTGATTGTGTTCATTTGGTTTCTCTTTCCTTTTGTCTTGATGAGTCTCCTTAAAGGCTTGTTGATTTTGTTTATCTTTTCAAGGTGCCAGCTCCTGGCTTTATTGATCCTTTGATTTGTTCTTTTAGTCTCTGTGCCAGTTAATTGTGCTCTGATATTGGTTATTTCTTCCATTCTTATTCACTCTGGGCTTTGTCTGCTGTTGTTTCTCCAGTTCTTGTAGTTGTAAGGTTAGGTTGTTTATTTGAAATGTTTGTATCTTTTTTAGGTAGGCCTGTATCACTATGAACTTCTGTCTCAGGACTGCATTCCCTGTGTCTCATAGGTTTCAGACTGTTCTGTGTTCATTTTCATTTGGTCCAGAAACTTTCTGATTTCAGTTTTGACCCATTCATTGTTTAATAGCATGCTATTCAATCTTCATGAGTTTGAGTGTTTTGGAGTTTTTTCCTTGGTTGGTTTCTAGTTTCTGGCCTTTGTGATACACGAAAATGCTTGATGTGATTTCAGTTTTCTTGAATTTGTTGAGGCTTGTTTTGTGTCCTATCATGTGGTCTTTGAAAATGTTCAATGAGAATTTGAAAAGCATGTGTATTTAGCTTCTTTGGGATGAAAGGTTCTATATATATCATTAAGGTCCTTTTGATCTGGGGTATTGTGCAGTGCTGCAGTATCCTTGTTGATAATTTGTTTGGAAGATGGATGCAGACTGTGACCAGCGGTTTCTGTGGTGTTGTGGATGCAATGAACAAATTCACACGGACTGCAGAAGTAGTCCTGTGGAGAAAGAGATGACATGGCCACTCTCTAAGTGAGAGAATGCCCTGACCCATGCCTGGACAGGCTTTTATTGCTTTTCTGGGAGCATTATATCAAAGAAAGTCCTCATTCATTATGCACAGGTTTGCTTTAGGTGATTACCTTTTACAGATAACAAAGAAAATGATGTTGCAAATGCAAGGGAAAAAGTGGTTGAACTGGTTACACTCTATTCTTGGGTGGTTTAGCACAGACTTTAGTAAGTTACTTGAAAGGTATGCATTAAGCATTTGCTGCCTTAACTCAGGGTGCAAGAGTTTTAGCAGAAGCAAGCCTGAAAGCAGCCTAGATCTAATGCAGGCCTGGTTCCCCATGGGAAAGCTGATTTGTGGGCCTGGCTCCTGTGTGCCACCTCGGGCCTGTTGGTTTTCTGAACCAGGGCAGAGCTACATTTGCCATTGCCACATGGGCTGGTTCCCTATAGAAGATCAATGTGTTTTTGACAGGGGGGTGTTAAAATCCCCTAATATAAGGGTGTTGCTGTTTATATCTCTCTTGAAGTCCTCCAAAATTTTCTGAATATATTTGGGTGCTCCTATTTTGGGTGCATATATGTTTACAATATTTATGTCTTCTTGATGGATTGTTGTCTTGAATATTATGAAGTGTCCCTTTGTGTCTTTTTTTATGATCTTCGTTTCAAGTTTGTTTTTTTCTGATACAAGTATTGGTACCCCGGCTTTTTTCCCTGTCCATTTGAGTGGACTACTTTTTCTTCTAACTCTTTATTTTTACTCTGTTTAGGTGTTTTGTTCTGAGGTGGGTCTCTTGTAGGTGGCATATGTGTGGGTCATGTTTTCTTATCCATTTAGCTATCTTATTTCTTTTGGTTGCAGCATTTAATCCATTTACTCTTAATTATTATTGATAGTTACTTATCCATTGCCATTTTATCCCCTTTGTACCTATGTTACTGTCTGCCTCACTCTTTCCTTCATCATCTTCAACAGTCCTTTTAGCATATCTTGCAGTGCTGGTTGGTGGAGATGTATCCTTTTAGTTTTCTTCTGTCTGGGAAATGCTTTATTTCACTTCCCATTTTAAATGACAGCCTCTCTGGTTAGAGTAGTCTTGGTTGCAGGTCTTTGCTTTTCATTTCTTGGAATATTTATTGTCATTCCCTTCTGGCTTCAGTTTTGTAGTGTTTCAGTTGAGAATTCAGCTGCTACCCTTATTGAGGCTCCTTTGTATGTTACTTCCTGTTTCTTCCTTGCTGCCTTTAAGATTCTCTGTCTGTCTTGGAATTTTGCCTCTTTAATTATAATGTGTCTTGGAGTGGGCCTCTTTGGGTTCCTCTTGATTGGGACCCTCTGTGCTTTTCCTGGGCTTGTGTGACTTTTTCTCTCATCAAATTAGGGAAGTTTTCCATCATTACTTTTTCAAACAGTTTTTCTTTTCTGTGCTTGTCTTCTCTTTCTCGTTACCCTATGATACAGATATTACATTTCATGTTGTCCTGCAGTGTCTTTAACTCTTTTTCATTCTTTTTTAAGTCTTATATATTTTATTTGTTCTTTCTGGGAGTTCTTTTCTGTTTTGTCTTCCAGCTTGCTATTTAGATCCTCTGGTTCATCTTGTCTGCTTTTGTTCTTTCTATTGTATTTTTCAATTAAGAAATTGTATTGTTCACTTCCTCCTGGCTCTTATTACTATTTTCTGTCATTTTTCATGGTGATATAGTTTGTAGTAAGTTCTTCGTAGCTTTCTTTAGTTTTTGGTAGTTTTCACTAAAATAATTGAGCTTCCATATAACCATTTTGTTGAACTCAATATCTGTTAGTTGTCTTGCCTCTTATTTGATTTAGCACTCTTTGAGGATTCCTCTTTTCCTTTAGATTGGGGGTTGTTTCTTTCTCTTCCTATTATTTGTGAGACTCTTCTTGTTTAGTTTTGCTTCTTAATTGATGTTTTGATTCCTTGACTTTGTAGTGTGATCTTTTATGGTAGGAGACCTGTGAGATTCAGTGGTGTAGTCAACTTGGTTTCCTGAACCTGATGCTCTTAGCATGCCTTTTATGTTGTTTATGTTGGCTCTCTGGGTGTAATTGGGTTTTGATTGTTGTTGGGTTGTTCTTTAGTGGATCCTTCCCCCTAGCTGGTTGATTGATAGTCACTGTGCCCGCCATGTTTTGTATGCTGTTTTTCAGGTGCTGCCAGAACAAAACCAGAAAGCCCAGGAAACAAACCACGTCTGCAGAAATAACTCCACCCCTGCAATCCCACTATCAAAAGCAATTGACCCAGCATTGATAAGGGTGTAAAGAGATTAACACTGTTATAGGAAACAAGAGAAATAACCTGTAATATAAAATCTGGTGACTTAATATGTACAAAGTTGATGGATAAGAAATGAATGTTAAAAGCTACACAGGGAAGAAAATATTGCTAATCACAGAGAAGACTACAGTGGAATTTGTCTACGTAGCCTCTAGAATTTACCACTGTTTTTTCTTTCTGGTTCTGCCTCTGGTGATGTCAGAAGTTGACCCGTCCGACCTTAGGCAGTCTGCCCGGGAACTGCCAGGGAACTACTTTCTGTGGGTGTCTCCTTCAGTTGTTAATCTAGTCACTCTGCATGCAGTAGTCAGTCTTAAGCACCATAGGGCGGGACAGAATTCCTCCTGGGGTCGGGGCCATTGTTTCCCTGCAGAATGGCTGCTGCCAAATGGGAGCGGACTCAGCCCAGAGGTCCCAGTGTCTACCCTCTGAGTTCTCTCCCCATAGCTTCTGTTTCTAGTGTCCACTTAGGCGTCTCCAGCCCACTCTGCCACCGACATTGCCAATGCCCCAGGTAAGTGGCTGCCAATGAAAATTTGTGTGTTGGCCCTTTAGATGACCCTTTGTGTCTCTAGTCGTCTGACTCTGGCAGAGAGTACCCCTGTGCTTTTCGCCTCTGTTATCTGTGTACTTTTCCCAGTTGTTATCTGTGTGCTTTTCGGGCTCTGGTGCTGTTGGCTGGGAATCCTAGCTTAGGGTTTAAACCCGATTCTTCTCAGGGGGAGCCAGTCAGTTGCTTAATTATCCCTCCAGTGCTGCTGTCTGTGGGCACCTAGCCAGCCTTCTCTAGTCCTTGTGGCACTCCCGACCAATCGGGTTTTACTGATTCTGATTTTTCTGTTTGTCTGAGGTTACAAGGCTCCTCTCTTGCGAATGTTCAATTGTCCATTCCTGTTTATTTTCCCCACAATTTAGGTGTAATTCCAGATTAGTCCTGGGAGGAGGTTAGTGTGGCTTCCATTTCCTCTGCCATCTTGCGCCTCTAATTTTAGCTCTGAAAAATATACATTTAAACTATAAAAGTTTTATATCTTTACCAAAGGTTTAGAAATAAAGCAATGAAAATCATTTATTTTGCCGTATTATTGAACTATTTGCTTTTTAATGAATTTCCTTCTGGGATTTTTGCTCGTGTGTATATAACATAGTTATAATATATGTAAAATTTTATCAGCTGCTTTTTATCATACTCATATTCCTTTTTGCTTCTAATGCCCATATAATATTCTTTCAATTTCACTACACCAGAATTTACTTAGCTTTTCCCAATTTGGGGGAAATTAAGGATATTCCTATTTTTCTTTGTTGTTAATGTTATATTGAAAATTTGGGTGCTTTTCTATTTTTGTATATTGGGTTAACCAAAAAGTTTTAGTTTTGGTTAGCATAATATGAAAGACACATTTTTCACTTTTACCAATTACTTTATTGATTTGAATATTTTGAGTATGTCAGCTATCTCCCATCTAGTATAAACTTAATTGTTGTAAATTAATATCTCGATTTGATTGCTATCAACTTCAACTCATCTACCTGATTGTGGAGCATCGTCCAGTGAGAAATCTCCAGCATGAAACTCCACAAATACCTTTTGATATGTTTGATGATTCACAGAACCTTTTCCATATTTTTACCTTCTTCAGATAATAAAACATAATGTGCCAAAAATGTTGCGCATTTTCTTGTCTTCAATATTGAAATAGCTATACAAAAATTCACCAATTTTGCTAAATTTTTAAAATGCACACTGATACAACTGTCACAATACAATTTAAGAAAATCATTTCAACTGAAGTTAAAGACAACTAAGCACTACTACTGCCATGTTATCGAAAATATCAAGTGAACTTCTTGGCCAACCGAATGAATATTGTCTCAGGTTAAGTTTCCCAAAGGTGAGCTCTTCACAGTTTCTGAGCCCTCTTGCTATTAGGTTTCCATGATGGGCATTTTGAGTGTATGATTCTATCACAAGAGGACCATGATACACAGAGTCAGTATATATTAGTGATTTCCTGAAATTTTACAATTTTGTATAGGAAAAAATGGTTCTCTGAAATTTTGCCTTTCTTGATGATTAAAATATTAAGTGAGGATCCATGCTACGTCTCATCTGTGAAGTGTTTGTTCCTAAGCTCTGACCATGTATTTATTGGGATTTTAATTTTCATGAAGCTGTTTGTCTCAACTTCTTTCATAAAAAGATACTAACTTTATGTCCTGTGTTCTACAAATATTTTAAGTCTTTTTTGCCAGTGTGTGCATTTTTGTTTTTAATTATAGTATTATACTATGACTTTTTTCCTTTTTTGATTTTTTTCTGTGCTAATTTAGGCTCAAAAACTCAGTTTTCCTTTTTTAAAATTTATTTATTTATTTTAGTTTAGGCAATTATTTGATTTATTTTTCTTTAATTTAATTATTGTTCAAGTATAGTTTTTGTCTTTACTCCCATCCCAGCCCACCGCCCACACTGTGTTCCCCACCTCCCTCCCATTTCCATCCCCCTTAGTTGTTGTCCATGTGTCCTTTATACTAGTTCCTGTGAATCCTTCCCCTTTTCCCCTGAAATTCCCTGCCCTCTCCGCTCTGGTCACTATCTGCCTGTTCTCTATTTCAGTGTCTTTGGTTACATTTTGTTTGCTTGTTTGTTTTGTTGTTTAGGTTCCTGTTAAATGTGAGATCATATGGTATTTGTCTTTCAACACCTGGCTTATCCCAACACCATTTTATTGAGTAACTTACTCCTTTCTTAGAATTTTGTGCTTCTTCTATGATCTTATGTATAATTCAGTCAGTTTCTATACTATCTTTTTTATCTTTTAACAGTACCTTTTTGTTTAATAATAATTATTTGCTAGTAGTGGTTTACTATTTCGTAGGACTCAACTACCTATTGCTTCTTTTCCAGTGTTTTTATTTCATCATCTCATTCTTATGCATAATTTTATAATCATTGTGTCAAATAAAAAAATCTTGCTTTGATTGGAATTACACTAAATATTTGCTTTAATTTGGGGAGAAAATAACTGATTAATATTTAAACATACTCTATAATCACTGAATGTTTAAAATCACTGAATGAAAATTCTTAAGTATCTTTTATGTCATTTACCCTAATTATTTTAGTTTATTGTTTTGTTGGTGTACAGGAGGGTTGGTGACATAATGTGTTTTGACCTTAAAAAGAAAACAGCCAGTTATGTCACCTGCTAAATGGTTTTATTCATGAATAGCGAAGAATTACAATTTGAGACAAGCAAACTATAGGAAAATCCCAGGTGTATCCAGCAAGAAACTGGGGAATGTTACTTTATAGAGAAAAAGGAGGAAGTTGGGAGGAGTCATTTTGAATGAAAGTCGTTTGGAAGAAAGCAGAGTTTAGGATAGTGGAGTGTTTCCCATTGTCTGAGCTTGTCTCTGGCCCAGGAGAATTCTGTTGAGTCTGTAAATAATGGCTCTTGTTAGGGTCTTTAATTGATGTGTGGTGGTAGTACATAAGGGCTCTCCCTTCTGGCCTCCTAACTTCATTTTAATAGAGGTTCCATTTATACTGTTTCACAGTTACGGTATTTTGCCATGTATGATGAGCTCCCATGTATAATGCCCAGTCACATTTTTGTGTGCATTTTACATGGAATTATTATACCCACGATATGTAATCATTATGCTCATGTATAATGTGCATGCTTATTTTTCCCTGAAAAAGTGTCCATTATACAGGGCAAAACACAATATATACCTTATTTTTAGGACAATAATATATACACCAGACCATAAGATGCACCTAGGTTTCAGAGGAGGAAAATAGGAAAAAAATTTTGAAGCAAAAATGTGGTAAAATATTTCATAACCTGTGATGCCACTCCACTGCCACCTGCGCCTCCCCGCCCCCCTGCAAGCCAGGTAAGCTACATTCAGATTACGCACCCCTATTTTCCTGCCAAATTTGGTGGGGGGAAGTGCATTTTATAATGTGAAAATACAGTGCTTTTTTTCTTATACTAGAATACTGACTTTATACAAATGGTTATGTTTTTAACTGATTCCATTAGTTCCTAGAAAATCCTTTGGACTTTAGTTCTTTCTTTGTACTATAAAGTTCACTTCTTATTTTTAGTTATTGAGGGGGACTTGGGCCAGTGAGGTCCCTCAGGCCATCACAGATGAGAATAGAGTTATCCTGGATATAGTCTTGTTGCTCCATCAGGAAAAGTGGTGGTGATTCCCTCTAGTGGAGAATGCCCCAAGCCCTTCCCCAACACAGCTTTTGTTAGGGTAGTGAAATGCAGGGGGCTATGGCACACTTGCATAGCTTATCAATCAGTGTCCAACAAGGCTATAGTCATAAAAAACTAACACTATCTATAAATAAAGAAACAGAATTCTTTTCAGGTTGGGGTCTGCGAGACATGCTGACACCAGATGGCTGTAAATGTGTATATCATGAAGTAGGAAGTTTCACTCCTTATGTCTTAAACTCAGACATCTGGGTTTTACTGAGAGGGCCTATCACTGAGCACAGCCAGCTTCAAAGAACCAAAATGTACATTTTAGGCCTGATTTCCACAGGACCCTTTATGTTAGAATCAAGTCATGCCTGCCACCTTCATCATGGCCTGGTTTTCCAGGGAGACTTACCAGCCCCTTTCAGAGCTTGCTCTCAACGGGGCTACAATCTCCAAAACCACACAGAGTAGTCCCCAACATGTTACCATAGCAGAAAAATTCTATACATTAAATAATAGCAGTGGTAATGTACTTATTTTGCTTTTAAGTTTAATTGGAATGCCTCAAGAGTTTTGCCATGTGAGTATGAAGTTAAATTTGGATTGAGAGTTGTGCTTTTTAAAAGTTAGGAATCTATTATTGTTTTTGAAAAAATTATAAAATTCTGTATTGGTAATGGGTTTTATCATTTGTTTATGGCACCTAATGGCATAAATGACTCATATCGCAGGTTTTCCCTGTAAAATTGGTTTTGTTCTTGGGTGTTCAGGTGTCTCGGAATGCTGGTGCACGCTGCTCACTGTGTAGATATTTTGGGTTTCCCACAGGCATGTCAAGCAAACTGTGCCCATGGTGAGCACCCTTATTTCTCACTTCTCCTATATCCCAGTCTTGTAAATGCACAGCTAGAAACCAGGGTATGGCTTAGACCCCTGACTAGATTATGTCATTTTTCCACTTTTCACTGCTTGAAGTATGGCCTTGATCATTCAGTGCTGTATATTTCAATTGGTCTCCTCACTTCTACTTTTTTTCTTTCCTTCTGTGTCGGCTAGTTGCTGTGCGTAGACTTCTCTTTTTTTATATCTATATGAAACATGCTTCTGATAGAGACAGTCTTGACTTAAAATTATTTGAGTGCCAGTCAGGCTGTCACGATTCAACAATTCACAATAGGGAGAAGCAGGGCATTGCTGGAACCTGTGAGCAAGGGTTCAGGGAGGCATGTAGACCTGGGGTGACTGCCCTTCAGGGAGACTGTGACTGGCATCTTTGTCCCCGGCATTGTTAGAAGGGGCAGAATTCTTCATTGACCATCTGGAAAGCACTTAGAACATTTTGATTTTTAAGGCACGCTGGTTATCGTGTGGATCAGACCTTCCTACCTCTGCCCTTATAGGGATAGCATTGTTAACCTTGCTTTCCCTCAGAGTCATGCTGCTTAAGGTCCTAGATAAACATCAGAAAGGAGTTGAGGTCCCAATTGTATAAATCTTGTGTCAAATTGAGATGTAGGAAGACAGAAAATAGTACTGGAAAGACAAAGCAAACAAATTGGCTTTTGTGAAGTAATGAGAGAGAGGAATCACTGCACATGCCTGAAGAAGTCAGGCTGGAAAATGTGCTGATGTTAAAACCCTCCCCTTTGTGCATACGGACACAATCTTATTTGAGCCTCACAGTAACACTGCAACCTGAGTAGAGATGATCACCTTTTTGTTTTACAGATGAGGAACCACAGTCACTGAAATTTATCAGTTTGCCCAATGTCACAGTTAGTAATAGAGTCAATACTTAGATTTCTGATTGCTGTTTTTTTTTCACTTTCCTGTTACCTTTCTAAGAACTGTAAGAGTGATAGAATAATGATGGCCATCTCCATTTCATCCAGGTAAATTACATTAGGGATGGCACAAAGGACAAATAAAATTTTATCTTTCTTAATGTGTCTTATTTTCACATTCTTCTTTTGAACAGCTTTGTTGAGATATAAGCCACATCCATTGCAATCCACTCATTTACAGTGTGCACTTCTGTGGCTTTTAGTATACATAAGAATTACACAACCATCACCATAATAAATTTTAGAACATTTTCATTACCCTAAAAAGAAACCCTGTTAGCCATTACTCCCCAACCCCGTCCATACCCCAACCTTTGGCAACTACTATCTACTTTCCGTCTCTATAAATTTGCCTATTCTGGACATTTTATGCAAATATTATCATGTGATATGTGGTTCTTTCACTTAGTATTATGTTTTCAAGGTTTATCCATGTTGTAGCATATATTTGTATTTTACTCTTTATTACTGATTAATATTCCATTATATCCATAAATTTTATTTATTCTTCTGTTTATTGACATTTGAGTTATTTTTCTTTTTGGCTATGAACATCCATGTATATATTTTTATGTGGGCATACACTTTCATTTATTTGGGTGTGTATATACCTAGGAATGAAGTAACTGGGTCATATGGTAACTCTCTAATATTTTGAGGAAGAGCCAAACTTTCAAAGCAACTACATACATTCCCATTGCTGGTGAAGGAGGTTTTCAATTTCTCCACATTCTTGCCAACACTTAACTATCCATAATTATCCATAATTAAAGTGGTATCTTAATTATCCATAATTAAAGTGGTATCTCATGGTTTTGATTTACATTCTTCTATTGGCTAATGATGTTGAGCAATCCACTTTACATTGGGTTCTCTTTTTACTATTAAGTTGTAACAGTCTTTTATATGTTCTAGATGAGAATCTCATACTAGTTATATGATTTGCAAAAAAAAAATTCTGTCCTATTGTTGTCTCCTCACTTTTTTACTTTAAGTGGTTTTTTTATTTTTCATTTATAGTTAATGTACAATATTACATTAGTTTCAGATGTACAACCCAGTAACTAGATTTTATATAACTTACTAAGTGATTACCCTGATAAATCTAGTACCCATGACACTATACATAGTTATTACAGTATCATTGACTATATTCCCTATGCTGTACTTTACATTCCCATGACTGTTTTGTATCTACCAATTTGTACTTCTTAATTCTTTCAGATTTTCCACCCATCCCCCCTACTCCACTCCCATGTGGCATCTATCAAAGTGTTCTTTTTATCTATGAGTATGTTTTTGTTCTGCTTATTCATTTATTTTGTTTTCTAGATTCCACATATAAGTGAAATCACCTGGCATTTGTCTTTCTCTGTCCGACTTATTTCATTCAGCAGCATACCCTCTAGGTCTGTTGTTGCAGATGGCAAGATTTCATTCTTTTTTATGGTTGAGTCATATTTTGTTGTTTATATGCAACACTTCTGTAGGGAAATGGAGTCAGTCTGACTCCCTCACCCAGATATCTGGATAATTTAGATGAGCATGTTCCCATATCCTTGAGATTGGGTTGGATAAACTGTTCCCATAACCTTGAGTGGGCCCTTTTGCATAGAATAAAGTTCTGTTGTATAATATCTTGTCACCCTGCCAACTCCGTGTGCATGTAGTATATGAGGGAGTTGGGACCCCTGCTGGTGCGGCATGTGGCTGGTGACATGCTGAGACACACAGTGTGACACACGGCCTGCAGCATAGTGTACATGGATTGCCCTACCCTTGAATAAAAGGAATGTCAGACATTCTGATGACTCTGCAAATCTTTTTCCATCTGCCTGAATCCAGAGTGAGCGAGCCTGTTTGGCCTTGAATGGTCGCAACACAACTTCTTTATCCAGTCACCTATTGATAGATGCTTAGGTTGCTTCCACGTCTTGGCTATTGTAAATAACGCTGCAGTGAATGTATGAATGTACATCTTTTCAATTTAATATTTTGGGTTTTATCTAAAAGTGGAATTGTTGAGTTCTTCTTCGTCTCTTGTTATATACAATTTGTTTTAAAGTCTGTTTTGTTTGGTATAGGTATTGCTATCCCAATTTTATTATTTCCATTTTCAAGAAATATATTTTTTTATTCCTTTACTTTCAGTCTATATCCCTTTCGATCCTATATATGATTGCTGTGGCTAGTGCATCCAGTACTATATTGAATACGAGTTGTGAAAGTGGACACCCATGTCTTGTTCCTAATCTTAAGGAAAACGCTGATAGTTTTGGCCCATTGAATATGACGTTGGCTGTGGGTTTGTCATATGCGGCCTTTATTATGTTTAGGTGTGTTCCCTCTATTCCCACTTTGCTGGAAGTTTTTTTTCATAAAGTGATACTGGATTTTATCAAATGCCTTTTCTGTATCTATTGATAATTTCATCCTTTTGTTTATATGATGTATCACATTAATTGATTTATGAATATTGTACCAATCTGATATCCCCAGAATAAATTCGAATTGATTATGGTGTATGATGTTTTTATTATTTTGCTGGACCTGTTTGGTAATATTTTGTAGAGGGTTTTAGCACCTATGTTCATCAGGGGTATTGATCTGTAATTTTCTTTCTTTGTAGTGTCTTTATCTGGTTTTGGAATAAGGATGATGCTTGCCTCATGAAGAGAACTTAGACATCTTCCCTCCTCTTGAATTTTTTGGAATAGAGTAGGTGTTAGTTCTGCTTTGGATGTTTGGTAAAATTTGCCTGCAAAGCTATTCAATGCAAGGTTTTTGTTTGCTAGGATATTTTTGATTACTTATTTATTTTCATCAGTTGTAATAGGTCTGTTCTGGTTTTCTGATTCTTCCTGATTGAGTTTTTGGAAGATTGTGTGTTTATAAGAATTTACCCATTTCGCCCAGGTTGTCCAATTTATTGGCATATAGTCGCTCATAGTGTTTTCTTACAATCCTTTGTATTTCTTTTGTGTCAGTTGTTACTTCTCTTTCATTTCTGATTTTTTAATTTGGGTCCTCTCTTTTTTCTTGATGATTCTGGTTAAAGGTCCGTCAATCTTGTTCATTTTTTCAAAGAACCACCTCTTGGTTTCATTGATTCTTTTTGTATTTTCTGTCTCCATGACATTTGTTTCTGCTTAGATCTTTATTATTTTCTTCTTATTCTCTGAGGTTTGCTTTCTTATGCTAGTTTTTTTTAGATTGCTTTCTTTTTGCTAGCTTTTTAGGGCTAGATAGTTTATTTGAGATTTTTCTTGATTTCACTTTGTCCCATAGACTCTGGGGTTGTTGTGTATTTATTTTCATTTTTTGCCAGGTAACTTTTGATTTCCTCCTTGATCTCATTGTTGACCCATTTACTGTTTAATAACATGCTATTTAGCCTCCATATATTTGAATGTATTTTAGGTTTTTTTTATTGCAGTGAGTTTGTAGTTTCATTATCACTGCTTGATATGATTTCAACCTTTTTGAATTTGTTAAGACTGATTATGATTTATAACATGTGGTCTATCTTTGCGAATGTTGGATGTGCAATTGAAAAAAAAATGTATATTATCCACTCCAGTGTGTCATTTAAGGTTGCTGTTGCCTTGATTTTTTTCTCCTGAAGAACTATCCATTGTAGTCAGTGGGGTATTAGAATCCCCTACTGTGACTGTGTTGCTGTTGATCTTTCCCTAATGTTCACCAAGATTTTTTTTACATATTTAGATACTCCTATTTTTGTGTGCACATGTGTTTACAAGGGTTATATCCTTTTGTTTGATGGATCGTTTAGTATTATTAGTGACCCTTTTTTGTCTCTTGTTATGGTGTTTGTTTTGAAGACCATTTTTTTCTGTGTAAGTATTGCTATACCAGCATGCTTTTGTTGTTTTGTTTTTTGGGGGGGGGGTCCATTTGCATGGAATACTTTTTCCATCACTTAATTCTCAGTCTGTGTTTCTTTTGTTCTGAGATGGGTGTCTTGTAGACTACATATGTATGGGTCATGTTTTCTTACCCATTTTGCTACCCCATGTCTTTTGATTGGAGCATTTAATCCATTTACATTTAAGGTTATTGATACCACTTATTACCATATCAGTCTTTTTAAAAAAGATTTTATTTGTTTTTGTATTTAGGGAAGAAGAAGGGAGGGAGAGAGGAGGAGAGTAGTATCAATGTGTGCTTGCCTCTCTTGTGCCTGTTATGGAGACTTAGCCCATAACCCAGGCATGTGTCCTGACTGGGAATCAAGCCTGTGACCCTTTGGTTTTCAGGTTAGCACTCAATCCAATGAGCCACACCAGCCAGGGATATTACCATTTTATTCTTTATAGCTATGTTTCTCTCCCAAATTTTTTTTGAAAGCAGGCCTTCTGGCATTAGTTGCAATACTGGTTTTGTGGTAATGAATTGTCTTAGGGCTTTTTTTTTTTTTGGTTGTGTTTTTGACTAGGAAGCTCATTGTTTTGCTTCAATTTTATCTTATTTTACTTTTTAAAATTGTTTTTCAAGTACAGTTGTCTCCATTTTCACCCCACCAATCCAGCCCACCAAACTTATACCCACCTCCCACCCTTGATCCTACTCACCTTTGAATTTGTCCATGTGTCCTTTATACGTGTTGCTGACAACCCTTACCCCTTTTCACCCATTATCCCCTCCCACCTCCCCACTGTTGACTATCAGTTTGTTCTTTATTTTAATATCTCTGGTTATATTTTGATTACTTGTTTGCTTTGTTGACTAAGTTCCACTTATAGGTGAGATCATATGGTATTTGTCTTTCATTTCCTGGCTTATTTCACTTAGCATAATGCTTTCCGTTACCATCCATGCTGTTGCGAAGGATAGGAGCTCCTTCTTTCTTTCTGCTATGTAGTATTCCATCATGTAAATGTACCATAGTTTTTTAATCCACTCATTTACCCATGGGCACTTAGGTTGCTTCCAGCACTTGGCTATTGTGAATTGTGCTGCTATGAACATTGGGGTGCACAGGTTCTTTTGGATTGGTGTTTCGGAATTCTTTAGGTGTTTCGGATTCTTATGCTCCAGAAAGTGGAATGGCCAGGTAAAAAGGCAGTTCTATTTTTAGTTTTCTGAGGAGATTCCATACTGTGTCCCACAGTGGCTGCACCAATCTGCATTCTGAACAGTATACTAGCATTCCCTTTTCTCTACAACCTCACCAGCATTTGTTGTTTGTTGATGTGTTTATATTGGCCATTCTCACCAGTGTTAAAAGGTATCTCATTGTGGTTTTAATTTGCATCCCTCTGATGGCTAGCGATGCTGAGCATCCTTTCATATGTCTGTGGGCCTTCTGTATGTCCTTCTTGGAGAAGTGTTTGTTCAGGTCCTCTGCCCATTTTTAAATTGGGTTGTCTTCCTGGAGGAGATTCATGTGTGTTTTTTATATGTTTTGGAGATCAAATCCTTGTCTGAGGTATCATTGGCGAATTATATTTTCCCACACAGTGGTTCTCTTTTCACTTTAATACTGTTTTCTTTAGCTGTGCAGAATCTTTTTATTTTGAGAAGTCCCATTTGCTTAGAATTTCCTTTATGTTACTTGCTCTAGGGGACACAGCAATGAAAATGTTGCTGTGTGGGATATCTGTGATTTTCCTTCCTAGGACTTTTGTTATGTCTTGACTATGAGTTATATTTAATATTTTTATCCATCTTGGGTTTATTTTTCTGTGTGGTGTAAGTTGGTGGTTGAGTTCCTTTTTTTTTTTTTTTTTTTTTTGCGTGTAGCTGTACAGATCTCCCAACACCACTTGTTGAAGAGGCTATTTTTACTTCATTTTATGTTGCTGCCCCCTTTGTCGAATATTAATTGACCATAGAGACTTGGGTTTATTTCTGGGCTCTCTTCTGTTCCATTGATGTGTGTGTCTGTTTTTGTGCCAGTACCAGGCTGTTTTCATTACAGAGGCCTTGTGATATAGTTTAATATCAGGTATCGTGATCCTCATATTTCATTCTTCTTTCTCAAAATTGCTGCAGTAGTTTGGGGTTGTTTATGCTTCCATATAAATTTTTGAAATATTTGTTCAATGTCTGTGAAGTATGTCATTGGCATTTTAATAGGGATTGTGTTGAGTCTATAGATTGGTTTGGGAAGTATGGCCATTTTGATGATGTTAATTCTTCCAATCCACAAACACAGTACATGCTTTCAATTATTTACGTCTTCCTTATTTCTTCAGTTTTGTATAGTTTTCTGAGTACAGGTTTTTTACCTCCTTGGTTAGATTCATTCCTAGGTACTTTATTTTTCTTGTTGCTCTGGCAAATGGGAATTTTTCCTGACTTCTGTTTCTCATATTTCATTGTTGGTGTAAAAAGCCTTTGATTTCTGCATATTGACTTTGTATCCTGCTACTTTGCCAAATTCACTTATTAGGTCAAGTATTTTTTGGTAAGGTTTGTAGGGTTTTCCACGTACACTCACATATCATCTGCAAATAGTGACACTTCTGCTTCCTCCTTTCCAATTTGGGTGCCTTTTATTTCTTTTTCTTGTCTGATTGCTGTGGTTAGGACTTCCAATATCATGTTGAATATAAGTGGTGAAAGTGGACATCTTTGTCTTGTTTCTGATCTTAGTATGAAAGCTTTTAGTTTTTCCCCCATCGATGTAGGTTTCTTGTATATGGCCTTTATTATGTTGAGGAATACTCCCTCTATTCCCACTTTGCTGAGTGCTTTTATCAGAAATGGGTGCCGTATGTTACCAAATGCTTTTTCTGCATCTGTGATATGATTTTGTGATATTTGTCTTGTCTTTTGTTTATATGATGTATTAGGTTTTTTGACTTGCGAATATTGTACTATCCTTGTTGCATCCCTGGGATGAATCCCACTTGATTCATGGTGTGTGATTTTTTTAGTGTATTGGTGGATGCAATTTGCCAGTTATTTGTTGAGGATTTTAGCATCTGTGTTCATCAGTGATATTGGCCTGTAGGTTTTTTTTTTTCTTTGCTGTGTTCTTTATCTGGTTTTGGAATTAAGATGATGGTGGGTACATAAAAAGTGCTTCGGAGTCTTCTCCCTTCTTGGATTTTTTAGAATTGTCTGTGAAGAATGGGGCTTAGCTGTTCCTTAAATGTTTTGTAAAGTTGTCCTGTGATGCCATCCCATCAAGGTCTTTTGTGTGCTGGGAGTTTTTTGATTGCTGCTATTGGTGTGTTCAGGCTTTCTGCTGCTTCATTCAGCTTTGGAAGATCATATTTTTCTAGAAATTTGTGCAGTTCACCTAAGTTGTTATTTTTTTTGGCATGTAGTTTGTCCATAGTAATTTCTTAAAACTCTTTGTGTGTCTGTGGTATGAGTTGTAGTTTGTCCCCTTCCATTTCTGACTTTTTAAATTTGGTTTCTCTCTCATTTTTTTTTCTTGATGTGTCTGCTTAAAGGCTTGTCAATTTTGTTTATCTTTACAAAGAACCAGCTCCTGAATTTATTCATCCTTATAATTATTATTTTAGTCTCTGTGTTGTTTAATTCTGCTCTGAACTTGGTTATTCCTGCTTTCTACTCACTCTGGGCCTTGTTTGTTGTTGTTTCTCAAGTTCTTGTAGATGTAGGATTAGGTTGTTTATTTGAAAGTTTTCTTTCTCTTTATGTATTACCTGTAGTGCTATGAACATCCCTTTCAGGATTGCCTTCACTGTATCCCGTAAGTTTTGGACTGTTGTGAGTGAATTCATTTTCTTCTGGTTCCAGACACATTTTGATTTCTTCTTTGATCTCATTCTTAACCCAATAATTGCTTAATAGCATGCTATTCAATCTCCATGAATTTGTGTGTTTTTGAGTTTTTTCCTTGTGGTTGGTTTCTAGTTTCAGGCCCTTGTGGTCTGAGAAGATGCTTGATATGATTTCTTGAATTTCTAGTGGCTTGTTTTGTATCCTATCATGTGGTCAGTCTTTGAGGCTATTCCATGTGCCTTTGAAAAGAAAGTGAATTTTGCTTCTTTGGAATGAAAGATTCTCTATACATTGGGTAAGTCCATTTGATCTAGGACATTGATCAATCTACAGTATCAATATCTGATAGTTGATTTGCCTTTATTTTATTTAGCATTTGATATATTGTTTGGAAGATCTATCCCTTTCTGACAACGCAGTGTTAAAATCCCTTAGTGTATGTGTGTGTGTGTGTGTGTGTGTGTGTGTGTGTGTATATATATATATATATATATATATATATTGCTGTCAATATCTTTCTTGAGGTCTTCCTAGATTTTCCTTACATATTTGGGTTTTCCTATGTTTGGTACATGTATGTTTATAATGTTTATGTCCTCTTGATGGATTCTTCCCTTGAGTATTATGAAGTATTATTCTGTGTATGACTTGAAGACTATTATTTTGAAACTATTATTCTTTGAGTTATGCTACTCTGGCCATTTTTTCCTGTCTATTTGCTTAGAATATTTTTTTTGACCCTTCACTTTCAGTCTGTGTAGGCCTTTTGTTGTGAAGTGGGTCTGTTGTAGGCAGCATATGCCTGGGTCATTTAATCCATTTACATTTAAGGTTATTATTGATAGGTACTTATTGTCATTTCACTCCCTTCATACCTGCGTTCTTCTCTCTCACTCTTTTTCTTTCTTTTCTTAATGCAGTCCCTTTAGCATGTCATACAGTGCTGGTTTGGGGGATACACATTCTTTCAGCCTTCTTTTGCCTGGAAAAGTCTTTATTTCACCTTTTATCTTAATTGAGATTCTTGCTGGATAGAGTAGTCTTCTTTGCGGGCCGTTGCTTTTCATTACTTGGAATAATTCTTGCTATTCCCTTCTGACTTGTAGTGTTTCATTGAGAAGTCACCTGACAGTCTTATCAGGGCTCCCTTGTGTGTTACTTCTTTTTTGCCCCGTGTTGCTTTTAAGATTCTCTTTGTCTTAGAATTTTGCCATTTTGACTATGATGTGTCTTTGAATAGGCCTCTTTGGGTTCCTCTTAATTGAGACCATTTGTGATTCCTGGGTTTGTATGACTTTTTACTCTCATCAAATTAGGGAAGTTTTCCATCATTACTTTTTCAAACAGGTTTTCTATTCCTTGGTCTTCTCCTTCTCCTTCTGGTATTCCTATTATAAGGATATTATTACGTTTAATGTTGTTCTACAGTTCCCATAAGTCCTCTTCATTCTTTTTGAGTCTTTTTTCCTTTTCTTGCTCTTTCTGGGAATTTCTTTTCTACCTTGTCCTCCAGCTCGCTGATTTGGATCTTCTGCTTCATCCAGCCCTCTTTTGATTCCTTCTGCTGTATTCTTCCATTCAGAAATTGTAGTCTCCATTTCCTCTTGGCTCCTGTTGGTAATTTCTTTTTTCTTTTTCATGTTGATATAGTTTACCCTAAGTTCCCTATATTTCCCCTGTAGTTTTGGTAATTCTCAGTGAGCTCACTGAGCTTCCTCATAACTATTGTTTTAAACTCAATATCTGATAGTTGACTTGCCTTTACTTTATTTAGCATTCTGAGGATTCCTCCCTTTTTTTCATTTGGGGTTTTGTTTTCTTCCCGTTTTTTGTGAGACTCTTCTTGTTAGCCTCTGCTTCTTAAATTGATCTGTTCTCACTCCCTGACTTTGTAGATTTGTGCTTTTATAATAGGAGACCTGTGAGATTTAATTGTGTAGTCTCTTTGGTCTCCTGAACTTGATGCTCTTGGGATTCTGTTTATTTTGGGTCTCTGAATTTAATTGGGGTTTGATTGTTGTTGGGTCCTTCTTTGGTGGGTTCTTCCCTCCACCTGGTTGACTGAGGATCATTCCACCCACCACGTATTGTATTCTGATGTGAGGGTGCAGTCACTTAGTGCTGAAGCTGATTCTTGTGTCTCTCTGAGTTTATAAGGGTTCTCTCTTACTATTGTTCAGTTGTTTGTTCTGGGTGATTTCTTCACAAGTTAGATGTAAATCCAGATTGGTCCTGGGAGGAGGTTAGTGTGGCTTCCTTTTATTCCTCTGCCATCTTGCCTCATGAATGCGTGGTAGATGAAGTCCCAGCTGTAGGGTCTCTCTGTTTTGCCTTAAATTCTAAATGAAATCTTTGCTGAATAGAGCAGTCTTGGTTTTAGGTCCTTGCTTTTGATCACTTAGAATATTTCATGCATATTAGAATATTTCATGCATATGCCTTCTTGCCTAAAGTGTTTCTTTTGACAAAGCAGCAGAGAACCTTTTGGGAGCTTCTTTTAAGTAATTGCTTTTCTCTTGCTGCCTTTCAGATTCTTTATCTTTAACCTTCGGCATTTTAATATGATGTGGCTTGGTGTGGGCCCTTTGGGTTTGTATTGATTGGTACTCTGTGCTTCCTGAACTTGTATTTTCTTTCTTCACCAGGTTAGAGAAGTTTCAGCTGTTATTTTTTCAATCAGGCTCACTATTCCTTGGTCACTCTTCTGGTTTTAGAACCTTTATTATGTGTACGTTATTATGCTTGTTGTTTTCCCAGAACGCCTTGGATTCCCTCATTTGTTAAAATGCTTTTTTTATTTTGATACTCTGCTTCAGGGCTTACTGCTGTCTTGTTCTATAAATTGCTGATTTGATCCTTTGCTTCATATAACTTGCTGGGGTTTTTTTTAGTGTATTCTTTACTTCATTTATTTTTTAAAATATATTTTATTGGTTATGCTATTACAGTTGTCCCATTTTTTCTCCCCTTTATTCCCTTCTGCCCTGTACCTACCCCTCCCACCATCATCCCCCCATCTTAGCTCATTCCATGGGTCATAAATACAAGTTCTGTGGCTTCTCCATTTCCCATACTATTCTTAATGCGCCTTCCCCCCATCTATTTTGTACCTACCTTTTATCATTCTTATTCTTTTATACCTTTTGCACTATTCTCCCCCCCTCTCTCCCAGTTGATAATCCCCTATGTAATCTCTTTTTCTATGAATCTATTCCTGTTTTAGGTGTTTGCTTAGTTCATTTTTGTTTTTATTATTTTAATTTCAGTTGTTGATAGGTGAGAGTTTGTTGTCATTTTATTGTTCATATTTTTGTTCATCTTCTTTATCTTACATAAGTTTCTTTAATACTTCATACAATAAGAGGTTGGTGATTACGAACTCTTTTAACTTGACCTTGTCTGGGAAGCTTTATCTGCCATTTCATTCTAAATGAAAGCTTTGCTGGATAGAGTAATATTGGATGTAGGTCCTTGCCTTTTATGACTTTGAATAGTTCTTGCCAGCCCCTTCTTCCCTGTAAGGTTTCTTTTGAGAAATCAGTTGATAATGTTATGGGAACTCCTTTATAGGTAACTTTTCTGTTTCCTCTTTTAAGATTCTCTCCTCATGTTTAATCTTGGGTAATGTAATTATGATATGCCTTTGTGTGTGCTTCCGTGTGTCCAACTTCTTTGGGACTCACTGAGCTTCCTGTTCCCCAGAACTCTATTTCCTTTGCCAGATTGGGGAAGTTCTCCTTCATTATATTTTCAGATAACATTACAATATCTTGCTCTTCCTCTTCAGCTTCTGGCACCCCTATGATTTGAATGTTAGGATGTATAAAGTTGTCATGAATGTTTTCCTCATTTTATTGAATTCTTGTTTCTTCAGTTTTCTCTGGTTGAATGTTTATTTTTTCCTTCTGCTCCAAACGGTTGATTTGAGTCCTGGTTTTCTTTCTGTCACTGTTGGTTCCCTGTACATTTTCCTTTATTTCACTTCTCATAGCCTTTGCTTTTTTCTCTATTTTGCGGCCATACTCAAAACAATTTTTGTGAGCATCTTGATTATCAGTGGTTTGATCTCTGCATGTGATTGGTTGGCTATCTCTTCATCACTTAGTTATATTTTTTCTGGAGCTTTGATCTGTTCTTTCATTTGGGCATATATTTTTGTCTTGGCAGGCATGTTACATAGTAAGGGGTGGAGCCATAGGTATTCACCAGGGCGGGACAAGCCATGTTGCTGTGTTGTGGCACTATATGGGGGGAGGTATCCTAGAGGGAACAGTGCTGCTTGCTTGGTTCTTGTCGGTTTTCAGTCACTTCACCTGCTAAGCACAAGCAAATTGGGCTCTTCTCGTGCTGATTTCTGGTGGGTGGATTTGTGTACATTCTAGGACCTCATGGTTCTCTCCTATAAACTCTCTTGTGAGGGTGGGAGTTTCTCCTGCAGCCTCAACCCCCATAGATTTTTTATAGTGAGGAGTTTTGAAGCTTTATTTCCCTGCTCTGGAACCCTGGGTTGTGTGGTCTGTTTTGCTCCCCAGTTGTTCCTCCTGGTGTATCTGCTCACAAGTATGGAAATAACTGCTCTGCCAGCTCCTGCCTTCCATGGTCCACCAGCTGCTGCCTGGTCCTCCAGCTACCATATTGCTGTGAGTCCTCACCACCCTGGCTGCCCATCTCTGCCCCTTCTACTGGGTCGGGATGAATGTTTCTTTAACTTCTTGGTTGTTGAGCTTCCATACTGTTTGATTTTTTGGCAGCTCCGGTTATTTTTTGTTTTTAAATTTGTTGTCCTTCTTTTGTTTGTGCAAGGAGGCAAAGTGTATCTACGTATGCTACATCTTAGCCAGAAGTCTCTATTTCAGTTATTATTTTTTTCATTTCTGTCTGGATTTTTTTGTTAGTTTTTGTTTTCATGTCCTCTTTCAATGCTTACCATCTCCTTGTTTAAGTTCTCAGAGATTATAATTCTTCCCCCAAGGTCCTTGAGCATCCCTATGATTATAGTTTATATCTCTGCCTCTGGTATTTTGGTTGCTCTCATTTCACTTAATTATTTTTCTAGGGATTTCACTTGTTATTTTGGTTATGTTACTTTTTATCCTTATTTCATATGCCATTTTGTGTTTGTCTCTGTTAGGTTGATTGCTACAACTCCCAAATTTGTTATGAGGGCTTTCTTGTGTAAGTGCTTTGTTGGGCTTATCAGTGCAGTCTTCTAGATCACCTAAGTGAGGTACTTAGACATGATTCTTGTGTGAGTTATGTGTCCTCTACTGTTGTAGTTGAGTCATGAATGCTGTTGGCTCATTCCTGGGCAGAGTTAACACTTAGGCCGGCCAACTATAAGGATAGACCTGGTTCACCATGTATGATTCGCTGTTCAGGGGCTGTCCCCTGAGGCAATGTTGCTCCCTGCAGGGTCTGATCTCTACCAGAGTCCCTCTTTGGCTGTGCAATTTTTGTGGCTAGTTGGGTCGAGTTCTGGTGTGGTTTGAAGCCCATCACTGTTTATGTTGGTCCTAGGTCTTCTTGACCAGAGGTGTGCTATAGGTCGATGTCAAATGTTGTGTGTAACCAGCCTTGGGATATATGTCTGGAAGTATCACACTATTCCCTGTTTGTAGCTCTGTCTGCTGGCCCAGGGTGTGCATGGGAGGAGTTTGGCTGTGTATCAGGATCAGCTTCCTGGAGTTCTGAGCTGGGGGCAGATCAATAAGAATCCAAGGCTTTCTGAGATTGGCGCTCACCTGTTGGGTACTTTGGGTTTTCCTCAGGTTGCCTGTACTTTCAGAGTCTTATGAAGAAATGCTGAAGTGTGGGTGCAAAGCTAACCATGCCCCACTGACCCTTCCACATGGTTCAAGCTCTGTAGGACTGGGTGACCAGGTTGGGAGAATGGTACTAGTTTGTCCCATACTTAGGTCCAGTATAGTCAGGCCCTCATGTGGCCCCTGCTAGTCATTTTCTACTAGAGCCTCCAACTCTAGTTCTCCCAGGAGGAATTTCATATGCCACAGGCATATTTCACAGGTTCAAGTTGGGTGCAACCACCTGTCACCACCGCAGGAGCAAGTTTGGTTGGATGGGGCCACCAGAATGTAGGAAACAGTTTAAGAAAGCCTTCCCTTGTTGGTGGCACCAGCTGTGCCACTGGAGGGGGCGAACTACACTCTTCCCTTTAGCTCTGTAGTCATGCCAGCTTGTGCCCTAGACTGGAGCTTCTGAGGGATACATGTCCAAAGGTCTTCTCTCTGAGGATTGGTTGTTCCCTTCTCTTCTGCATAACTGAGCTCGGCAGGATGGGGCCAGCAGCAATTACAAAACTATTTCAAAGTCAGTGTTTTGTTGGGGGTGGCATGGGCCCACATGATGGGAGCAAGCTTTACACTTTCCAGTAGCTCCACAGCCATGCTGCCATCAGAGATCTTGCTGGAGCCACAGTCTGAAGGTGTTGGCTCTGTGCTGTGCTCCCTTTTCTCTGCCAGAACTTTGTCCAGGAGGACAAAGAAACACATCAAGGCAGCCCTCCAATAGGGATGGTGAGAGCCCTTGGGAGTAGGGGGGACTGCTTATCTCTACCTAGCTTTGCAGCTATGTTGTCAGAAACATTGATGCTCCCATCAGTGACCTGAGGAGGTCATGCTCTGAGCTATTCCTCCTTACCTCCATGGAGCTGAGCCCAGCAGGACTGGGCCACCAGGACTTGGGGAAAAAAGATCAAGGCAGCCCCCCATTGGGGTGGTGTAGGCCCATTGGAGAAGAGCAAGCTCCACACCTGTCCTTTAAATACACTGCCAGAGACACCCTGACAAGGGAGTCTTCTATTGGAGGTGGCACCTATCAAACCTCCAAGAGTGGGGGAGGTTGGCCCCCCTCCAAAGGCACACAGCTCAATGACTATCTTGAGAGTCTGCATATATTGGGTTGGCCAAAAAGTTTGTTTAGTTTTTTTCCTATACAATGGCTCTAGTAGTGCTTAGTTGTCTTTAACTTCATTTGAAACTATTTTGTTAGATTGTAATGTGACAGCTCTAATATCAGCATACATTTTTTAAAAAGTGTCAAAATTGGTGAATTGTTGTATAGCCACTTTAATATTGAAGAAGGAAGAAAATATGCAATATTTTTGGTGTATTATTCCTTACTATTTCAAAAATGGTAAAAATGCATCTGAAACTCAAAAAGATTTGTACAGTGTATGAAGAAGATGCTGTGACTTGTATGTGGTTTGCAAAGTCTCTTGGTACTATTTTCATGTTTGCCAAATAATTCTTTGCTATGGGGCTGTGTTGTCCAGCAGAAGATATTTAGCAGCACCCCTGGCCTCTACCCACTAAAAGCGATTAGCGGGAGATAGCCAACGTACTCAAAATATCCAAATCAATAAAGTTATTAGTGAAAATGAAAAGAATGTGTCTTTTATAATCTGGAAAAAAACAAAACAGACTTTGTGGCCAAACCAATAGTTTCTCCAGAAAATAAGCACACCTCGGGTTTCTTTTGGGTACAGCCAGCAGTCCTTTCTGCTGGATTTGACCTTGGCATGGTGATGTCTCTAGTGTTTGGAGGACCATGTTAGTACACTGCCACAAGCTGGTGCTGTAAGAATAGCCTGATCCTGTAGGACAGGGACTCGGGAAAGGGACCTCAGCAGCTGACCCTGCAAATCTCTCTGGAGTCTGGCCACCCAGATCTTCTCTTTATGTCTTCTGTATGCCCTGCATCACTTTTCATCTACCAGAGTCCTGGGTGAGTGCCCAAGTGTGAGCTCCAATGCATTGGCCCTTTAGGAAAGCACCTGGGATTCTAGCAGACTCCTTCCTCTTCCCAGCAGACAGAGTCCCCACTGATTTTTACTGCCAGAGGCTATGCAGGTTTTTCTTCCTGGCCCTGGTGCTCTGGTTTGTGGATCCCAATGGACTGAGACCCCATGCTCCTCAGGAGGACTTTCCCAGCTGGGATATCCTTCCTGCTTCTTAGCTGCCATGCCTGGGAGCAGGGACCAGTACTCTTTGTGTCTCCACCCTTCTTACCATCTCCGTGTAGCTTCTTCTGTAAATCCTTGGATATAAAACCATTTGTCCTTCAGTTGGTCATTCAGGTTAATTTTCTGTAATTTAGCTGTAAAGCCAGTTTCTCAAGAGTGTACCTCCTCTGCAGACATCTTGGATCCCTCTTTAGTTTGGATTTAAAAGTTACCATTTTTATATGAAATATGCCTGGCACAGGAGAGGGATTCCTTTAGGCAAGCTTTCAGGTCTGTTACTCAGAGCTGTAAGGAAGGAGGTCTTTAAAATCTGGAGAAAAAATTTTTTTTAAAGATTTTATTTATTTTTCTTAGAGGGGAAGGGAAGGAGAGAGAGAGAGAGAGAGAAATATCAATGTATGGTTGCCTCTCATTCGTCCCCCTGCCGGGAACGGGGAACAGGCCTGCAACCCAGGCGTGTGCCCTGACAGGGAATCGAACCGCGATCGTGTGGTTCGCAGGCCCGCACTCAATCCACTGAGCTACACCAGCCAGGGCAAAATCTGGAGAAAATTTATTTGCAGAAAATTAAAAGTCCTTCCACATTTGTAATTCTCTGGCATAAATAGTTCTCCCCAGGCTTATCATGGTCTTGTAGCAGTGATACAATAATGATGATTATGCAGTAAGCACCAAAGACAGGTATTGGCATGATATGTGGTGGGAATCTAGGCCTGGTTAGTTTGACTAAGTATTCCAAGAGGGCACATGGAGTTTGTCATCTATGAGAGAGAACTTTAATGCATTAGTGATGAAAAACTGCTTACCACTGACTATTGCAATCTCCCAGAGGGTTAAGAACTCAGCAGTATGTACATGCCTCTTGTCTTGTGTATGTGAACACAAATATTCAGACCATTTGTGTATGGTGTGCCAGCTTGTGCCCCCTTCATCAAAGGCTTGAAATATAGTAGGTGATCTTTAATATCTAAATGCTAACATTTTACTTATTATTTATTATGACATGTAGACAGTAATACTACCTACTTTATTTTCCTGTATTTAGTTATCAGTGGTCACCTACCTATTATAAATCTAGATTTTTAAAAACAGAATACTCTTTAGTTTAATTTTTATTTATTGATTCTTAGAGAGAGGAGGGGGGAAGAAAGAGAAAAAATACATTAATTTGTTGTTCCACTTATATATGCATTCATTGGTTGATACTTGTATGTGCCCTGAACTCTCAACCTGGGATATCAGGATGATGCTCTAACCAACTCAGCTACTCAGCCAAGGCTAAAACAGTATATTGTTTTAGCTCATTTTCTCATATGTGTTGGTTCCTTTCAGTTTCTTATGTGTTGCTGTTGCTTGTTGGTCAGAGTTTTGTGAAGGAAATTCATTTTATGAGTCCTTTTACTCTTCAGCTGAGTTAGTAACACTGTCAGAGGTAGGACCAGCCTCACAAACATCTACCTTTGGTCCAGAGCAGAGTTTTGGGAGAAGTGGAAGAAGCAGCTGCTTATCAGATATGACCTTAGATTATCAGGCCCTGTTTACCCTCCCTTACCATCCCACCCCTAGTACATGGTTAACAAATGAAATTCCCCAAATTAGGGATTCATTTTGGGGGGCATTTAAGGTGTCTATCCTTTGTTAAAATTTGAACAGCATGAAATATGACTACATTGACCCTTATGGATAATATGGATAATTTATGTTTAACTGGTTTTGTAAAGAGTTTGATACATCTCAGTGGGGGCTGGGGAAGAAAGAGGGAAAACATACATTCCAATTACTAGGCACTTTGGAGGAATGTAGGAGGAAATTAGAAAAAGAAGCTGGGGTGCCAAGGATCATTGAATATAGCTGATTCAAACACTATTATTTTGACTAAGGGCAGCCATTTCATGGTCTCAGAAATGTCAATTATGACATTCATCTTCCCTGAAAAATTCTTTAGAGGAAACGTTAACTGCAGGCCCATGGGTCAAATCTAGTCTACCATTTGTTTTTGAAAGTCAGGTTTCATTGGAACATGACCATTCATGTTCGTTTATATACGTTCTGTGGCTTCTTTCATGCTAAAACAGCAAAAGTGAGTAGTTGTAACAAATGTGACCCATGATGCCTAAAATATTTAGCATCATATCTGGTCCTTTACAGGAAAATTTTGCCAACACCTGGTCTAGAGAGTCTAGACTTTTAGAAGGTTGTGCATAGGTCATAGGTATCTTAAATTTATTTTAGACTTCTTTTTTTAAAAGATTATTTATTTATTTATCTTTAGAGGGGAAGGGAAGGAGAGAGGGAGAGAAACATCAATGTATGGTTGCCTTTCGTGCGTCCCCTGCTGGGAGTTGGCCTGCAGGGAACTGGCCTGCAACCCAGGCATGTGCCCTGACTGAGAATCAAACCACGATCGTCTGAGTCGCAGGCCCTCGCTCAATCCACTGAACTACACCAGCCAGGGCTATTTTAGACTTCTTAATCTTTAATCCTACCATTATATGGACTCAAGGGCAGCAGTTTTACGGAAAGATCACTGCTTGTATCAGGATGAGTACATACTCAGAAAAAAGTTTCATTCTAAAAATATTCTTATAATGAAGGATGACACTGCTGTGTTTAAAATCTAAGTAGTCAATTTAAAATTAATATCTAATTATCCTTTGCACGTACCTGATCTGCCAGCTTCTCTTAAAAGGTGCTGCCATTTTATCGCTTGAGAAAAATGTTACAATTTCCCTCACATTCATTCATGTTCTATAATTTTTGAAAACCAAATATTTATGCCAGGCATTGTAAGTTATTTAAATATAAACCCCTAATTTCACTGTTGGAAATATGAAAAGTGTTTTAGCTCAGTTATCTTCAGAGCTCTCAGCTTGTCTTCTTTCTCTCTCAGCTTTAAGTCCATGGCCAAAAATGACTCTCCCACTGGACATTGTCTTCTGTAAAGACGACAAGGAGACAAGAGGCTGTGATGAGCATGCCACTGCATCCAGTCTCGGCCATTCCATCCCAGGATGCCACCTCTGCTAGACTCTATAGAAGTAAGACCAAAGAAAAGGAGAAGGAAGAGCAGGTAATGGGAGAATACCTATTTTACTTTCCTTATTTTTATTGTTTTCTTTAAGTATGATCTAAAACGATAAGTTCTAAAGATCAAGGTTTTCTCTGCTGATATACTAAAAAGCCCAAGGTGTGCTTAGATACTATCTTTTTATGGGTTCCTAGGGTTTCAGATTTTAATATCAATTCTGTCATGGTTATGCATGACTTATTTGTCTTCATTGGTTAAATCTACCCGGTTATTTCTGGTGAATTACTGAGGAAGTTTTTTGGATTCTCAGAATTATGTTGCAAAGGATAAATTTATTTCAACAAAAATGTATGAATACCTTGTATATACTAGCCTCCAATGGCTGTAGGAGTATCATAGTTTATATTACAAACCCTGTCTCTGCCCTGTATGACTCTTGATTTGCTCTAAAAATGAACTATGCATTAGAGTTTAGCAATGTCATTGATAGACGAAATTCAGGACCATGTAATCCCAGCCTGAGGGATCAGGAATGGCTTCCTGGAAAAATAACATTACCATGGAAAACCTGAGCAATGGACCTGGGGTTAGTTGGGAGAACAGTAGGGTGTTATCCCAATTGGGGGTCATAGTACATTCTGAAAGACCAAAGAATTGAGGAAGGTGAGTTTGAAAAGATTAAAATAGAATAACTGGCACATAAAGGTTGAATTGGATAGTGGCAGTGTGGGAGTTGGAAAATTTAGAGGAGTTTCCTTAAGGGGTTTGGGTTTATCTCTGAAAAAGAATGATCAGATTTGTGTTCTTAAAACTTTTAGTCAAGCTACAGTATGGATAATAGTTAGAGGATTATTTAGTAAGGTCAGGTTTGGCAGATTTTTTATTTAAAGGGTCAGATAATAAATAGTTAGGCTTGGTGGGGCAGATAATTGCATTTCCCCACCTCTGCCATTGTAGCATGAAAAAAGCCAAAGAAACTATATAAATGAATGGACATGACTGTGCTCCAATAAATCTTTGTTTATAAAAACAGGTGACAGGCCAGGAAAACTATTTTGCTGAGTAGCAATTTGTGTAAAGGTATTTTATTTTATTTTATTTTATTATTTTTAATTATTTATTTTTAATTAATTCTTTTTAATTTTTATTGTTTATTTGATTTTAAATTACATTAAATTAAATTTTAATTTTATTTTTACTTTTCAAAAGAAAACATCAACAATTAAATTGTAGAGAAAGCATCCTGAATAACCAACTGAATACTAGCTAGAGAGAAGCATTATAAATATAGACAGACAAAAGAAATGCCTTCATCACAGTGAAGATTGGTGGGGAATGTGGAGGAGGCATGAGAGGTCTGGCTCCCACGGGTGGCAGCTAAAGTGCTGGAGGGACATTTCTGTAGCTGTGGGTTCCCCCTGAGGAACCCACAACCTTCGCTCTCCAACCTGCCCCACCAGAACCAGAAAGGAGCCCAGATAACATCCAGCTATGAAGAGCAGCAGTATTTCTGTCTGCCAGGGAGAGACAGCTGAAGATGCAGAGAGCCTCTTAAAAAGAGCCAATGCGCAGACTGTTGTTTGTAGCCACTTACTCTGAGTTCAGGCAGAGGGAGGGCATATTGGACTAGAAATGCTTGAAGAGAATCTAGGGTTGGTAGATCTGAGGAGATGTCTGAAGGGACAGACACCAGGATCCCTGAGTCATTCCCCATACTGCATAAGCCATCTTGCTCAGGCAGAGCACTCCTCTCCAAGTGGCATCAGCCTGAGGGAAAACAAAAGCCTCACCCACAGGAATTACTCTGTCACCCACCTTGTGGTACTTAAACCTGGCTGCTGACTGCAGCTTAAAAAGCTATATCACTTATTAGTTTAACAACTAAGGCAGAAAGTACAAAGCAGCAGCCTAAATGGGAAGACAAAGAAACAGACCTCATATGAAAGAATGACAGAATTCTCCAGAAGAACTAGATGAAATGGAGGCAGGCAATTGACTAGAGAGAGAGTTTAATGATTGTAAGGATACTTGACAACATGAAAAAAGACTTAGAAACTATGAAAAGAGACCATACTGAAATTGCAGCAGTAATCAAAAAACTCCCAACAAACGAAAGCCCTGGACCAGATGGCTTCACAGGTGTATTTTACCAAACATTTTGAGAACAACTAACACTTCTTTTTCTCAAACAATTTAGTAAAATTCTAGAGGAGGGAAGGCTCCAAAACTTATTTTAGCATTATTCTAATTCCAAAGCCAGAGAGAGACACTACCAAAAAGAAAATTATAGGCCAATACCACTGATGAACATAGTTGCGAAAAATCCTCAACAATAAATTAGCAGACCAAATTCAGCAGTGCATCAGACATATACACCATAACCAAGAGGGATTTATTCCGGGAATTCAAGGTCGGTGCAATGTTGTCAAATCAATAAATGCGATACACCACATAAACAGAATGAAGGATAATAACCACATAATCACATCAGTAGATGCAGAAAAGGCATTTGATAAAATCCAGCACCCATTTATGATAAAAACTGTCAGCAAATTGGGATATGCAGGAACATACCTAACCATAATAAAGGCCATACATGACAAACCCACTGCCAGCATCATACTCAACTAGCAAAGCTACAAGTGTTCCCCTTAAGATTGGGAACAAGACAAGGAATCCACTTTCACCTCTTATTCAATGTAGCACTGGAAGTCCTAGCCACAGCATTCAGACAAGAAGAAGAAATAAAAGGCATCCAGATTAGAAAAGAAGAAGTAAAACTGTCATTATTTGCAGATGACATGATACTGCACAAAGAAAACCCCAAAGATTCTACCACGAAACTACTAGAACTAAGAAATTAACACAGCAAAGTAGCAGGGTACAAGATTACTAAGCAGAAATCATTTGTACTTTTACATGCCAATAACAAACTAGCAGAAAAGGAAATTAAGAAAACAATCCCATTCACAATTGCTATAAAAAATAAACCTAACCAAGGATGTAAAAGACCTGTACTGGGGAAAATTATAAGACACTAAGAAAGAAATTGAAGAAGATACAAATAAGTGGGAACACGTACCATATTCATGGATAGGAAGAATTAACATCATTAAAATGTTGATACTACCTGAAGGTATCTAAATATTCAATCCAAATCCTACTAGAATTCCAATGACATATTCACAGAACTACAAAAAATATTTCAAAAGTTTATATGGAACCAAAAAGGCTCCCCATAGCAACAACAATCCTGAGAAAGAAGAACAAAGTTGGAGGAAACTCTCTCCCTAAAATGAAGTTATATTGTAAGACCATAGTAATCAAAACAGCATGGTACAGGCATAACAAGAGACACATAGATCAGTGGAGCAGAGTAGAGAGTCCAAAAATAATCCATACCTTTATAATCAGTTAATATATAACAGAGAAAGCAAGCATGTGCAGTGTGCTGTAGCTCTAGTTCTGGTGCTGGCTGGGTCTGCCTCAGGGTTCTTGGGAGAAAGCCAGGTCAGTGGCTCCCTCCCCTGTCAAACAAGGTTAGAGCGGCACTGGGAGACGCCTTGTTGCTTGAAGTTGCAGGGAGGAGAAATAAGCATGAAGTGGCAAACACACGGGCTGTGGACACCAGATGGGGAGAATTGGGTGGTGACGGATCCTGACCCAGATAGTCCCTCATCTGCAGGTGAAGGCAGGTTGTGGTGAAGCCAGTTCCTCCATGTGTAAAAGGTTTTGAGGATTCTCTCTGCTCCTGTTCAGTTGTTTGTTCTGAGGAATTTCTCCACAATTTAGTTGTATTTCCAGATAGCTCCTGGGTTGAGTTAGTGTGGCTTCCACTCCCTCCTTCACCTTCTTCTGTTGTTATCTGTTGGTGGCTCCTTTGTTGGTGGATTCTTGGAGAATTGGGCTGTGTGGGAGGCCAGGCCCTTCTATGGAGCAGCAGGCTTGAGCAGGAGGAATTTTTCAAATAGAAAAAGTAAAAAGAGGCACTCAGTGGCTTTTGGGGGAATCCTCCTGTAGCAGCTGCCCTAGTAGCCTCCTGCACCCTACCCTTGCCCAGCCACTTGGCACTCCTGTGGTTGAAGGCTCTGCTCTCACACCTGAAGCCTTGAGGGGAATGCGCATCTGAACCTGCAGGAGCAGCAGATGCCCATCTTCCCACAGTAGCAGACTCCGACCGAGTGCTCATGCCCTCAGCACTGGGAGGGAGCAGCCTAACCCTGCCACCTAGAGGCACCATGCACCCAACCCCTGCATCCCAGGAGAAGCAACAGAGGAGGCCTGTATCTGCATCTGCAGTTGCAGCCACTGTGGCAACCCTGCCCTGCAGGGCCTTCACTGGCTCTCTAAGAGGAAACAGAGATGCCCCCACAGAAGAGACCTGCAGGGATCAGGGAGTCAGCAATCCTCAGAAAGACTTCACTGAGTGTGGAGACTGAACTAGCCTGAAGGGACTCTGAGAGTCCTTAGCATCAGGAACAGTGAAGAGTGAGAAGGTGGTGTGTGAATTGCCCCTACTTGGTGAACCAGGACAGTGCAACTGGTGGACTTGAAAGACTACGCTGGGCACAGCAGGGCACTGGGGACCTAGCAACAAACCGAAGAACTGGGCTGGAGGCTGGGTGAGTGCTGCTCAGAAAGGGAGAAAAGTGAAATCAATTCCCCCTCACCTTGCTGCAGACAAGAAGACCAGGAAGACCAGCAGAACTGGCTTGGCCCATTTGAAGCCAGCAGGAGGCTTTTTTTTTAAAGGAATTTTTTTTCTTTTAATTTCTTTCTTTTTTTCTTCTTTCTTTTTTTATTCCTTCATTCTTCCTTCCTTCTTTTGTCTTAATTCCCACAAGTGAGACAATAAAACCTGCAGCTGTGAAAGGTCCACAGTTAGACCCAAGAGGGGTCATCCAAACAGCTGAGACAGTGAGACAAATTTCACTTTCCTACTCCAGAGAACTTAAAAGTTATTGTATGTTTCTATTATTGTTTTTTCATTATTCCTACATCTTTTATTTTTATCAGTATTTTTGTATATCTCTTCTATCTGTTTAGTCTTCTTCACTTGGTTGTTAAACTGCATTGATGCCTGGTTTCCCCTGCTCTCTCTTTCATAGTGTATTTTAAATTTTTCATCTTTCACTTCACTTTTGTTTAATTAGCACATTATTCTAGGTCCTATACTTCCTGTTCTTGTTATCCAGATCACACAGATTCCTTCATATGATTGTTGCTCCATTACTGTTGTAAATAATTTCTGTTCCATACAGTTGTAAATACTACACAGCACCCCTCCCAGATTACAGCTCATTTCACCATTTCCTGAACTTTGTTACTGTTTGTTAACTCTATTCTCTCACATACTATGCCTATTTTCTATCCTTTATTCTCAATTTACCTCATAATCTGACCACACAAGCTCACTGCTTTCTAGATCCAACTCACAATCCTCCCCCCACAACAAGAGTCGTACCTTCTTTCTACCCTTTCTAAAAAGTGGCTAGTTGGGAGAAATAACACAGCTAACACTATACATATCCAAAGGATCCCCCATCTCTCCTTTAGGGGTTGGTGCTTTAAATGCCATACAATACACTTTCGTTGTCTTAAACCCTTTTGCCTTCCCCCTCCAACTGATCACAAAAAAGAACAGGTGAAAGCTGTGAACACCAGGATACCTGCTGCAAGAAAGAAGCCACCAACAAAGGAGCCACCAACAGATAACAACAGAAGAAGGTGAAGGAGGGAGTGGAAGCCACACTAACTCAACCCAGGAGCTATCTGGAAATACAACTAAATCGTGGAGAAATTCCTCGGAACAAACAACTGAACAGGAGCAAGAGAGAATCTTCAAAACCTTTCACACATGGAGGAACCGACTTCACCACAACCTGCCCTCACCTGCACAACAGAATACAAGATGTTGTGGGTGGAGTGACCCTCCCTCAGTTAACCAGATGGAGGGAAGGCCCCACCAAAGAAAGACCCAACAACAATAAAAACCCAAAGACATACAGAGACCCAACATAAATGACAACCCAAGGTCAGCAAACTCAGGAGATCAAGGAGACAGCACCACTGAATCTCACAGATCTTCTACTATAGAAGTTCACACCATAAACCCAGGGAGTCAGAGCAGATCAATTTAAAAAGCAGAAGCTTACAAGAAGAGTCTCACAAACAATGGGAAGACAAAGAAATGATCCCCAAATGAGAGGAAAGGAAAAAGCCTGGGAAAGCATGCTAAATGAAATAGAGGCAAGCCAACTATTAGATACTGAGTTCAAAGCAGTATTTATAATGAAGCTGAATGGGCTCAAAGAGAATTACCAAAACTACAGGGAAACTACAATGAACTCACTGCAAACTATATCAACATGAAAAAGGAAATAGAAACTATCAACAAGGGCCAAGAGGAAATGAAGGATACAATTTCTCAACTGAAGAGCACAGTAGAAGGAATCAAGCAGGATTGATGAAGCGGAAGGTGGGATCAGTGAGTTGGAGGACAATGTCGGGAAAAAAAAACCAGCCAGAAAGAGCAAGAAAAGGAAAAGAGAGAAAGAATGAAGAGTGGTTAAGGGAAATGGAGGACAACATGAAACATAATAGTATCTGTAAAACAGGGAAACCAGAAGGAGAAGAAGAGCAATGGATAGAAAATCTATTTGAAAAAGTAATGATGGAAAACTTTTCTAATTTGATGAGAGAAAAAGTCACACAATCCCAGGAAGCACAGAGGGTCCCAATCAAGAGGAACCCAAAGAGGCCCACTCCAAGACACATCATAATTAAAGTGGCAGAATTTCAACACAAAGAGAGAATCTTAAAAGCAGCAAGGAAAAAATAGGAAATAACATACAAGGCAGCTCTGATAACACTAGCAGCTTATTTCTGAATGGAAATGCTCCAAGTCAGAAGGGAATGGCAAGAAATATTCCAAGTAATGAAAACCAGAGGCCTGCAACCAAGACTACTTTATCAAGTAAGGTTATCAGTTAAAATGGAAGACCAAATAAGGAGCTTCTTGGACAAAAGAAGCTTCAAAGAATATACCTCCTTCAAGCCAACTGTGTAAAAGATGCTTTAAGAGCAGGAAGAAAAACAGTGAAAAAAAGAGGAACACAGGTATGAAAAAATGGCAGTGAATAACTACCTATCAGTAATAACCTTGAACATAAATGGATTAAATGCCCCAATTGAAAGACAATAAGTAGCTGAATGGATAAGAAAGTTGGACCCAAACATATGCTGCCTATGAGACCCACCTCAGAACAAAAGACCTACACAGACTGAAAGTGAAAGGCTGGAAACAAATTTTCTAAGCAAATGGATAGGGGGAAAAAAAACTGGGGTAGCAATACTTCTATTGGAAAAAACAGACTTCAAAAAAAGTGTCATAAAGAGAGACTCAGAAGGTCATTTCATAATATTCAAGGGAAGAATTCACCAAGAAGACATAAACATTGTGAATATATATATATATATGCACCCAACATAGCCAAATAAATAAGGAAAATCTTGGAGGACTTTGAGAAAGATATTGACAGCAACACAATTATAGTAGGGGATTTTAAGACCCCATTGTCAAAAATGGACAGATCTTCCAAACAAAATATAAACAAAGATATTGTGGCGTTGAAGAATGCCCTAGATGAAGTGGACTTAACTGATGTATATAGAGCCTTTCATCCCAAAGAAGCTAAATACACATTCTTCTCAAATGCACATGGAACATTTTCAAACATAAACCACATGATACGACACAAAACAAGTTTCAAGAAATTAGAGAAAACTGAAATCATAGAAAGCATTTTCTTTTACCACAAGGGACTGAAACTAGCAACTAACCTCAAGGTAAAAACTCAAAAACTCTCAAACTCATGGAGATTTAATAGCATGGTACTAAAGAATGAATGGGAGGGTTCTCAGCTGAGAGGAGAAAGGGGGAGAATGGGGAACAGTGGTGCAGGGATTAAATTGACAGGGGAACAATAAGAATAGTATAGGAAATGGAGAAGCCAAAGAACTTACATGCATTACCCATTGACACAAACTATGGGGGTGAAATTGCTGGAGGGAATAGGGGTACTCAGTAGAGTGGGGCAAAGGGGGAAATATTGGGACAATGGTAATAACATAATCAATAAAATATACTAGAAACAAGAAAAAAGAGAATGAATGGGTCAAGAATGATATCAAGGAAGAAATAAAAAAGTTTCCGGAAACAAATGAAAATGAACTCACAACAATCCAAAACTTACGAGACACGCCAAAGGCAGTCCTGAAAGGGAAGTTCATAGCAATACAGGCCTAGCTAAAAAAGATAGAAATATTTAAAATAAACAACCTAATCCTACACCTACAAGAATTCAAAGTACAACAACAAAGACAGTTCAAAGGAAATAAAAGTAAGGAAATAACCAAGATCAGAGCAGAATTAAATGACATAGAGACTAAAAGCACAATTGTAAGGATCAATAAATCCAGGAGCTGGTTCTTTGAAAAGATAAAAATCCAGAAGCCTTTAAGCAGACTCATCAAGAAAAAAGAGAGAGAGGACCCAAATAAACACAATCAAAAATGAAAGAGGAGAGATTACAACTAACACCACAGAATTACAAAGGATTGTAAGAAATTAAAGAACTGTATGTCAAGAAATTTGAAAACCTAGGTGGAATGGACAAATTTCTTGAAAAATAATCTTCTAAACCTGAAGAAGAATCAGAAAGCCTGAACAGACCAATAACAGCTGTTGAAATTGATACAGTAATCAAAAACCTTCCGATGCACAAAAACCCTGGAGCAGATAGTTTCAAAGGAGAATTTTACAAACCATTTAAGGGAGAGCTAAACTCCATCCTTCACAGATTACTCCAAAAAACTTAAAAAGATGGAAGACTCCTAAACTGTTTTCATGAAGCCAGTATCATCCTAATCCCCAAACCCAATAAAGACATAACAAAGAAAGATAACTTCAGGCCAATATCTCTGATGAACAATAGATGCTAAAATCCTCAACAAAATATTGGAAAACCCTATCTAGCAATGCGTTAAAAAGATCATAGACCATAGTCAAGTGGGATTCATCCTGGGGTTGCAAGGATGGTACAATATTCTCAAATCAATAAACATAATACATCACATAAGCAAAACACAAGACAGTAATCACATGATCATATCAACAGATGTGGAAAAATCATTTGATAAGGTATAGCACTGATTTTTGATGGAAAGACTCAGCAAAGTGGGGATAGAGGGAGCATTCCCAACATAATAAAGGCTATATACTAGAGACCTACAGCCAACTTCGTACTCAATGGGCAAAAAATTTGAGTTTTCCAACTAAGATCAAGAACAAGACAAGGATGCTCGCTTTCACTACTCCTGTTCAACATAGTACTGGAAGTACTAGCCATAGCAGTCAAATAACAAAAAGCAATAAAAGGCATTCGAATGGGAAAGGAGAAAGTTAAACTCTCATTGTTTGCAGATGACATGATAGTGTACATAGAATATCCCATAGACTTCATCAAAAAACTGCTTGACCTAGTAAATGCATTTGGCAAAACATTGAGAATCAAAGTCAATATTCAGAAATCAAAGGCATTTTTGTACACCAGCAATGAAGTATCAGCATAGAAATCAGAAAGAAAATCCCATTTGATATAGCAACAAGAAAAATAAAGTACCTAGGATTAAAGGTTACTAGAGGTAAAAAAACTTGTTCCCAGAAAATCATATAGCACTGAAGAAAGAAATTAAGGAAGACACAAACAAATGGAAGCATGTTCCATGCTCATGGATTGGAAGAATTAACATCATCAAAATGGCCATACTACCCAAAGTGATTTGTAGATTCAATGCGATCCCTATTAAAATACCAGTGACACATGTCACAAATATAGAACAAGCATTTCAGAAATTTATCTGGAACCATAAATGACCCAGAACAGCCTCAGCAATTTTGAGGAAAAAACCCCAACAAAACAGGGGATTGCCATACCTGATATCAAACTATTATAAGACCACTGTCATCAAAACAGCATGGTACTGGCATTAAAAACAGACACATAGACCAGTGGAACAAAACAGAGAGCCTAGAAATAAACCCAAGTCTCTATGGTCAATTAATATTTGACAAAGGGAGAAGAAGCATAAAATGGAGTAAAAATAACCTCTTTCACAAATGGTGTTGGGAGAACTGGACAGCTACATGCAAAAAAATGATATTTGATCACCAACTTACACCATATACAAAAGTAAATTCAAGTTGGATAAAACACTTAAATATTAAGTTGTGACACCATGAAAGTCTTAGAGGAAAACATTGCCAAGAAAATTTTATACATTCCACGCAGCAACATCTTCACTGATACGTCCCTTAAAGCAAGGGACATAAAGGAAACTTTAAACACATTGGATCTAATAAAATTAAAAAGCTTCTGCATGGCTAAGCAAAATGACATTAAAATGAAAGGAGAACCAACTACATGGGAAAACATATGTGCCAATTATACCTTGGACAGACATTTGATCTCCAAAATATATAAAGAATTCACATGACTCCACTTCAGGAAGACAATCAATTAAAAAATGTAAATTAAAACCACAATGAGATACCATTTCACACTTCTCAGAATGACCATCATTAACAAATCAACAAACAAGTGTTGGAGAGGTTGTGGAGAAAAGGGGGCCTTAGTGCACTGTTGATGGGCAAGCAGATTGGTGCAGCCACTGTGGAAAACAGCATGGAATTTCCTCAGAAAACTGAAAATAGAACTGTCTGTTGACTCAGCAATTCCACTGCTGGGATTATACCCTAAGAACCTGAAACACCAATCCAAAAGAACCTATGTGCCCTAATGTTCACAGCAGCACAATTTACGATAGCCAAGTGCTTGAAACAACCTAAGTGCCCATCAGTAAATGAGCAGATGCAGTGTTTTCAGTGTTTGAGCTTTTTCTGTACATGTAGGGGATACAAGAATACCTTAAAATATCTTTTCTATATTTTATTAATTTTCATTTAAGTCTTCAGTTAAGATTCATTTAAATTAATAGTCTTTTCTTATAATTCTTCTTAACACAAATGAATTTTTAAATATCCTATCCTTGGTTTGTACCATTTCAAGGCTGCTAGTTTCTTACTCATTGTAGTTTCAAATTTGGACACCAGATAGTAGGAATTTCTTAGAATGTATATGAGAGACCTTTAATACTTATTTGGAATAGAGAAAAATTGTCCTCGTGTTTTACACCAGGAAGAGAGAATCTTTTTGATGTAAACCCTGATGCAAAATTGTTGTTGTGGGTATTCAATAAAATCTTAATTGAGGTATGTGATGGTATTGTTAAGGTTTAAATAAGAAGCATTAACCAGGGTTTAAATAAGAAGCATTAACCGCCTATATGCATAGAATACTGATACGTAGTGGGAAGAGAAACCATCCTGTCCCACCTTAATGTGGAGAATCATTTGAATACCTCATTGTGGTGTGACAGTTCTGGGAATTATGGGGCCAAGTTGAGGTGGCAGGTAGTGGAAGAGAAAGTGACAGGAGCTTTTGAAGGACCCATAATGATTTTGGCAGCATCCAGCATAGCACTAAAACTAGTGGTATATTTTTCTAAGGGTATGAAATGTGGTGTCAGGATTGATTTGGAAGGTAAATTTTTGTCCAGTGAGCCTACTGTCTTTTTTTTTTATTTTGTTTTTTCAATTACACTGTTATTTTATATTATTTGATATTAGTTTTTGGTATAGTGGTTACATAGTCATATAATCAGAAAGTGTTCCCCTCAATATTTCCAGTACCCACTTGGCCCCACATCTAGTTATTATATTATTGACTGTATTCCTTATGTTATTGTATATGTCCTATGAATATTTTGTAACTACTAATTAGTACTTCTTAATCCACCTTTTTCACCCACCTTTTTCACCCAGTGTTCCCCAGTCCACCTTCCCCTTCTTGTATCTTTGAGTCTATTTCAATTTTGCTTGTTCATTTTTTGTTCATTAGATTCCACATATCAGTGAAATCATATGATACTTGTTTTTCTCTGACTTACTTCACTGAGCATAGCACACTCTAGTTTCATCTATGCTGTTGCTAATGGTAAATTTTCATTCATTTTTTCTATGGCTGAGTTAATATTCCATTTTATGTACAAGGTCTGTCCAGGAAAAGTTTAGCCATTGTTAATATCACGAGAATGGTTTGCATGACCAGGTAACCTGGCAGCCAAGTTGTTGACTGAAATGTGCATGTGTGAATGATGAAGAGTTCACTGTACTAGTCAGTGGGAGCTGTAGACGCTGTTGAGTGATCATATATACTGTGTGGTCAATTGCATTAAAATTGACTGAGTTAGCAGACCAATGAATCTGCATCAGATTTTGCATTAAGCTTGAATATTCCTTCATGGGAGCCATTTAAGTAATTCAGAAGGCCATAGCTGTAGGCAGCCAGTGATTGGCAACTTCATCACATCAACATGCCTGCTCATACATCACGCCTTGTGCAGAGTTTTTTGGTGAAACATCAAATCATCCAGGTGGCTCAGTCCCCTTAAAGCCCAGATTTGGTGCCTTGTTACTTCTTGCTTTTCCCAAAACTAAAGTCATCTTTGAAAGGGAAAAGATTTTAGATCATGGATGCGATTCAGAAAAATACAGTGGGGCACCTGTTGGCAATTGGGAAAACTGTGTGAGGTCCCATGGTGCCTACTTAAAGGGGACTGAGGTGTCATTGTCCTAGGTATAGTGTTTCTTGTATCTTTAATAAATGTCCCTATTTTTCATATTATATAGCTGGATATCTTCTGGACAGACCTCACATACACCACAGTTTTTTTCTCCACTTATGTGTCAAGGGGCACTTGGTTCTTTCCATAGCTTGGCTGTGATAAATAATGCTGTAGTGAGCATTGGGGTGCGTAAATTCTTTTGTATTATTGTTTTGTGTTTCTTTGGTAACACACATAGGAGTGGAATGGCTAAGTCATAAGACAGATCCATTTTAATTTTTTTGAGGACCTTCCATACTGTTTTCCACAGTGACTGGACCAGTCTGCATTGCCACTAGTGGTATACAAGGGTTACCTTTTGTCCACATCCTGTTAGTGGACAAGTGTCCACTAACACTTGTCATTTGTGGATTTCTTATGATAGCCATTGTGATAGGTGTGAGGTAATAGATTTCTTACTGTGGTTTTAATTTGCATTTCTTTGACTATTAGTGATATTGAGCATATTTTCATGTTTATTGGCCTTCTGTATGTCCTCTCTGGAGAAGTGTCCATTTTAGGTCTCTGCCCATTTTTTTGATCTTTATTTTTTTGCCGTTAAGGAGCATGAGTTCTTTATAGATTTTGAATATTAATCCTTTATTACATGTATCATGGGCACATATTTCTGCCATTTAGTAGATTATCTGTTTAATGTTTTGATGGTTTTCTTTGCTTTGCAAAAACTCTTTAGTTTGATGTAGTCCCATTTGTTTATTTTTTCTTGTTTTTCCTTTGCCTGAGGAGACGTCAGAAAAAATACCACTAAGAGAAATGTCAGATATTTTACTGCCTGTGTTTTCTTCTAGGGTTTTAATGGTTTCAAGTCATACATTTAAGTCTTTAATTAATTTTGAGTTTGTTCTTGTATGTGGTGTAAGGAAGTGGTTTAGTTTCATATTTTTCAAATTATTTGTCCATTTTTTAGCACCATTTATTAAAGAGACTGTCATTACCCCATTATATGAGCTTTTCTCTTTAATCAAATATTAATTGACCATACAGATGTGGGTTTAGTCCTGGGCTCTCTATTTTATTCCACTGATCTGTATGCCTATTTTTATTGCAGGGTCATATTATTTTGATTGCTATTGCCTTTAGTATAGTTTGATGTCAGGTAGCCTGATACCTCCACCTTTTTTCTAATTTCTCACGTTTGCTGGGGTGTGGGGGAACTTTTCTGGTTCCATATAAAGTTTTAGAATAGTTGTTCTAAGTCTGTGAAATATCCCATTGCCATTTTGATAGGTATTGCGTTGAAACTATAGATTGCTTTGGGTAGTATGGACATTTTAATGATGTTAATTTTTCTAGTCCATGAGCATGGACTGTGTTTCCACTTACTTGTATCTTCTTAAATTTCTTCAGTGTCCTAAAATTTTCTGAGTATAAGCCTTTTACTTCCTCGGTTAAATTTATCCTTAGGTATTTATGTTTTTGGTTGCAGCAGTAAGATTTTTTTAATTTTTAAAAAATTTTAATTTAATTTTAATTATTGTTCAAGTACAGTTTTCTGCCCTTTACCTCCATCCCAGCCCACTGCCCCCAGCCCTCCCCACCTCCTTCCTGTCTCTACCCACCTTTGTTATTGTCCATGTGTCCTTTATGCTAGTTCCTTCAAATCCTTACCCCCTTCCCCTGAAATTCCCTCCCCTCTCCCCTCTGATCTTTTCTTAATTTCTCTTTCTGAGAATTTATTACTAGTGTAAAAATATGCCATCAATTTCTGAATACTAATTTTATATCCTGCTACTTTGCTGAATGCATTTATTAGATCTAGTAGTTTTTTGGTGGAGTCTTTAGGGTATTCCATGTACAATATCATGTAATTTGAAAATAATGACAGTTATAGCTCCTCCTTTCCAATTTTTATGCGTTTGAATTCTTCTCCTTGTCTGATTGCTGTTAGGATTTCTGGCACTATTTGAATAGGAGTGGTGAAACGAACCTCCCTGTCTTGTTCCTGATCTTATGGGAAATATTTTCCCCTTTTGTTCATTGGATATGATGCTGGCTGTAAGTTTTTCATATATGGTCTTTATTATTTTGATGTGTGATCTCTCTATTACCAGTTGAGAGTTTTTATCATAAGTGGGTGCTGGATTTTATAAAATGCTTTTTCTGCATGTATTCATATAATTGTGTGATTTTTATCTTTTATTTTTATGTGATGAATCACATTTATCTGTTTGTAGTTATTGTAGTTAACTAGCATCCCTGAAATAAATTCCATTTGATTGTGGTGTATGATCGATCCTTTTAACGTATTGCTGAATTCAGTTTGGTAATATTTTGTAGAGGATTTTAACTTCTATGCTCACCAGAGATATTGGCCTATAATTTTCTTTTTTTGTTGTGTCTTTATCTGGTTTTGGAATTAGGATAATGCTAGCCTTATAAAAAGAGCTTGGAAGTCTTCTCTCCTCTTGAATTTTGTGAAGTAGTTTGAGAAAGGTAGGTGTTAGTTCCTCTTTGAATCATTGGTAAAATTGTCTGTGAAGCCATTCTGTCCAGGACTTTTGTTTGCTGGGAGTATTTTCATTACTGTTTTAATTTCATTAGTTGCTATTGATCTATTCAGGTTTTTGATTCTTCCTGATTTAGTTTTGGAGGATTGTATGTTTGTAAGTATTTATCTATTTCACCCAGGTTGTCCAATTTGTTGGCATAGTTCATAGTTTTTCTTGCAGTCCTTGGTATTTCTTTCATGACAGTTGTTACTTTTGCCCTTTCATTTCCAATTTAGTTTATTTGGGCCCTCTCTCTTTTTTTTTCTTAATGGATATAGTAAAGGTTTGTTGGCATTATTTATCTTTTCAAAAAAACCAAGTCTTGGTTTCATTGATACTTTGTATTGATTTTTTAGTCTTTATGTCAGTTATTTCTGGCTCTGATCTTCATTATTTCCTTTATTATTTCTACTTACTCTGGGCTTTGTTTGTTCTTTTTCTGGTTCTCTTAGGTGTAGGGTTAGATTGTTTATTTGTAATTTTTCTTCTTGATATAGGCCTATAATATTGTGAACTTCCTTCTCAGGACTGCTTATGCTGTGTCCCATAGATTTTGGTGTTTTGTGTGTTCATTTACATTTGTTTCCTGGTAATATTTTGCTTCTTTTTTATCTCATCTATAACCCATTCATTGCTTAATAGCATACTGTTTAGCCTCCATGTATCTGTGTGTTTTTTAGTTATATTTTTTAATTATATTTTATTTCTAGTTTCTTTCGAACTTTTTGAATTTTTAAGACTTATTTTGTATCGTAACATGTGGTCTATCTTTGAGAATGTTAAATGTACACTGGAGAAAAATCATATTCTGCTTTTGTATGAAATGTTCTATAAATAATCATTGAAATCTGTTTGATCTAGTGTGTCATTTAAGGACACTGTGTCATAGATTTTTTTTGTCTGAAAGAGCTATACATTGATGACAGTACGATGTTAAATCTCCTATTATGAGTGTATTGCTATTGATCTCTTGCTTAAACTCACCAAGATTTTTTTTTTTATATTTAGGTGCTCCTACATTGGGTGCATATGTTTAAAAGAGACATCTTTCTGTTGGATAGATCCCTTTAGTACTATGTAGTGACCTTGTTTGTTTTGTGTTATGGTATATAAGTCTATTTTTGTCAAATACAAATATTGCTACCCCATGTATTTTTTTCATTTTCATTTGTATGGAGTATTTTCTTCAAGCATTTGTGAATCTTTTGTTTTGAGGTGGGTCTCATGTAGACAGCATGTATATGGGTCGTGTTTTCTTATCTATTAAGGTACTCTATATGCTTTGATTGGTGCATTTTATCCATTGATATTTGAGGTTATTATTGATTGTGACCTACTTATTGTCAGTTTTTTTTATACCAATTTCCTACTCGCCCCACCCCCCATTTCATGTTCTTCAAGCAGTCTTGTTTTTCAAACCAGTATTTTGTAATACTGGTTTGGTGATAATGAACTCCTTTAGCCTTTTCTCTTTTTTGCCTAGGAATCTCTATTTCTCCTTCAATTTTAAATGATATCCTTGCTGGGTAGAGTAGTCTTGGTTGCATGTTCTTGTTTTTCATCACTTTGAATACTTCATGCCAGTAGTTTCTGGCCTGAAGTGTTTCACTTGAGAAATCAGCAGACAGCTTTTTTGGGAACTCTCATGCTGCCTGTAAGATTCTCTTTTTGTCTTTAACCTTTGGCATTTTAATTGTGATGTATCTTAGTATGGGCCTCTTTGGATTCATCCTGATTGGGACTCTGTGTCATTTAAAGTCACTGTATCCTTGTGTTTGAACTTTTGTGAGTGTTTCCTTCACCAGGTTAGGGAAGTTTTCTGGGGATTTCTCTTGTTCTTTTGTTAGAAGAGTTTTTCTTTGATTTCCTATTTTTTGTCTGGGTATTAGGTAGATCTGCTATGACTCTCAAGCTTGTTATGATGATTTTATGAAGAAGGTGTCCTGTTGGGCTCAGTGTCACAATCTTCCAGATCACCTGAGCTTCATGCTCTAGGAATATTTCTTGTGGGTTATATGTAACAACTCTTGTATTTGAGGCTTGAATGTTGTTGGCTTTTTTGTGGGTGAAGTTAATTTTCAGGTGGGTGACCATAAGGGCAAACTTCTATCGCTGAGTATGAGACACTGTTCAGGAGCTGTCCTCCGATGTGAAGTTGTTCTCAACAGGGTTGGTGCCTGCCAGAATCACCCTTTTGTGTGATGCTTGTGTGGCTAGTTGGGTTGAGCTTTGGTGTGGCGTGAAGCCCACCATGAATTATGTTAGTTCTGAGTCCCCTTGGGTTGGATTCTGTGTTAGTTCTGAGTCCCCTTGGGTTGGATTCAGATGCAGGTTGCTGTCAAATGTTGTGTGTAAGTGGCCTAGGGCTACCTGTTTGTAGCTACCATGCCATTCACTGTTTGTGTGTGCATTTACTGAACCTAGATGTGCATGGGAGGAGCTAATCTCTGTAAAAGGGTCAGCTTCTTCCAGCTCAGAGCTGGTGGTAGATCTGTAAAAAGACTGAGGCTTTCTGAGGTTCACCTTCCCCTGTCAGCTACTTCACCTCCCTGTGAGGTCCTCCTTTCTTCCTCCAGATCCTTTTGAAGAGAGACTGTAGGATGAGGTCAGACTAGCCAAGTTAGGGCTAGTGGGTCTCTTACTTGGGGATCATGCAGTTATGCAGTCAATAAAGGGAACATAGCTGCTGCTTCAAAGTCGAATCTTTCAATTTCTGCCAGAGTCTCCAACTGTGGTTCCCCTTAGGGGGCTTTGGTGTAGGTTAAGTTTGGATGTAAGTTCAGCTGTCCCCTATCCCCCTATCCCCAGGGGGATAGATGAAAAGAGTCTCCCATTGGATATGATGTTGGCTTAACCCACAGGAGGGGGCTAAGCACTTTTTCCTAGTCCTGGGCAATAACCTCTGAGGGTCTGACAATTTGGATGTCCCCAGTCTGAGCCAGGCTTGCTTCCCCTGGCACTGTGCCCTGGTGGTATCTGAGACTTGGCAGGGCTAATTTAAGCAGTCTCCTGTTGAGTGGTGCCTGCAAGCCTGTAGAAGGGGGTTGGGCACTTTTTTCCTTTCCTGGGGTAGCAAGGGCTGAACTTGCAGGGGAAACTGGATGCATAGCCACACAGCCATGCCCATGTCTGTCTAGTTCCTGGACAGAATTTTCCCTGGGAGAAACAGCTTGAATATCTCATTTCTGCAAGCTCCCTGGGTCCTGCACCACTGAACTAAGCAGAACAGGGTTGAAGGTCCAGCTCTCTCTCTCTGTGTGGCTGGACTCACCAGGCAGGCTAGGGCCAAAAGTTCCAGCCATGCATTGTTCCCTTGTGCCACTGAACTCAACAGGACAGGGTGATCTAAGTGATTCAACAGATAAGGGCAGGGGTGCCAGCTCTCCACTAAAAGTGAAGGAGATTGGCCTTCTTTCCCAAGTCACATATAATTTAGTCACTTTCTGGGTCTCCGCCAAAAACCTCTCCAGAAGAAAGAGGGCCCTTAGAGTCACTGTTAGCAGTAGCCAGAAGAACCTGCATACATACAACAGCTTGGTGCAGCTGTCAGAGTCTGGACCATGAACTCCTCAGGTTGTTGTAACAAAAGGAGTGCTCTTCCCTGGCATGGTGTGATCTGAGTCTCCCAGGCAGACTAAATCCCCACTGATTTTTACTACCAGATGCTACATGGGCTCTTCTTCCTGTCTTTTGCTCTGGATTGGGGGATCCCTGCATTGGGTTGAGACTCCATGCTCCTAGGTGGAGGGAGTTTTACAGCTGAGATATCCCTATGGCTTCTCAGCTGCTGCTGCACCTGGTTGCAGAGGCTGTCCCTTTCAGCATCTCCACCCTTCTTACCAGTCTCTGTGTGGTTTCTTATGTAAATCCTTGGTTACATTATTTCAGTTCAACTAGTCTTCAGTTGGTTACTCAAGTTGCTCTGTGATTTATCTTTAAATCTAGTTAGGGGCTGGGAGCAGGTAGGTGCACCTACCACCATTCTGTAGCCATTTTGGAATCTCTTAAGTTCTTTTTTGTTGTTGTTGCTCTGCTTGGGTGTCTTGCTCTCTAAATCACTGATTCGATCATCTGCTTCATCTAAGCTACTGTTCATTCCTTCTGGTGTATTCTTGATTTCAGATATTGTATTCTTCATTCCTGACTGGTTCTTTTTTATTGTTCCTGTGCCCTTTTTAGTGCTTACTGTCTCTTCATTTACATTCTCACTGAGATCAAACATTCTTCTCCTAAGGTCCTTGATCATTCTTATGGCCATTCTTATATCCTTGTTGATATTTTGTTTGGAAATCTATCTATTTTTGACAGTTGGTTGTTAATATCCCCTAGTATAAGTGTGTTTTGGCTGTCTATATCTCTCTTGATGTCCTCCAAGATTTTCCTTATATAATTGGGTGCTCCTATGTTGGGTGCATTTATGTTTACAATGTTTATGTCTTCTTGATGGAGTCTTCCCTTGAGTGTTATGAAGTATACTTCCGTGTCTCTCTTTATGGCTTTTGTTCTGAAATCTATTTTGTCCGATATGAGTATTGCTACCCTGGCTTTTTTTCCCTGTTCATTTGTTTGGAATATTTTTTTCCAGCCTTTTCACTTTCAGTTTGTATAGGTTTGTTTTTCTGAGGAGGGTCTCTTGTCAGCAGCATATATGTTGGTCATGTATCCATTCAGTTCCCCTATGCCTTGGAGTATTTAATCCATTAACATTTAAGGTTATTATTTTAGGTATTTATTTATATCACCCCCTTTGTACCTGTGTACAGATTGTCTCTGGATTTTAGCAGCTCAAGGTCCAGGAGTGTGTTTTCCAACTTCTGGCAGCACTGCCTGTATCTCCTTCACCTGCTGCTGGAAGGAGCCCTTTTTGCAATTGAAAGGGTGGGACATCTATGTCTCTCATGGTAGGCACTGTTCAGCCTTGGTAAAATTGTGTGTTGTTTACTCTTGCCACTCCAGCCTTAGTCTATCCCAGTTTATTTCCAATAATGTATGGTTTTTGGTTAAACAGCTGTCTGTTTCACAGGGTGCGGGGCTACTATGTCTAAGAATGTCAGCTCTCTCCTTGTTGGTGTAGATGGCAGCTCTGTGTGGGAACTGAGGCTGCGCAGAGTCCTGAGTCCCCCTTATTGCACCACTTTCTGAACTCCCTGCCTTGATGGTCTCAGTAGAATGGGCCCTAGAACCCAATGTACTTTGTCTTCCTGTGAGGAATTCAAAATGGGCCTTTGTAGGTGTCCCTCTTGCTCTCTTTCTCTTGTGGAAATGCCTCCTGCAGGTTGTTAAGCCTGCCCAGCTGGTGTTGCAGATCTTTCCCTGATCCTGTAGGAGGTAGGGGCTGGGCACAACCTTCCCTTCCTAGAGGTTGTGGGCTCAATCTGGCAGGGGACTCAATCTGGCTTTAAATAATCTCAGGTACACAGCTCCTAGTCCCTTGCCCTCACAGCATACAGCAGCCTGCACTTTCCACTGTGGCCAGTTGTGCTGGACTTGTGCTGAGAAATTACTTTGCTCTGCACCTTTTATATCAATCTGTGCAGCTTTACTGAGTAGGAGCAAATCACGCCCTTAGTCCTTTTGGCAGTCCCTGCCCACCATGAGGGCACTCCCAGTGCATTGCTGTCACTGTCCAGCTTTCTGTACATGCCACCTCTTCAAAAAGTCAAGAGTCTATTACAGTCAAGGCTACCTGCATCCTTCCTCCCTCCACCAGATCCAGCTGCAGATAGTATCTCTCTCCCACTATGGCACTCTCCCAGTTGGCATTTGCCACTGCAGCTGTCAGTGTACCACTAGCTATGTGCATATGTAGCCTGGCTCCCCAATAACTTTGTATATCTACATTGCTTCTGGCCTGGATCTGGGGATTCCCTGTTCTGGGAGGGGAGATAGCTGATAAGTTGCTATTTCTAACCAGGTGCTCCATAGATGCAGTTGCCCTGGCTGCTGGTGCCATACCTGGGGATTTTCCCCATCTACCTATAAAACCTTACCACCTATTTTGAAACATGTTCTGTAGTCTTTGGTTTCCAAACTTCATATCAGCTAAGATTTTGTTGACTATTCACTTTATTTTTCAGAAGCTCAGCTAAGTGTCTGAATGATGTGCAAGAGCAAGTGGACTCGGCCTCCACCTACTTGGCTGCCACTTTCCATTCTATTTAGCTTTTAATTAAAGTCTTTTCTGGTGGTGAAATATTCTTTCTTTTATGACATGATGATGCTTTTTTTAACTGTCCAAATTTGGCAAAGTGAAAAAGCATTCCTGAATGTTTTTTGAAATTTGGACCATGAAGTTGAAAAGTCTTAAGAGTCACCAATTTAGGGACTAAGTAATAGTATAGCCCTTCAGATTTACGAAACCCCTAGCAGTTTAGTCCACCAAATAGAGAGAGCTATATTTGTCACCTGTTTTGGGCACATAGCTCCTAAAATTCTCAGAATCTCCTTAGTTCTGGGAGTATCATTTTCTTTTTGTAATGAGCCCCTTTCCCCAAACTTGAATCTATGTTAATGAGTTGACTTTTGATGGTTCCCTAGAAAGCTTCAGGATGGGATCTACTCACCAGAAAAACCAACCACATGATTAGAAATTTGGGATTTCCAGCCCCATCCCCCCACCCCCCAGGGAGTAAAGATGGGCCAGGGATTGAGTTCAGTCACCAGTGGCTCATGATTTTATCAATTATGCCTACATAATGAAAGCTTTATTAAAACTCTTAGTCAACAGGGTTTGAGGAGCTTGTCAGTTGGTGAACACATCCATGTGCCAGGAGGATGGCACACCTGAGCTCCACAGGGACATGAGCTCTAGCACTCAGGGTGTCAGTGCATGTACCCATTAACACTTAAGCTCCCCATTCCCCAGCCCTTGATGATCTCCAGTCTACTTTCTAACTCTAGTTTTATCTGTTCTGGATATTTTATATAATATGTTACCATTGTATCTGCCTCCTTTCAGTTAGCATAATATTTTCAAAGTTTATCTGTGTCGTGACTATATCAGTACTTAATTATTTTTTATGGCTGAATAAAAAGTATCCCATTGTGTAGATAATACTATGTTTTGTTTATCATTTTATTCACTGCTGGACTTTTGGGGTAGTTTCCATGTTTTGGATATTTTCACTTTGTTTACAAGGTATATCTTTTTTCACTTTTATTTTTAACCTACCAGAAGCCTTCCAACGTTTGCCTTTTTAGGTTTTTATGTATGCTTTATTTCATAGGCGTGATTGTTTAAATCATTGGTATTGGCAAATAATTCAGTCTTCTGCCTCTGACCTCTGACCTCTCTCTGGAGTTCAGAGCTGGGACTGAAAGGTCCAACTCTCTTAATCAGGGGTTTGGCTCCATTGGCCCTCAGTTCCCATTCTTAGGTGCTTTCCAAAAGTCACCTTGTTAACAAAATACACCTTTAACATTATCAACAGTAAATTCCAAGGATTTGGGAGCTTTGAGCCAGGAACTGGACAATGACCAAATATATATGTGAGAAATATATTTTGGTCATCTGAATGACCTAATATTTACTTATTATAAATCACAGCATCACACAAATAGTTGTAGAAGATGAGAGAGAGAGCGATCTCATGCATCCTTATCTACAAAGGGGGACTCAAAACCCACCAGAATTATCGACATGAAGGTGGGCTCCTTTGTAGTACACACTTCCCCCACTAGGTGAGTGTCCTAGGAACCCATTTGTATCAGTATACCAGCTGGCGTTGTTGTGAGAGGCTGTGTTGGGCTTCAGTTGATTTTTTTTAAGGTTCTTTAAATGCATTTGCGCATTTCCTAGTGGGTGATTTACAAGCAAAGCTGCCCACACCACAATGAGTGTTCTGCAGTTTTTGACCAGAAAGGGCATGACACTGTGCCCCATCCTCTCTATTCAACTGATCTTTCCCCAAGCAACTTTTTGGGTTTTTTGGATGAAAAAAAGTCTGCAAAGGGAAATATTTTGCTGATGTGGAAGAGATGAAAGAAAATAAATAATGAAACACTAAAAGGTGTCAGAGTCAGCAAGTTCAAAAAATTGTTTTGAGCAGTGAGGAAAATATTTTCATGAGTATATCATATCAGGTGGAAAGTACTTTGAAGGTGACTGAAGTTTAAACATGTAAGAAAAAGATACACAATTTTTAATAAATAAATTCCAGGTTTATTTATTCCTTCTCGTACTTTAACCCAATGGTAACATCTTAGAAAACAATATTAAGATATCACAACTAGTATATTGACGCTGATGTAGTCAAGGTACAGATCCATCACCTCAGGGACCCCTCAGTTGCTTTTGTATAGCTGTACCCCTTCCCTCTTGTCCCTGTTCCCCCTTAACCACTGGCAACCTGTCTTTCATTGTATTATAGAGTTCTCTTATTTTTAAATGTACTACAGCAGAAAAACATCTATATATTAAACAGTAGCTGTGGTAATGTGCTTATTTTGCTTTTAAGTTTTATTAGAAGGCCTCAAGTATTTTTCCATGTGAGTATAAAGTTAAATTTGGATTGAGAGATAGGCTTTTTAAAGGTTAGGAATCCTCCATAGCTGTTTTCTAAAAATATTTAAAACTCTGTATTGATAATGAGTTTTATCATTTCCTTATAACATGTAATAAATGAGTGATTTTAGATGTTTTCCCTGTAAAACTGGTTTTCTTCCTGGGTGTTCAGGTGTCTCAGAATGTTGGTGCACGCTGCTCACTGTATAGATATTTTGGTTTCCCACAGGCATGCCAAGCAAACTGTGCTGTATATTGCAATTGTTCTCCTTACTCCTATGGTGTTTTTTTTCTTTTTGTGTCTGTTAGTTGCTGTGCACAGACTTCTCTTTTTTTGTATGAAACATTCTTCTGATAGAGACAGGCTTCACTTAAAGTTATTTATTCTGAGTGCCAGTCAGGCTATCACAATTCAATAATAGGGAGGAGCAGGGAACTGCTGGAACCTGGCACCCTAGGAGTAAGGTTGCAGGGAGGCATGCAGACCTGGGGTGGCTGTCCCTCAGGGAGGTTGCAACTGGCATTTTTGTCCCCAGCATTGTTATTGGAATGGGTCATCTGGAAAGCACTTAGAACATCTTGATTTTTAAGCCATGCTGGTTGTTGTATGGACCAGACCCTCCTTCCTCTCCCATTTTACCTGCTTAACTATATTTCAACGTTCTCTGGTCTTCCCTGTAGTAATTGCATACCAGTGTTACCTAAATAGAGAATAGATGATCTTAAAAATATAAGAAATATCATCTCTTCCCTTTGTAATATTTTTTTCTTCATTTGGGTTGAGCAAGGGTAAGTGGTTTCAGAGAAAGTTACTTTTTTATTTTTAAAAAACATTTACATTTGGAATACTAATTTTTTTTAAAAGTTACAGTGTGGAAGACAATTATGTTCATTTGCTAGGGCTGCCAAAACAAAATACCACAGATAGCATTACTTTAATAACATGAAATTTTCACAGTCTGGAGGCTTAAAATCTGAGATCAAAGTGTCAGCAGCTATGGTTCCTTCTGAGGCCTCTTTCCTTGGCTCAAAGGTGGCTGTCTTCTCCCTGTATCTCTACATGGTATTCTCTCTGTATAATTTCTTATTTCTAGAAGGATACCATTTATATTAGATCACGGCCCACCATAACAACCTGACCTTGTTTAAATGTAATTACTTTAAAGACACTGTCTCCAAATACAGTCACATTCTGAGCACTGGGGATTAGGATTTCAATATATGAATTTTGGGGGGACATAATTCAGTCCATAGCAATTATGTCTTAGAAAGGTTAACTTAAAAGTGGAAAGACCAGGACGTTACTTGAGAAATGAAGAGAGCCTAAACTAGCACTTTGACAATAGCAATGAAGATGACATTTGAGACTGAGTGACATTAAGGAGGAAGAATTTGATATAAGACTCTGTGAGTGAATGTGGAGAGGTGTGAGAGGAAAGAAGCCAGCATGACTCAGATTTCTCTAATTCAGGGGAGAGACAGAATGGAGGGAATAGATGTGAGCTGTGTAATATTCCTATTCAGTACTCAACACTTTTGACAAACCAATAAACTGGGTAGGGTCAACAGTCCTGCTCTCTTCCCCATCCTACAGGGGTCCTCATATAATGGACCATGCCACATAAAACTGAACATGTAATTTTTTGTCTCTGAACCTCCATTTAAATGTATTATAATACATTTAATACCCTCTTAGTTTTACAGTGAATTCCAAATTCCTGCTAACCTAAATTCCTTTAGTGCAGAGACTATTGTTTTATTCACTTGCCGAGTTCCCCAGTACTTGTTAGCTGACTCAGATGTTTGTGTTTAGCAAATGCTAGTTGAGGGAATGATTTGTCAGTAGGATTGTTATGATTAGTTGCTTGCTCTTTGTACGTATTAATCACTTGTTTGGTTTTCTTACAGAATGAGAAGACTTTGGGACGTTCCATGAGTCATTCAAGTATCATTTCTAAGGTAGAGTACCACTGAAATATGTTATTTTCATGGCTTGGGGATTTGTATTTCTGACCTCGCATGTGTTATACTCTTCTTTGGAAGACACGAGTTTATTGATATATATCCTTAATCTGCTCTCGGACCATACAGTGAGCTGTGTGGCAGCTGAGTTTTCCAGTGAGGCAAATTCTCAGTGTGTGTTGGGGGCAGTGACTAATAGAAGAAAACCCTATTTCTTCCAGGGTAAAAGTAGAAAGCATTTACTTTCAGATAAAAGAAATCCCAGAGAGTCACCAGAGAATCTGTCATCTCAGTTAAGAGTGCATTTGGCTCATAGTAACAAAAATCCAACTCTGGTGACTTAAATAATTATGCTTTTATATGGTTCTAGTGACAAGGTATCTAGTGGTAGATGGTCAAGACTCATGGAGTTGTTAACAGAGAGGTTGCCAGGGACCCATGGACTTTTTGTTCTCTGTGTGCCATCTTCCTTAGCACATTGTCAACCTCATGCTCAGCACCTTGTGGTCTCAAGGTGAGAACTGGCACCAAGGCTTTGGCCCTGGCAGGAATGAGAATGATGAAGGATGGTTGGTTGTGGCCATTGAGAGTTGCACTTTTCAGGAGAAAGGCCAAAGCTTTCCCAGAAGTCCCACTCAGCTGCCTGACTAATGCTTATATCCCACTGACCAGGACTGGATCACAAGGCCACCTCTAGCTGGAAAGTTTCAGGAAAAGGAAGGCTAAGGAGGTAGATCTGATGTATCTGTGGTATAATCACTTGAGTAGCTACTTTAGGTAACTGAGGAGCCAGCAGACAGGGTGTTAACATTCATTGAGCTTGCTCCTATGAACTGCTCATCTCTCAGCCCACACATGGGCCTGACCAACCTCTTGTCCATGCAGGTGTGTCCATGGAGGCTCCTTGACTTTCTCCCCATGTCTCTGTCACTTGGCCTTACACAGACTCTGATGGGAAAGCCTGAGCAACATGAAAAGACTTGTCCTGCTGTCTCAGGCCTCCTAAGTACTCTGAAATAGTCACATTAGATGCCATTTTAATTTATAAACTACATGGATGTTTTCATTTATTTCAAACTCTTTTTTGAACCAAATTGGAATTTATCAAATCCTTTAAAACCATCAGTTTGTTCTTAGGCATATTTGTGATCTAATCAATCATTCATCACTTAATTTTGTATAAAAAGAAAAGTTTATAGTGCTTAGTATGGCACTGAAAGCCATTTGCAGAGTGTTTCTCGTTTCATTCCTGACCTGATCTGGCCCTCGGACCAGTCACTCAAGCCACAGGCTTAGGCCACCTCATATAAATGCCTTTCCCCAGATTCTCCCTCCTGTTTAAACCTCCATTTATTTTCTTTTGCTGTTCCCTCAGCTACGAATTATGGAGTTATAGAACTGGGCAGTGGTGGATCATTCCTGTCTGAGTATAAAGGGCAGGTTCTGTCCTCACACCTTTCAAAGGAGCATGGAGAAAAGTGATATGCAGATCAAGAGAGCCTGTATGCTTAAGTTGAATTAAACATTTAAAAGTCTACAGTAGCACTCATTGCCGTTGCCCTAATGGCTAACAGATAAAGGAGAGCGTTGTCCTGTGCCTCAAATATGTGTCTGTTCATGGTTTTAGTAAAAAAAAGTTTCCTCTTATAGTTAAAAAAAATTGTGAACCACTGGCTTATAGTGTCTCAAGGAACATTTTATGGGCATGGCCCGGGCCTGGGTGTTCTGAGTTGCTTTGTGACGGTTTTGAGGTTAGATGGACAAGGATTTACTAGCCAGGTGACTTTGAGGAAAGATCCTTCTCTGAGCTATAATTTCTCTGAGCTGTAATTTCCTGATGAGTAAAATTAGGGCACCCCCCCCAAAACCTTTAGGGTTGTTGTGAGTCTTATGGATAATGTTTGCAAGGGGTTGTGGGGCAGCTCTCATTGCAGTGAGTCAGGAAAGTGATTCTTGTTAAACGTTAAACCCTGGTGAACTTGGAATAATTGGGTAAGGATAGTCCTTGATGGTCCTATTACTATTACTATTTATTACTATTACTATTACTATTTTATTACTGATTAAAGGCACAAATGTATGCTTTAAAATAACTTACACATCTAGGTGAAAATTAAGAAATCTAATAAAAACTCCGCCTTTTTCCTTTCTTCATTTTTGAAGAAAGGAAAGAACCCATTTGTATTATGGGTTCTTTGATCCAGACACTGAGTTCTAGGTGCTGGCATAAAATGATGAGGAAAGTAAATATGTCTTATATCATTGAGCTTTCCTGTGGTTAGGGTTGGGATTTTTTCTTTTTTATTTTTTCCTGTTTAAAAAAATTTTACTTATTTTTTTAGAGATGGGAATGGAGAGACAGAGAGAGGAAGGGGAACATCGGTGTGTGGTTGCCTCTGGAGTGCCCCGCACAGGGGACCTGGCCCGCAACCCAGACATGTGCCCTGACTGAGAATTGAACTGGCGACCCTTTGGTTCACAGGTCATCATTCAGTCCACTGAGCCACAGGTGGAATTTTCTTAACAAGCAGTTTTAGTCCCATACTGACACTTTCAGGAATAGGGGAACTGAAAAAGCCTCAAAGCTTTTTGATATAAAGAAGGTGCAGGAAAATCTGGGCCTTTCATTTTTAAAGCAGGAGTTCCTACACAAGTAACTGGGATCAAAGGAAAATCTCAGAGTGGTGTGTGTTCACATAACTTTCTGGTATGAATTTTTTTTGTAAAATGTGCCCCCTCTGTAGGTAAGTATGTTCATATAGTATGGACTTGTTCTGCATGAACCAGTTAAGTGGGGCTTGGAAAGAAAAGTAGAACTGCTGTGAAAGATCATTTGGTTTTTGAGAGTGGAGTTCTGTCTTGTAGTATTTATAAAATGAACCTGTTGTTTGAGGTCACTTTCAGACCAGGACACATAAAATTCTTATCTTCATTGTACCAGACATACTTAAACAGATGCTTCATACCCTTGAGATAGAACAGCAATTTTCAACCAGTGTGCTACAAGAATTTAGATTTCAGAGAGAGGGGAAGGGAGGGAGAAAGAAAGAGAGGGAGGGAATCATCAGTGTGAGAAAGAACCAACATCAATTGGTGGTTGCCTTCTGTGTGCTTCCTGGTCTGGGACCAAACCCTACCCAGGTGTGTGCCATGATTGGGAATCGAATAAGTAACCTTTCAGTTTGCAGGATGAGGCCTACCCAACTGGCTGGGGCACTGCAAGAATTTTTAAAACATGCAATACCTGACCTCATTTCCCTCAGATTGTCAAATAAAAAAATGACAACCTCTAATACAGTAGCCGTCTGGTGTGAATGAATCAAAAGTTTACGTATTTTTTGTCAGATCTGTAAAAAAATATATTTTTTGTTGTGCCACAGAATTTCAGTAGTTTATATGTGCCATGAAATGACAAAGGTTGAAAATGGCTGAAATAGAGAATACAAAGAGAGACCACACCATTGGCACGGCACCATTTTCATTAATATGAAAATCTGAATGAAATTCTCATTTAATCACATGTATGAAATCACACATCTGAAATCTCCATTGTCTCTGTCAAGAGAATTAGTCTGCCAACTGAGCTTCCAGTTGGGTTCAGCACTGGTTTGTGCTCACTTTAGTCAACTGTAGTCTGTTAAGCTCCTGCAGTTTTCTGGCTCATGAAGTTAGATATTGAGAACAGGTAAAAAAAAAAAAGGAAATAAGGAAAGTTTAAGATCTTCACAGATCTAGATTTTGTTACAAAGTGCTAGAATATTTCATTGTTTATTTGAGTTTCTCCATGTTTCATTTTAGCCTCAGAAATCACACTCAGCTTTCAAAGAAGGAATCTGGCATGGTGGACAGGATGTGCAAGATACTGTTAGGTTAATGGCTGTTTCCCTCTCTTTAAAATGGGTATCTAGATGGTTAATGATGTTGAAGATCTTTTCATATGTATATTGGCCATCTGTATGTCCTTTTTGGACATGTGTCTATTTAGGTCTTTTGCCCATTTTTAATTGGATTTTTCTTGGGGAGGCGTTGAGTTGTATGAGTTTTTTAATAAATATCGGATATTAACCCCATATCAGATATATCATTGGTGAAAATATTCTTCCATTCAGTACGTTGTCTTTTTGCTTTGTTCATAGTTTCTTTCACTGCACAACATTTTTTAGTTTGATGTAGTCCCATTTGTTTATTTTTTCTTTTGTTTCCTTTGGTCAAGGACATATATAAGAAAAAATATTGTTATGAGAAATGTTTGAGATTTGACTGCCTATGTTTTCTTTTAGGATTTTTGTGGTTTCAAGTCTTACATTTAATTCTTTAATCCATTTAGCATTTACTTTTGTGTGTGCCGTGAAAAGGTGGTTTAGTTTTCTTTTCTTGCACTTTCAGTTAAGTTTTCCCAACACCATTTATTGAACAGATTGTCTTTACCCCATTGTATGTTCTTTCCCCCTTTGTTAAATATTGATTAACTGTAGAGACATGGGTTTATTTCTGGGTTCTCTGTCCTGTTCCATTGATCTGTATGCCTGTTTTTTTTTTTTTTATGCCAATACTGTGCTGTTTTGATCTTTATGGCCTTTTAGTATATAGTTTGATATTTGGTAACATGATGCCTCCAACTTTCTTCTTCTTTCTCAAGATTTCTGCAGCTACTCAGGATCTTTTGTGATTCCATATAAATTTTTTAATACTTGTTTTAGTTCTGTGAAATACACCATTGGTAACATGATAGGAATTGTATTGATTTTATAGATTGCTTTGGATGATATGGACATTTTAATAGTGTTGATTCTTCCAATCCATGAACACAGCTTCCACTTATTTGTATCTTATTCAGTGTCTTCTAATTTTTTGACTACAGGTCTTTTACATCCTTGGTTAAATTTATTTCTAGGTAATTTTTTAAAAATTGTAAATGGTGTGGTCCTCTTAGTTTCTCTTCCTAGTAGTTAATTAGTGATTTATAAAAATGCAACAGATTACTAGATATTTAATTTGTATTCTGCTACATTACTGAAATCATTTGTCAGTTCCAGTAGTTTTTGGTGGGATCTTTGGAGTTCTATTGTGTCATCTGCAAGTAATGACAGTTTTACTTCTCCTTTTCCAATTTGGATGCCTTTTATTTCTTCTTGTCATATTGCTGTGTCAAGGACTTCAGTACTAGATTAAATAAGAGTGGTGAAAGTGGATATCCCTATCTTGTTCCTGATCTTAAGGGAAATGCTTTTAGTTATTGTCCATTGAATATGATGTTGGCTGTGGGTATTTCATGTATGTCCGTTATTATGTTGAGGTGTGTTCTCTTCATTTCCACTTTGCTGAGAGTTTTTACCATAAATGGGTGCTGGATTTTATCAAATGCTTTTTCTGCATCTATTGGTATGATCAGATGAGTTTTACCCTTCGTTTTGTTTATGGAGTGTATCACATTTATTGATTAGTGGATATTATACCAATATTATTGCATCCCTGGAATAAATCTCATTTAATCACATGTATGATCTTTTTAACTTATTACTGGGTTCTTTTGCTAATATTCTGTTGAGAATTTTAATATCTGTGTTTATCAAGGCTTATCATTTTCTTTCTTTCTAGTGTCTTTGTGCAGTTTTGGAATTAGGATAATGTGTCCTCATAAAATAAGCTTGGGAGTCTTCCTTCCTCTTGAACTTTTTGGAATAGTTTGAGAAAGATTTGATAAAATTCACCTGTGAAGCTATCTGGTCCAGGACTCTTGTTTGTTGGGAGATTTTTTAAAATTACTTTTTCAGTTGGTCTGAAGATTTTCTGACATCAGAGAAATGCAGATTATAACCATATGAGATATCATCTCACACCTGTCAGAATGATTATCATTAATATGTCAAGAAACAACAAGTGTTGGTAAGGACGTGGAGAAAAGGGAACCCTAGTGCACTCTTGATAGGAATGTGGAAAACAGTATGGAATTTCCTCAAAAAATTAAAAATAGAATTGCATTATGACTGAGGAATTCCACTTCTGGGTATATATCTGAAGAAATCTAAAGCATTAATTTAAAAGAATATATGCACCCTAGTGTTCATTGCAGTATTACTTACAATAGCCATGATTTTGAAGCTGACCAGCTGCCCATCAGTAGGTAATGGATAAAAAAGCTGTGGTACATTTATTTACACAATGGAATACTACTCGGCTATAAAAAAGAAAGAAATCTTACCTTGTGTGATGCATAAATGGACCTGGAGAGTGTTATGCTAAATGAAATAAAACAGAGAAAGACAAATACCATATGATTTCACTTGTATGTGGAATCTAATGAACAAAATAAACTAACAAACAAAATAGAAACTGACTAATAGATACAGAGAACAGACTGAACACTGTCAGAAGAGTGGGATGGGGGCTGGGTGAAAAAAAGGTAAAGGGGTTAAGTTTAAAAAAAACCCAACAACTCATAGATACAAGCAACAGTATAGTGATTATCAGAGGGAAAAGGGGCTGGAGGAGGTAGAAGAGGGTAAAAGGGAGATAAGTGGTGATGGAAAGAGACTTGACTTTGGATGGTGAACACAATACAATATACAGATGATATATTATAGAATGGTACACTTGAAACCTATATAATTGTATTAACTAATGTCACCCCCAATAAATTTAATAAAATAGGTAAAAATAAATGATATGGATCTCTTGGTTGTTTTGATTCTCTTAGATCCTATTAGATTGGGAAGAATATTGGGCCATTTAAACAATTTTGATGGCAGTTTTCACCCCAAACATAATCACACAGTACTTTATTTTATATTAATAGTAATAGTATTAGTAGATATTATTTATTGAGTCTGCTACAAATGCAAGATTTCATGAAATTTGTCACCTCTTTCTTGTCCATCCAAACTAACCACTTGAGTGGTCCCCTAGTCATCTTTTCTTGTTGTGTTTTCAACAAACTGCTTATCACTGCCTGAGTTTTTATTGACTTTTTTCTGTTGACCCTTCACCCCACATGTAAGCTCTGTGAGTGTGTAGTTGTGTCTTGTTTACCTTTAAATCTTCAGAGTCAAAGATAGAACCTAGCCCTGGTGGCGCTCAGTGCATATTGAGCAAATGTTTGCATGGGGTTGTGCTAGGCTTTACATCCAGCCCATTATTCCTCTTCATTGGCATTGCTACCTCCTGGGCCCAAGTCTCCTCAGCTACTACAGTATATTCCCAAGAACTTGTCTACATTCCTGCCATATCCCAAGTCATCCTCCACCTAGCAACCAGGTAAATAGAATCCTAATGATTCTCTTTTTAAGCCTTCAGTGGCCTCTCCTTGCATTTAAGTAATATTCAAACTCCCTAACTTGATGTGCCAAATCCAATATCATTTGGCCCTGGCCACTTACAACCTCATCAATTTATAGCACCCGTAACAGTTTATAATGATATTATAACCTTCCTGAGTAGGAAGTCCCCCCTTTTTCTTTTAACTTAAGAAACAGCCTAATTGCCCCTGAGCAGAATTCCTTTTTTTATTGTCTGAGTACCTGGAGAAGCTGTTTGAAGTACAATGAGACCCACTAGAGGCATGCTTTGAAAGATGGCCTTTTAAATGCAGCTGTCTGTGCAACCCTGCCCTGACCTGTGCCTTGCTGAAGGTTCCTTGATCATGGGAGTTAGCAGGGCTATCCTGGAGCAGTGTTCTCCAGAAGTGAGCTTATCTGTGCCCTACCCTTACTGTATGCACTACCGATGCTGCTGTTTGCTTGGTCTGTTTTTTTTTTTAAATGAAATCACTGTATTTATTTTATTTTTTTAAGATTGTATTTATTTATCTTTAGAGGGGAAGGGAAGGAGAGAAGGAGAGAAATATCAGGGTAAGGTTGCCTCTCGTGAGTCCCCTGCTGGGAACTGGCCTGCAACCCAGGCATGTGCCCTGACTGGGAATTGAACCGTGATCATGTGGTTCGTAGGCCAGCGCTCAATCCACTGAGCTACACCAGTCAGGGAAATCACTATATTTAATTGAACAGCTTCATTTGCAATGAAAATTTTATATCACTGTGTATTATTTGAAATCACATTTTGATTTTTCTAGTTTTCTGATGTGGAATTAAACATAACTTTTAAGAAATATGTTCTTAGGGATGTCACCTAAAATCTTTTATTTTTTATTAAACTTTTTTTTGTCTAAAGAAGCCCACTTTATTTTATATATATTTTAAAATTTTAGTGTACTTGGTATACAATATAATTTCAATTTTAGTTGTACAATACAATAATTTGGCATTCATAAACCTTACAATATGATCACTACTGTAGGTCTAGTAATCATCTGTCACCATGCAAATTTATCACAATATTCTTTACTGTAATCTACTTCACGTTTTCACCCATAACAGTATCTCCTTCTCCTCTCTGGCAGTCATTAGTTTGGTCTTTGTTTCTGTGAATCTGTTTTTGTTTTTGTTGTTTTCATTTTTATTGCTGAGTACAAAATCATACATACATACCACATCTTATTTAGCCATTCATCTATTGATGTATACCTAGGTTGCTTCCATGTTTTTGCTGTTGTAAATAATGCTGCACTAAACATAAGGGTGCATATCTCTTTTTGAAATAGTGGGATTTTTAAAATAAATATCCAGAGATGGAACTGCTAGGTCATTTGGTAGATGCAGTTTTAGTTTTTCAAGGAATCTATATACTATCTTCCATAGTGGTGGCACCACTTCACCTACCCACCATTAATGCTGAGAGATTCCATTTTCTCCACATCCTTGCCAAGACATCCTATTTGTTGACTGTTTGGTAATAGCCTTTCTGATTGATGTGAAGTGGTGTCTTATTGTGGTTTTGATTTGCATTTCCCTGCTGATTAGTGATGTTGAACACCTTTTCATATGTCTGTTGGCAAGTCTCTGTATCTTTTCTGGAGAAATGCTTCTTCATGTTCTCTGCCCATTCTTTGATTGGATGATTTTTGTTTTATAAGTTCTATGCGTTTCTTGTGTATTTTGGATATCAACCACTTATTTGATGTATCATGTGCAAATATATTTTCCTATTCAGTAGATTGTGTTTTTTAATTATTGTTTATGCTGTTACAGTTCCAGATTTTCCCTCTTCATTCTCCTCAGCCCAGCTCACCCCCCACTTACGTAGTCAATCCCCACACCACTGTCCATGTCCATGGGTCTTTCATATATGTTCTTCACCTATCCCTTCACCCTCTTTCAAACAGTCCCCTCTTCCCTCCTTCCTGCTCACCACTGTCAGTCTGTTCCATGATTCTATGCCTCTAATTCTATTTTGCCCATTAGTTTATTATGTTCATTTGATTCGTCTTATAAGTAAGATCATATGGTATCTTTCACCAACCGGCTTATTTCACTTAGTATAATAATTTCAGTTCCATCCATGCTATTGCAAAAAGTAGAAATTTCTTTTTGTGCTTTGTAGTTTTCCACTGTGTAAATGTAACACAGTTTTTTAATCGACTCATCTACTGATGGGCACCTCACCTGTTTCTAACTCTTGGCTATTGTAAATAGTGCTGCTATGAAAATAAGAGTACATAGGTTCTTTTGAATTTGTATTTAGAGATTCTTAGGGTATATTTCCAGCAGTGGAATTGCTAGGTCAAAAGGCAGTTCTATTTTTAGTTTTTTGAGGAAATTCATACTGTTTTCCACAGTGGCTACAGCAGTCTGCATTCCCACCAATAGGGCACTAGGGTTCCCTTTTCTCCACATCCTCTTCAACAGTTTGTTGCTTTGTTTATGATGGCTGTTCTCACTGGTGTGAAGTGGTATCTCACTGTGGTTTTAATTTGTATCACTGGTGGCTAGTGATACTGAGCAGCTTTTCATATGTCTGGGCCCTCTGTATGTCCTCCTTGAAGTGTCTGTTCAAGTCATTTGCCCATTTTTTAATTGGGTTGTTTGTCTTCCTGGCATGGATTGTGTGAGTTCACTGTATATTTTGGAGATTAAATCCTTGTCCAAGGTATCATTGGCAAATATGTTTTCCCATATGGTTGGTTCCATTTTCATTTTACTGCTCTTTTTTTTAGCCGTGCAGAAGCTTTTTATTTTGATAAAGTGCCATTTGTTTATTTTTTTCTTCATGTCCCTTGCTCTAGGAGGACACCTGACCTTTTGTTGTAGGGGATAGTGTTCCAACCGAGCCACCTGGCCAGGGCTAGTTATTATTGATAGGTCTATGCTTATTGACATTTAAATTTTTTTCTGTTTTTTTGTTGTTCTACTCTGTCCCTTTCTTTTTCTCTTGAAGTCTTTCTTTTTTATTTGGGGTTTTCTTTAGTATGGTTTGGTTCCTTTCTCTTTATACAATATTTTGCATATTTTGTTTAGGTTTTTGGTTTGTGATTACTGTGATATATCTGTCTGTATCTATAGCAGTCTTGTTTAAACTTATAGGTATATAAGTTCAAGCTCATTCTATAATCATTTAAATATTTTTTTGTTAGTTGTATCTCCTGACTATTGTAGTTATAATTAATTTTGCTGGTTTAACCTGCAAATTAGCTTATTAAGACTATGGTAGTTATATTAACTCTGCTAGTATTGTCTTTTAACCTTTGTTTACTTATTTAGCTTCAATTACCTTATTAAATTGCTGGTGTACTATATTTATTATACAAGTGAGATTTTTTCCTGTATTTTCTTATTTCTGTTTGTAGTTTTTCTTTTCTGCTTAAAGAAAAACCTTTATCATTTCTTCTAAAGCCACTCTGGAAGTTGGAAGTTGTGGTGAACTTCTTTATGTTTGGGGAAGCTCTTTGCCTCTCCTTCATTTCCAAGTGATAAGCTTGCTGAATGCAGTATTCTGGGTTGTAGATTCCTTTCTTTCAGCACTGTAAATATGTCCTGCTACTCTCTTCTGGTCTCTAAAGTTGCTGCTAAGAAATCAACTAATAGCCCTGGCTGGTGTGGCTCATTGGATTGAGCACTGGCCTGCGAACCAAATGGTCACTTGTTTGATTCCCAGCTAGGGCATATGCTTGTGTTGCAGGCCAGGCCCCCAGTAGGGGGCGCATGAGAAGCAACCACACATTGATGTTCCTCTCCCTCTCTTTCTCCCTCCCTTTCCCTTTCTCTAAAAATAAATAATAAATAAATAAAATCTTTAAAAAAATAAATTAACTAATAGCCTTATGGGGATTTTCTTGTTTGTGATTTGTTGTTTCCTTCTTGCTGTCTTCCAGATCATTTCTTTATCCTTACCTTTTCCATTTTAACTACATTATGTCTTGGTGTGGGCCTCTTTGTCTTCCTATATGGAACTCACTGTGCTTCTAGGACCTGGATATCTGTTTTCTTTTTCAGAAATTATTTCTTCAAATATTCTTTCTGCCCCTTTCCCTTTCTCTTCTCCTCTGGAATCCCTATAATGAAAATGCTAGAGCACTTGATGCCCCATAGGCCCCTTATACTATACTACTCTCATTTTTAAAAATTCTTTTTTCATTTTGCTGTTCTGTTGGAGTAATTTTTACTATTTTGACTTCCAAGTCACTAATGTGGCCTTCTGTATCAACAAGTTTGGGGACTTTGTTTTAGATGTATTAATAGAGAGACAGTCACTCCAGAGTTTACTTGTGTTATTCATTTACACAAGGGGTTGGGGTACTGATCATTGTACACATGCCTGTGTGCCAGGCACAATGCTAGGCCGAACAACAGCAGCTTCTAAGTTAACATATTATTCCAGAAATATCTTTTTATAAGCCTTGATAGTTTTATGAAAGAAATGAACAGGTTACAAGGGCAGTGATTAATAGGGGTAATAAGTCCTTTTGAGGAGAAACCTGAGAAAGGGCCAGTCATGCTGGGAGGAGTATAGAATCACCCCTAGAAGGAGCCAGAGGATTTGTAGTGCTGAGTGACCAATACTGAATGGCAGAGTACGGAAGGAGCTTGGGTTGGGGTACTGGAGTCAGGGAAGGGGTTTCAAGCAGATCTCTGAATGTTCTTTTAGGTTGTTGGAGGGGAGAGTTTGTGATTAAAAAGATTACTGATTTTATTTTTCACCTGACTCATTTGGCTTTAGAGTTTGGGGTTATCCTTCTTGTCTTCCATGTCCTGTCAGGATTGTTCTAGGTTTTAGGTTTACTTGCTAGATGAGTAGCCTGGGCGGAAACTCTTTTCATCCCAAGCGAGTGGACTGGGTAACCTCTGTTGGAATGAGGACATTTTATAGCACACACCTGCAAATATATTCTGCAGATCATCAAGCAGTAGTCATCCACACAGAAGCCTTGCTTCACAGTGGAGATATTCCTGGAATGGAGTGCTCATGTCTCTGCATCTTCTCTGATTTCATTTGATCCTTTTAGCCGGCCTGTGGATTACTGACCCAATTTTAGTGCTTAAATTCTTATTCTGAGAGGGTAAGCCCTTGGGAGGTGGTGTGCCTGGAAGAGTGGCCCCAGAAACACAAAATGAAGACTTTAAAATAAAAAAACAGTGCTTGTGCCACCACCCTAGAGTTTTCTCAAAGGAGAATCTTGAAAATAAAAATATATTTTATTATATTTGCAAAGTTAAATATTTAAAGGAAGTTTGTAGTAGTAAAGGGAATTTTGACTGTTAAGTAGCCCAGAAACACAGCCATGTAACCATAGCATGTTATTTCTGGTGATTTGGGTGGGGTATTTTTGTGGTTATATTTATAGTTTCTGGGAATGTGAAGCCACCTCTGCCCAGAAATCATTGTGTTAAGTGTAATCTATTGAAAGCAAGCTACATTTTCAAGATCTCCAACAGTAGGCGAAAGATCTGCTTTGGAAGATGAGCTATGAGAAGGTCCTTGCACCTGTTACCTTACTCTGACAGTGCTATGATGTATCCTTCTCATTTTGCTGGGGACCTAATGCTATTCACGTAATTCTAACTCACCCTGAAAGGTCACTAAAGAAAAGAATTCAGTGTTTAGTGCTACTAGCCAGGCAATGCTGAGAGTCATTTATAAAGGGAAATTATTTTAGAAATCAGTAGTTTTTATTGCACACTCCTTCATGAATCCTATATTGTATATATTTTATATTGACTCTTTAAATGACTAGTTTTAATTAATTGCTGTTGTGTACAGCCCTTGGTACAGCCCTTCATAGAGATGTAATGTATGTTTATCAGAGCAGTCCCAGAACTGGCTTCTCCTTCATTGTAGTTAATTTTTCAAGTTGAATATAACTGGGTGTTTATTTATAGAAATCAGTGTCCGTCATGACAAAGCCTTTGTTTTCCCAGAGTAACTTCTGTGCTAAGCATAAATTTCCTGAAATGTAATCTCAGTATGTACATTATAGTATCTAAACACCAAGTGAGACTTTATTTGACTTTATTATATGAAGTCAGGTCTTTTGAGCTGACAGGAGGGGGAAGGTTATTATCTCTTGGGTTGGAAGGGGAAGGGCCGTTTTATTTAGTAACCTTTTGAGCAGGAAGGAAATGTAAGGTAGCCTGGTAAACAAAAATTCTAAAATGATCCCCCAAAGATGTTCTACCCTAAGGCCCAGAACCTGTAATCTATAATAAGCTATTACTCTTATGATCATATTGTGTTGATTGAATGGAATCACATGATCTCTGAAAAGCAGACAGCATTCTCTGGCTGGTGGTCAAAGGATGTCAGAGATTGCAAGCAAGAGTGGACTTGAAGATAAGGAGGGATTGATGGTGAATGAGGGCAGTCCCTGGCCGATAGCCAGCAAAGAAACAGAGTCCTCAGTGGTGAAGCTGCAAGACATTGCATTTTGCTAACACCCTGAATAAAGTGTATTCTTCCCCAGAGCCATCATAAAGGGAGAATCCCTAAACAGAGGATCCCATCACATGGTGTATCAGACAATACATAAATGTACTTTTATGCCAGTAAGTCAGTGGTAATTTGTTACACAGCTATATAAATGTAACACAGGTGGCAAATGCTATCCATGTAGAAGAAAGCTGTCCTGGGAGCTGCCGGAGCCCCTCACTTCTGATGGCTGACAGTGTAATGTGCGGTCTTGATTTAGTGATATTCTTTTGCATATTTTCATATGTTGTATTTTCTATATGTACATATAGTATAATGACTTTCAAGTTTTTTGACAGTGATCCTTCATAAGAAGTAGTTTTTAAAATTGAAACTCAGTTTACTCACACCTATAACTGAAAGAAAAAATTCCCTCCAAAGACTTAATCTTTATGATGTCAGATGTATTCTTGATATTTTCTATTTTATTTCATGGTTTTAAAAAGTGTAGGTCATGACCCACTAAATTGATTTCTTTACCAGTCTTCCCAGCATTGGAAAATCATTACCATTGGTTGTGTTTTTGCAGTTTTATTTTACTTCCTAAACTTTCAGGTACATGTTATTTTTTAGATGATTTGTATTTAAGAAATACCTGCCTGTTCATGGTAAAAGTGGTATAATGGTTGGAAAAGGTCTCCATCCAAAGTCACTGTCCTTTTCTACCCAGGGTCTATGCTCTTCTTCCAGGCTTCAGAGAAACCACCATCAGGAGCCTTGAGAGTGTGCACCCTTTCCTTGATAAAGAGTCTGTACATTGCCAGTGTACACAGTGTGGCTGTCCCCTCTGCCCACTCCCTCCACTCCCCCAGAACTGGGCACCCAGAGCTTTTCCTTCTTTTGATGACTGCCTGCCATTCCATTCTGTCAAAGTACCTGTATTGACTCATTCAGTCCCCAGGCTCATGGGCATTGAGGTTACTCCAGCCCTTTGCCACCATATGTATGAGGATGAATTTCTAAAAAAAGAATTGCTGTATGGTGAAGATGGAGGCGTAGGTGGAAACACTGTGCCTCCTTGCACAACCAAGTTTAAAAACAACAGTTTTAGTAACAAAACACAACCAAACACAGAAAATTGAACTATACGGAAGTCTGACAACAACGAACCGTTCAGCCAGATGGGTACGAGGGGCAGAGCCAGTGACTGGCAGAGAGGGGTTGTGCAGGAAAACTCAGCCTGACCCACCCAGGGACCCAGGGACCCAGGCGCATGGGTGGCAGTTGGCAGATCCCAGGCATGGGGTTGCGAGGGGCAGACCCAGTGAGGGCACAAGGTGGCAGGCTGACTGCGGTCACACATTCCGGCGGAGATAAACCAGGCGAAAGAGCGAGCAGTGAGAGGGACTGCGAAGACCCCAGCAGCGGGAAGCAGCAGAGGGGCCTGCTATTGCCCCTCTTTGACCCTGCCCTGCGGGGTCATACAGAATCGCAACCCAGTGACCGAGTTGCCCTGCTGAACACCTAGGGCTCTGCCCCTCATACTTAACAGGCATGAACAGACCAAAGCATCATGGCTCAAGAAGAACTCAAAGCCCCACAGCCAATAACTCTAAGTGACCAAGAAATAGCCAGCCTATCAGATGCACAGTTCAAAATATTGGTGATCAGGATGCTCACAGAACTGGTTGATTTTAGTCACAAATGAGAAGAACAAATGAAGGCTAAACTAATTGAAATGAAGGGAAATGCACAGGGAACCAATAGTGATGGAAAGAAAACTGGGACTCAAATCAAGGGAGTGGACCAGAAGGAAGAACGAAACATCCAACAAGAAAAGAACGAAGAAATGAGAATTTAAAAAAATGAGGAGAGGCTTAGGAACCTCCAGGGCATCTTTAAACGTTCCAACATCCAAATTATAGGGGTACCAGAAGGGGAAAAGAAACAGCCACGAGTGGAAAACTTATTTGAACAAATAATAAAGGAGAACTCCCCCAGTTTAGCAAAGGAAATAGACTTCCAGGAAATCCAGGAAGCTCAGAGAGTCTCAAAGAAGTTGGACCCAAGAAGGAACACGCCAAGGCACATCATAATTCCATTAGCCAAGATTAAAATGAAGGAGAGAATCCTAGAAGCAGCAAGAGATAAGGGGACAATCACCTACAAAGGAACTCCCATCAGATGTCAGCTGATTTCTCAAAAGAGACGTTATAGGTGAGAAGTAGCTGGAAAGAAGTACTCCAAGTCATGAAATCCAAAGACCTACATCCAAGATTGCTCTATCCAGCAAAGCTTTCATTTAGAATGGAAGGGTAGATAAAGTGCTTCTCAGATAAGATCAAATTCAAGGAGTTCATCATTACCAAGCCCTTATTATATGAAATGTTAAAGGGACTTATCTAAGAAAAAGATGATAAAAAATATGAACAGTGAAAGGACAGCAAACTCGCAGTTATTAACAACCACACCTAAAACAAAAGCAAACTAATAGGACAGCTAGATCGGAAGTGGAACCATAGAAATGAAGATCAGGTGGAGGGTCAGCAACAGGGGAGTGGGAGGAGGAGAAGGGGGGAGAAGGTACAGAAAATAGCATAGACAGTAGGTAGGAAATAGATAGGGTGGAGGGCAAGAATAGTATGGGAAATATAGAATCTAAAGAACTTGAGACACGTGGAGATAAACTAAAGGGGGGAATGGGGGGAGGGGGTGTGCAGGGTAGAGGGGAATGAAGGGGGTGAAATAGGACAACTGTAATGGCATAATCAGTAAAATATGTTTAAAAAAAGAATTGCTGTATGTGTGTTTATGTGTAATTCTGGTAGAAAATGCCAAATTGCCATTTTATGGTGATTCACCAGTTTGATTTCCCACCAGCAATGTATAAGCATGCCTGCTTGTCCACAGTTTTGCCAACATAGGTATTATTATTAAAAAAAAACTTTTTGGTTGATGTTGGTATATTTCATCATAGTTTTAATTTGTATTTTTCTCAACAATCATTAGTTTAATCATAATTAATTTAAGACTATATAATCACATCTATGCTCTAGAATGTCCATTTATTTTCATGTAGTGTGGTGGAATTAGAGTATAATTCCAACACATGAATGATACAGAAAAACATTCAGTACTAAATTATTTTATGCTTTCATGGCAGGTCAACAATCTTTCTGACAAAAACTACCAGCTTCAGGATTCTCAGTGAAGGAATTTGTGTGTATGTTGTGTCTACATGTGCACCCAGGGAACAACTTAAAGTGCATCTTTACTAAACAAGTGCAACATTACTGCTGACTGTTTTGCATGTTTAAACATTATAGTCTGATTATTTTTAAGCAAACAAAATCCTACTCTTAATTCTAGAGAAAATCTGTCAAACTATAATTAGTTGTAATATACTTTGCTTGAACACACATTGAATTCTAAAAGGTGCATATACTACCTTACATAATAAGGTGTAAAAGTGAGTTTCATATTTTATACTAAAAGTGTGCATTTCTGATACTGTTTTATGCAGCATAAAGTTTAAGTTTAGATCAAACAATTATAAATCCTGGATTCCCACAGTTCATTTAGAAAGCACCTCCAAGTTATGGCTCTTGCAGTAGGTTTAACAGATTAAACATGATGAAGTGTTCCAGCTCCATTTCAAGTATCAGAGAAGATGGAGACTCAAAATCTTTGTAGGTTGTAGCTGAACATGCAGAGCTTTAGAAAACCTTTAAATGTGTTTTGAAATAACAAATTGAAACAAGATTCTTTTTATTTAAATTACTTTATTGTTGTTCAATTACAGTTGTCTGCATTTTCTCCCCACAACTGCCCCCCCCAACCAAGCCAAAGCCACTTCCCTCCCTTGCTTCCACCTTCTTTTTTGGTTTTGTCCATGTGTCCTTTATAGTAGTTCCTGAAATCCCTTCTCCCCACTGTCCACTTACTTCCCTCTCCCCTCTGGCTATTGTTAGATTGTTCTTAATTTCAGTGTCTCTGGATATATTTTGTTTGCTCTTTTTCTTTTGTTGATTATATTCCAGTTAAAGGTGAGATCATATGGTATTTGTCCCTCAGCACCTGGCCTATTTTACTTAGCATAATGCTCTCCAGTTCCAACCATGCTGTCACAAAGGTTAGGAGCTTTCTCTCTGCTAAGTAGAATTCCATTGTGTAAATGTATCCCAGTTTTTTGATCCACTCATTTACTGAGGGGCACTTAGGTTGCTTCCAGTACTTGGCCATTATGAATTGTGCTGCTATGAACATTGGGGTGCATAGGTTCTTTTGGATTGGTGTTTCAGGGCTCTTAGGGTATAATCCCAGCAGTGGAATTGCTGAGTCAAAAGGCAGTTTCATTTTTGTTTTCTGAGTAAATTCATACTGTTTTCCACAGTAGCTGCACCAGTCTGCATTCCCAACAATAGTACACTAGGGTTCCCTTTTCTCCCCATCCTCTTCAACACTTGTTTGTTGATTTGTTTGTGATGGCTATTGTCATTGGTGTGAGGTGGTATCTCATTGTGGTTTTAATTTGCTTCTCTCTAATGGCTAATGATGCTGAGTATCTTTTCATGTCTCTGGGCCCTCTCTATGTCCTCCTTGGAGAAATGTCTGTTCAGCTCTTTTGCCCATTTTTTAAATGGGCTTTTTTCTCTTCCTGGAGTAGAGTCATGTGGGTTGTTTATATATTTTGGAGATCAAACCCTTGTCCAAGGTATCATTGGCAAATACGTTTTCCCGTATAGTTGGCTGTCTTTTCATTTTAATGCTGTTTTCTTTAGCCACGCAGAAGCTTTTTAACTTGATGAGGTCCCATTTGTTTATTCTTTCCTTTATGTCCCTTGCTTTAGAAGACATATCAGTGAAGATGTTGCTATGTGGAAAGTCTGATGTTTTCCTGACTATGTTTTCCTCTAGAACTTTTATCGTATCATGACTTATATTTAAGTCTTTTATCCACCTTGAATTTATTTTTATGTATGGTGTAAGTTGGTGATTGAGTTTCATTTTTTTTAATGTAGCTGTCTAGATCTCCCAACACCATTGTTAAAGAGGCTATTTTTGCTCCATTTTATTCTTCTTCCCCCTTTGTCAAATATTAATTGACCATAGAGACTTGGGTTTATTTCTAGGCTCCATGTTCTGTTCCATTGGTCTATGTGCCTGTTTTTATGCCAGTACCAGGCTGTTTTGATTACAGTGGCCTCTTAATACAGTTTGATATCAAGTATTTTGATCCCTCCTACTTTGTTCTTCTTTCTCAAAATTACTGCAGCTATTTGAGGTTGTTTATGGTTCCAGATAAATTTCTAAAATGTTTGTTCTTTATCTATGAAATATATTATTGGTACTTTAATAGGGATTGCATTGAATCTATAAATCGTTTGGGGTAGTACGGCCATTTTGATGATGTTAATTCTTCCAATCCATGAGCATGGTACATGCTTCCATTTATTTGTGTCTTTCTTAATTCCTTTCTTCAGTGTTGTATAATTTTCTGAGTACAGGTTTTTTACCTCCTTGGTTAGGTTTATTCCTAGGTTTTGTTCTTCCTGTATTGAATGGGATTTTTTTCCTGATTTCTGTTTCTGATATTTCATTGTTGGTATACAAAAGTGCTTTTGATTTCCAAGTATTAACTTTGTACCCTGATGTTTTGCCAAATTTATTTATTAGGTTGAGTAGTTTTTTGGTGGAGTCTGTAGGATTTTCCATGTACATTATCATGTTATCTGCAAACAGTGGCAGTTTATCTTCCTCCTTTCCCATCTGGATGCCTTTTACATCTTTTTCTTGTCTGATTGCTGTGGCTACGACTTCCAGTACTATGTTGAATAGGAGTGGTGAAAGCGGGCATCCTTGTTGAAAGAAGAGTCTTAAGCATTTCAACTGTCTTGGGCTGATAAACCCTGGGACTTTAAAACAACTTGATTAAACCTGAATATTTGTTCAAAAGTGATGTAGCATATTTGCCTATAAATATATTTTGGAGAGATATCAATCTTGATGTTTAAAACTTTGTCAGTATTATTGATGTTCAGTAGTACTGCTTTTAAATTACATTAATTTAATATCCAACTGAGCATAAATACTTGGTCTCACATTACTTACAATAAAATGACTTACTTTAAAAATAGAAATTTGTAAAGTACTAGAAAGAGAAATCACTAAACCTGTATAAGTGTGTCTTTTTGTTGCATCCACCAACCGTGAGAACAAATGTCCGAGTATTTCAGGGTTTCAAAGATGTTACTTTATTGGCCAAATTTAACCTGCGCAGGGGCGAACATAGGTTCAGAGACACAGTGCCTGCAAGGGCTGCAAAGGAGAGTCTCGCCTAGCGCTTACAGCTAAGTCCTTATATAGAGGCAAGCAAGCAAGCGTTGCACAGAAGCAGATATGGTGGTTAGCTTTTGGCTTACAGAGCCTGTGCGTGGGAACAGGGTGGGGTCTGACTCAACTGAGAGGAAAATTTTGAAACTAAACAGATGGCAGTCAACTTACAGGATAGGATGTTTGCTAGGGATGCAGGCTCCTTGGGGCTGAGACTATTTTTCTTGTTCCCAACATTTCAATGACATGAGAAATCATGCAATACAAAAAGTATCTTGTACCCTTAAGGTTTTGTAGTGAGCTGATATTCTTAAATTTTAATGCCATTTAAAAAACCAAAAAGTCAAAGAGAACACTGCTGCAGTGAAGCACTGTTTCTAAAGTTGCAGGTGTGATCCCATTTTGATAGCAGTGCTCCTCAAAGTAAGCAACTTCCCACATAGGCACGCTGATTTTCAGCTTAGAAAGTCTAAGCTGGTTCTTAACATATTCCCTAAGTACTATGAATAGTTTAGGGTTTTTCTTCCTTAAAAAAATTTTGATGTTTTGTGGGAGCGACTTTCCACACAAGTCCCCCCCACCCAGTGCCACAGATGAGAGTAAATATCACCGAGACATGATGTGATCTGCTTAGGGAGGAGAAGTGGCCAGTTTCTCAGGAGAGACAAAGGCCAGAAGCAGCCAGTTTCTCCGAGGAGAAAAAGGCCCTGAGCCCCCTCCTCCATAACTTTTTACTGGGTTCTAATACACAGGAATACAGGGCAGCAAGAATCAAACAGTAGATAACATTTCAAAGATATCTGAAGGCTTCAGAGTCTATCAGGAACAGAGTTTTAGGGTTTCCTGCTCGAACCCTTAACATATGAATGAAAGCACTCTTAGCAGAGCAGATTTCACAGGTTTATCAGGAAGTCTTTGAGATGCCAGATTCTTCCCCAGAACATGCTCTAGCAAGACAAGAAGCTGCACCTCTCCCCAACAGATATTCAGGCTCAAGGGGATTAGAGTCAGGAAGCGCTTCTCCCAGAGAACAAGGGGACTCAGGCTATGTCAAAGCTGGGGGAGGGAGGGTGAGAGTCCATTGCTCTTTGTTGCAGCCTCCGCGCCCCACCCGCCCCAGTCCTTCCATGAAGGCCTCCTAAGTAATTGAGTCTGGCTTAGGCTGCCTCGCACCCTCCCTCCTGCTGTGAGGTATCTTACCCGTCATTGATTTCCGACCAAGCTTTGGGTGCAGGGAGAGGAAACTGAGGCAGCATTTGCTACCAGAGACAAGCTTTGTCTCCTGCAGCTCGAATTCCAAAGGTCATCCCTCGCCCTTAGCCACAAGGGGTAGAGATACAATTCCTAAAACCAGGCAGAGTGGTCTACAACAATGTCTCACTAAAGAGTAATAAGAAATATATCTCACTTTCAGACATTAGACTTTCTGGAATTGGCCAATCTGTAAAAAACTTAAAAAACCAAATTAAGAAAAACTAAGAATTATGTGGGAGTGTGGAATCATCACTGTGAAAACAGTGTGAAAAAATCAAACATCACCGTGTTGAAACCTTTTCTAGCTTTAATTCAAAAATAGAAATCATGAGACTTCTACAACATTAATTTTGAAAACACACAGAAGTGAGCCCTGGCTGGTGTAGCTGAGTGGATTGAGTATGGGCTGCAAACTAAGGGGTTACCGGTTCAATTCCCAGTCAGGACACATGCCTGGGTTGCTGGCCAAGTCCCCACTGGGGGCCACATGAAAGGCAACCTCACATTGATGTTTCTCTCCCTTTCTTCTCTCTAAAAATAAATAAACAAAATCTTTAAAAAATAATTTTAAAATATTTTTTAAAAAACCACACAGAAGTGAAAAGTACTATTTTTCAAAAAGTACAATTTTTTCCTTACTGCGTATCAACATGGAATGATTTCAGTTTTCCTATACTAAAATTTTGCTGGACTTTGAAAAAACGAGTATTGTAGTACTTAATATAATGATTAATCATTAAGTAGTGGCTTCAGTTTTAGCTGGACCACTGATTAATTTTTGGATTCCACTTTTTTCTGCAGGACCTTTTGGTTTTGGAAAACTTAGCTGATGTGCATGGTGCTTGGGGTGTACTTCTTCATAAAGGAAGTCTGTAGTCAACTCATCCCTATTATCTGCCTCTCTTTCTAATGACATTGATTTGTAGGTGTCTTTCTACGTTGTTTAGCACAGGTCTCTTGCAGCTAGAATGCACCATCCATTCTCTTATACTGCATGTGTACCCAGGCACTGAATAAAGAAAAACTATGGACTCCAAATAGTCTCCTTCATGGGAATGTTTATATAGAAAGAAATGGTAACATGCTGAATCCTTGGGAATCCTCTTTGGCAAATGTTTTAGTTCTGTATTTGTTGTGTTGGTCAAAATAATAATTTCATTTTTTATATCTATTTCCAGTTGCTCATAGTTGAGCTGTCTGTTGTTCAGATTTTCCAAGGCCTGAAAAGCTTCTCAAGAAATAGGAAAGGCTGCCTCTTGCAATATTTGATATTTAGTGTACACACCCACATCAGTTTGTGTCCCTTTTATTTTTTTTTATTTATTTTTATTTTTAAAAGATTTTATTTATTTATTTATTTTTAGAGGGGAAGGAGAGAGGGAGAGAAACATCAATGTATGGTTGCCTTTTGTGCATCCCCTGCTGGTAGTTAGCCTGCAAGGAACCGGCTTGCAACCCAACCATGTGCCCTGACTGGGAATCGAACCGCGATCATCTGGTTCGCAGGCCCGCGCTCAATCCACTGAGCTACACCAGCCAGGACTTCATTTATTTTAACTGTCATAATTCTTCCTCAGTTGCAGTCAATGGGACAGGAGAAGACTGTGACAGCAAATATTTTTTATATCCATTTAATGACATTTTCCTTTACTGTTCCAAATACTTCATCTTTAATGTGGCCACCTCCAAACCCCTTTTTCAGAGTTGCTCTTGCTGCTGCATACAACATTTTTTAACGAACATGAGAATGATCTGGAGATCAGGCAATGACTATCCATTCATATCTCTGGGCATTCTGAGAATTCAACATGAAATAATATGTAGCATGGCTGTTTTTCCTCCAACAGGGTAAAAGAAAGGAATCATAATCCTTATCCCAGGAATCTGAATGTTGACTGGATGATCCAGTTACAAGTTTATCATTTTCAATAGATATTACATTGACTGGATGATCCAGTCACAAGTCTATCATTTTCAATAGATATTTTCAGAAGTCTACATTTTCCATTTCTTGCTTTGGCAAAAACATTTTTAACATCTTTACTTGCTTGGGTGCTGGTCTGATGGGACATGGTGGTGGCTGTGGCCTCCCAGGTCCAGCACTGACTACCTAATTTATATTTCTCATTATGATAGAGATTAAGCATGTTTAAACCATAACCTGGTTTATTATCTGGCAGTGGTAGCCACTCCTAGAGAAAATGGCTCGGAGTCAGTTTTAAAAAATGATCAGGGTTACAAAAGTGCACAGAGAAATTGTAGTGCCCTAGTTCACATTCCCCAGTGCTCTTTAGTTCTCTTTTTTAATATGTAAAATATTTTAAAATTTAATTCTTGTTCAACTACAGTTTTCTTTCTTATATTCCCAGCCCTGCCTCCCCAGTGCTCCCCACCTCCCTCCCATTTCCACCCCCCACCTTAGTTATTGTCCATGTGTCCTTCATACCTGTTCATGTGAGTCCCTCCCCTTTTCCCCTGTGATTCTCACATAAGTAGAAAAAAATTGATTGATTTGATAGACTATAATTTGAGGCCAGTTGAGAAAATCAGCCCCACTTGCCTCTTAACCCTCCTTATCCATTTCATCTTCAAATTCCTTCTGGCTTAAAAGCAAGCAAACTAACCAGGCCATTTTTTGTGGCCCAAAACCTAATTGATGTAAACTTTTTTTAAGGATCTGCAACTTCAAGTGTTTACAAGAAGCTTTGCTGGTAAAAGAAAAGAAAGCCCAGTGGTAGATGGCAACAGAGAATGAGCAGGAGGAGGGGGCAGAGAGGGAGGTTGTGAAGAACCCAAAGGATGGAACAAGGGAAGGAAGTTGAAGCAAAAGCCTCAAAGGAAAAGGTGGTGTCCTACTCAAATTGAGAAGTCTGCTTGATAAGTCTGTTAAGATATTCCTTCCAATGGCAGTAAGTTCTCTAAAAAAGAAAGAAAGGGGAAATGCCACCTTCTGTCGAGGATATGTGGAAAGTTTTCTTCGTATGTGTTTGGCAGCCTTGATTAAAACTGTTCAAAGCAGTGACTCATAGGGAAGGCACCTACTGAGTGACTTGACTATAGCAAAACAGAGTGTATAAAAGTAGTTGTCATTCTTAAGAAGTTAAAGCAATTGAGATTTAGGACTAGACAGAATCCAGAGGTTTGCTATAATTGCTTACAACATTTTACAAAGAGGGAGTTTTTGTGAAAATTTTTTTGTACTGAGCTTGCCTTATATTCTTTGACATGACAGAAAATCTCTTGTTTGAGAACCAAGAACTGCAGGAACCTAAGAGAGCCTAAGTTTTCTTCACACATTGGAATTTTCTTATATGGGACATTTACACCTTTTATTATAACAGTCCTGTCATTGATCCTTGTGGAGAGGAGGGGCTGCTCTCCTGAGTGAGGTGCGGCACAGCAAGCCACCCTGCCTGCTGCTCCTCAGAGAGCTGTCAGTGCTCTGAGCTCTCAACAGACAGTGCTGGCCCTTGCTTTGCCTTGACCTTGACAGTAACCCTGTAACCATATTTGAAGCTTAAAGCTTCAGTTTTTTTGCTGCTGTTGATCAGGCCAGTGTTTTAAATCCTCATAGGTAGGTTGATAGATTTTACTCACCATAATACCAGTTAAGTTCTGTAAAGTTGCTCAGCTCTGCCTTTGTGAGCATCTGCATATGGACTGGTTCTGAACTCTGCTCGGGCTTCTCTTTAGCCAGTGACAGAAAGGGCCTCTTATGACAGCTGTGATGGCCCCACAAATCATTCTTGTTTCCTCACTCTGGAGTCAGCTAGGATAAAGCATTCGCAGGTTTGTATTTATGTAAAACTACAGTAAGTAGATTTTTAAAATTTCCTTGAAACCTCAAGATCTAATATGAAGAGACATTTGTTTCTCGTTGGGAGCTTTGGAGTGCTTCCCAATGCTGTGAATGCGTCGTGATGTTTTCTGTGGGATTGAGGAGGATGAGATGAGGGCAGGAACATGGCGGGAGGATGCTCATACTCTTCTAGTTTCCAAACAGGGCAGTGGTTGGGACTGCAGCCACAGTCTCACAGGCACGATCTTCTGCTGTAAGTACAGACCCAACTGTGCATGAGTTTATCATGATACACCTGGTGGGAACTTTGCAGAGAAGTGATCAAAGGTCCTGTGACAGGTGTAGACAGTCTGCTTTTTCTGAATTTAGGCTTTGTTCTGTTCTGAGACTCTTTCCTCCTATCTCAGATCAGTCCCCTTTCACGGGCGTGTGATTGTTACCCCAGACTCCCCATTTTGACAAGGATTACTTGAATATCAGAACAGGAGTGAGAGACCATTTTCTCTTGTTTTCAGTTTCCCTTCTGAGACCAGCTTCCTCCCAGTACACTGACCCTGGAAGGGCCTCACTGTTCAGATAAGATCCTATTTTCCTCCTACATGGTTTGCCTTCTCTTCAGAATACAGGAAAGTATACTTTCTCTTGAAAGTATGCTTTCAAGAGATAATGTCCTTATGTAACAGAGAATGAGATAACTAGGAAATTCCCTCTACCTTTTGAGGGAGCAGTGCACTTTTCCATTCCTTGTGTGGAAAGGGGACATCCTTCTGTACCTCAGTCTGAGCTACTAAACTTGACTCAGCAACGTAGAGGAAGGAGAGCTGACCTCATAGTAGTAAGGGAACAGGATGTGAATATAGCCAGACATTCGTCCAAGGTCTCACTTCCCTACAGTACAACATGACCAGCTTGTAGCCTTCATGATACATTTCTGGCCTTGTCTACAGATGCTGAACAGAACTGGTCATGCTTATAAGTAAAAGAATAAACGATGGGAACAAGAAGTTCAAGCAGGCTTTCTGTCTCCATATACGGATAGGACTGAGTATATGAGACAGGCAGATTAGGAGTTCAGGACCTTAGTGTAGCTACCCTCAGCCCACTTCCCTGTAGTGTGTGACAGTAAAGGCCCTATGCTCATCTTCAGAGTCTAGGTAGCAGAGCCTTTGCCTGTTCTCTGGCTGGGCTGGGATCTGCCTGAGGAGCCCCCAAGAGTGGAGCCTGGGATGGCTCTATGAGAGGAGGGTGCAGGAGAAAACACAGGAGGGTGGCTTCTGCAGTGGGAATGTAACAGCATAATGTCTAACAGGTCCTGAAACCCCCCTAGCCTCAATTTGGTTTAGGAAGAGTTGTGACAAGGTCGTGGCAAGTTATTTGATGGTGTCATTTTCATGTCTCCAAATAAATTAAACATTAGAATCTTAGGAACTTTGCAAAGAAAATATACCCAATGTTCATATATGTATATTGTTAAAAAATAAGTGTAGATTCTTTGCTGACTCAGAAGATGTGCAGATTGAGGAATGCTACATGATTTTAGCATACACATGCAGCATGATAACATGTAACTTATGGGATGAGTTTCTTTACGTTGAGTTAGATTTAAAATGATGTTTATTCTCCATGCTGAAGAGTGGTTGATTAAACACCTTAAGTTTCAGCCCTGGTTCTCTCCAAGCCAGTGCATTTTCAGAAGAGGGAAAGAGGGGAGAGCTTCTAGATAATGGTGTTGCCTATCTTGGTGGCTCACTCTCATGAGGGGTCTGTAGCTGGAATTCCAGGGTGGAATTCCAGTGTTTAGCAAAAGGGTCGGGGCAGGCCCCAGCTGGGGAATTGTGGACCAAGGAGCAGGGCTGAAGGCCACCTGAGTTATCCTTGGGAAGATAGAGAAGTGATGTGGCTTACTCTTGAAAATAGACTCATAGGACAGTTGGCCCTTCATCTTCATGGGCTTCGCATCTGTGGCTGTCACACCTGTAGGTTTAATCAGCTGTGGGTTGAAAATATTCAGGGGGAGAAAAATCCCAGAAAGTTCCAAAAAGCAAAAATTGAGTTTGCCACATGTGAGCACTGCCCAATTCCTTGGAAATAAAGTGATGTGTGGGTACAGCCTGCTGTAACCTATATGTAAGTATAGGTTATATGCAAATACTATATCATGTTATTAAAATAAGGGACTTGAGCATCTGTGGATTTTGGTATCTGTGAGGAGTCCTAGAATTAATCTCCCCAGATACAAGGGACAGGTATACTATATTCATGTGGCTCTTTAGATTGTGTGGAGTATATGCTCACTGAGGCTAGCTGTCCTAGGAGAGAAGAATGCACTTACATGAAGATGCATGGTGCTGGGAGGGTCTTGGAAACTTAGGAATCTGCTTCTTGATAAGGCATAACAAGAGCTCCATAAAGTCTGGAGTGGGAGGCTCCAGGACCCTCTAGTGGTGGTTTTGTATCCTCAGCTGAGCAGCCCTCCCAGTTGGTATTTCTTTCCTTCCACTTCTCTTAGCTTAGCTGTGGTGTTTCCTCACCCTCCTAGGTCTTTACTCTAAATTGGGCTTATTCCTGGCCTTTCAGAACACTTGCTCTATCTCATGGCCTCTTGCTACATGTTCTTTCAAATTTAAATTTTCGTTAGAACCCTTGGAAGCATTCTGTGTTCACCCCACTCTTGGGCCACAGGTTGAGCTATGGATTGGTGGCCCTGTAGTCTCCCTTTTGTGTAAAGAGCTTTGGCAGGGTTGCAGGTTTTGTAGCCCAACCCTGAGGTTATAAGTAGGAGAGAGTGCTCATATCCTGCCACTTTTTATTAGGGTTATCCCAGAAACTTGCTAGCAGGGAAGCAAGTGCCAGCAGTGATGTACTATGCAGTTTTTTGTTTTTTCCATTCACCTTTTAGTACTTGGTTTTGTGAGCTATGTACAACTAATTAAATTTGATGCTTAGGGAATAAATGACTACTGAATCTGCAAATGAATGGTGCTGTTCCAGAGTTGCAAATATTTCTTCACTTCACTTTCACCCACATATAAGAAAAAGAGGGTGCCATTTAATTTGTTTTGTCTCAGCTTGTAGGGACCTAGTACATGCTACTCATTGAGCAGTAGGAAATAGCAGACATCCTTAGATTCTCTCGCTGTTCCCCTTCAGAAGGAGATGGTATTCACAGTACTCTTGATTCTTTCCTGAAAACTGACGGGTGGTGTGTTGTTACAGGCTGGGGGTCCTCCGTTGGTGTCGGCTCCAGTGTCTGCCTTCTCTCGCACTTCTGCCACACCTTCCAATCAGGATATCTGCAGGTAACACATGCTTCAGGTGCTACACTGGTTCATTTCATCCCAAAAGTAAGCATTTAGTGTCTTAGGTTCCTGATTTTTCATTTGCTTGGTCAATATGTCTGCTCTGAACAATAGACCCAGATTTATGTGCTGTTTCCTTACCAAGTTGCCACGTGAGTGTCATTTCTTCACTTTTATGTCTGTTCTCTTTAAAAATTGTTTTTACTTTCTGTGTTTTTATTCCACTGTTCTCTGCATGCAGTTCCAGTGCAGTGTTTTCTGAGTGTTGTCACCACAGTCCCATGCAGTCTGCTGTTGTCTTGAAAGCTCCTCAGTGCCAGAGTTCTCTGACACAAGGGCTCACTGTGACAGTTATCTATAAAGACACATTACAGGCATCAAAGAGAAATTCTGGTGGTTCAGAATGGGTCCGGGCCTGGAAGCCTGATCAGAATACCAAAGCCAGAAGAACACTAAAGTTCTCAAAATCCTTAAATGATGTCAGGGAGAAGGCCCAGGACCCTTTGGAAAATTTTGACTATGTGGAAAGAATTTGCTCTGAAGGGAAACTGATACTCTCTCAAGATCCATGTCTCAGAATTGACAGGTTCCATCGTAGACAAAAAAGAACTCTGAATTGCAAACCTCTTGGCCATTCCAAGCAATTTTGTGTTTCATCCCTATTTGCCAATAATTCAGCTGCCTCAGAGGTGGAAAGTAGCAAGGAGGGTATACACATCCCTCTTTTGGAAGAGAAAGCAGATGGTGAGGCTGTTTCCAGAAGCCGAAGACTGCTCAGGTACCTGTTCTCCTTCTCACATGGCTTGAGTGCCAACAGCCTGCACAGGTTTCATGAGCTTGAGAGCTGCGCATCTCACCTGCACTCTGCCAAGTCCTCCAGTGGGCTGGCAGGGAGCACAGGCTTCTGCTCCGATGAAATGGGAGATGATGACGTCTTTGAGGACAACAAATCCACAAAATTGAAGAGTAAGGTCCTGCGGGCACCCCTCTGCTCAGCGGAGAAGGACAGTGACCTGGATTGTTCTTCCCTCTCTGAACAATGTCCCCCCATCTCTCCTGTGTCCACGTCAGGGGATGCCTGCAGGTTGGTTTGCCAAGAACCATCATTCTGTCCATCTCTGCTCCCCACACCTGTGTAACCTCATCTTGCTTTAGTATGTGAAGTTTCAGGAAAATGAATTAGTAGGCAGTTTAAACAGTTGAGGGTTAGTAGTTTTCTCTAGAAAAATAGAGTATTGATAATCATTTGAAAAACCAGTTTCTATGACATGGGTCCCAAGACAGTTTCACAGATGATAAAAGAGGAAGAAGCTATACATATTAAAGGTCAAGCTGATTCTTCTCAACTAAAAATAAGTAGATTTTGCATAAAGAAATTGGAAGAAAGATTTTTTGGTTTGATGGTCTATATCTTAAGGATTGCCAGCCCCTCGCATCCTCAATTTTACCCCTTGCTCCACCTACAACATGATGTGTGTGGGGAGAGGCTGTCCTTCCTCCCCTCTTTTTAACTTGGATGTAGCTACCTCTATCCAGATCCTAATTCCACTTTCTACCTTTATCTCCTCCTATGTGCAACATCCTTGTCTGGCCCCCCAAAATCTTCCATAATTCACTTTTTGTCACCACACTTAACACCTTCCCCAGTCCAGCCTTTCCCTGGTTACCTGTCCTTAGGGCCAGCTGTTACCATGTCTAACCACTGGGTCAGAGACAAGTAGCGGAGAGCCTCCCTGGGGCCAGAGTCCAGCTCTTTTAGGCCAGATACCTCTGCTGCCCTGTAGCTGCTGGCAAAGACTATTCTGTTTTTCAAAAGTCTGTTTAGTTTCTTGAAATAAGGTAACTATATTGTATTGTATGTACCCTGAATCTTTTGATATAATGAATGATTTAAAATTCTCCCCTATTCCTGTGAATGCTCCTGCAAAAAGAAATGAAATTGCAGTACTTTATAATGTTTCTGAGATCCAGAAGAGGTACTGTGATTTCTCTGTTTTCTCTCTGACAGGAATATGTAGTTGTGGTCTATGGAGCTGAGGTCAGTGATTATGCTAAAAAAAAAATTCCACCGTCTTTTTAAATCACTGGTATATTTGGAAGGTATAGTTCTCATTCTGTTTTACACAGAATTTTTTTTTCAAGTTATTTTAACATCTTAAGTTCTGGAAGATGCTTCCATGTTGCCTTAAATTTATCTTTCAGTGAAATTCTTATGTCTCACCAAAAGTGACTGTTTTGTCATTACTTATATTATTTTTTCCTTTCTGACGCCAAATGCCATTCAGACTTTACATGTTGGTGTGGTAAGGTAGAAATTTTTAGTTTGTAGTAATTGTCCTCACTTATGTTTGTATGTTTTTGTACTTGCAGTCAATTTTGTGATGTTTGTTTCTAAATGTTTTCTTTGGGGGTGTTGACCTTCCACTGAAGTGCTACCTTCCCTGTTGTGTAGTCCTCTTTGTGATGACTGGCTTTTCTGCTGCCCTAGGATCTGTCACTGTGAAGGGGATGATGCAAGCCCTCTGATCACCCCCTGCCACTGCACAGGGAGCCTGCACTTCGTGCACCAGACCTGCCTGCAGCAGTGGATCAAGAGCTCTGACACACGCTGCTGTGAGCTCTGCAAGTACGAGTTCATCATGGAGACCAAGCTGAAGCCTTTGAGAAAAGTATGTGTAAGGGTACTTAGCCTGGGCAGTGCTTTTACCTCACTGAAATGTGTGCCCCTGAAGAGTGAGCACCTGAGTCTGGATGAAGCCTTAGCTTACTTGTGTTTGCCTCTTTGAAGAGTGGGGCATGGTGCCTACATCATATGGTAGAGATCATTGTTTCTGATGCTGATTTACAAGTCCCTCCTCTGAGGAAGAAGCTCTTTGTTATCATTTAGCCATAACGTTTTCTTTTTTCCTTCAAAGTAAGACTGCTTGCTTGTCTGCATTACTCATTTGGTCTTTGACCTGTTTTGTGACATTTTAGTCAGCATTTAACTTTATATGTACTAATTCTTCATGCCTTATCTCTAATTAGAACTGTAGATTAGAGATCAGTATCTCTCCCCCAGCACAAAGCAAAGCATAACATAGTATATTTACTGTCTATTCCCTGACAAATATTTAGATCGGAGGGTGGGGAAAGAAAGGAAGCAAAGGCATTACAGGTAGTACAGCCCTCGTCAGGCCCATGTCTCCACTCCTCTGAGAGGAGCCTTGTCTCTGCACTCACATCCTTGCAAACATTGTTTGTTCAATGTGTCTGTCTATATCCAGAACATAAGGTTTTGTCTGGAACAATATAAGACTTGTTCTTACAAAATTTTAATACGTAGATTGAAAAGGGAATCAGTCACATCATCAGATAACAGCATATGACAGTGCCAATTAAATGCTAATTTACATGGCAATAGAACATACCAGACATTAGAAAAGGAAGAACTCATTGTGAGCTAGAGCTCTGGAAAGTAGAGTGTTGGTAGCATCATAGAGTGTCTGGGTGTTGAAACAGTTCTTGAAGGATCAGTAGGATTGGAGATGAAGTAAAAGGAGATTACAGAGGTCAGCTTGTCTCTGGAGAAAAGCATATACCAAAAAGGTGAGGGTGAGCATTTCAGGAGAGTATGAGAGGCTTGAACTGAGTATGTCTTAGGAAATAATAGGAAATCAGGGATCAGGGGAGTATTTGAGGAAAGAAGCCAAGTGAATATGCACCAAACCGTAGCAGAAAGCAATGTGGACTTCAGAGAAGTCAAGCGTAAACTACTTAAAAAATGGCCTTTATGGTACTTCTGATTTACTGGGCACCTTCCCTGTGCTGGTCTCTCATGTGAGTCTTATGGCACTTTGACCAACCTAGGTGATCCATGAAGCTTTGCTTTTTCAGCTTCTCCCATGTAAAACCATCTGGAAAGAGGCTATGAGTAGGGCTGGCAGAGGATATACAGTGTTTACACTTTGTTCTTTTTCTCTGCCTCTATATGTTTTCTTCTGATTTGGAAACTGACAAATGAAAAAGAAAATCTGGCTATTTGGAGTAAATTCATGAGTTCCTAGAGGAGATGGGACTGGCAGAGACTGCTTGTATCAGGAACTCTTAGCATCAGTGTCAGGCTGTTGCTGCCAAAATAGCAGAGGAGCAAAGGGTGAACACTTTCCACCATCACCTTCATGATGAAGTGTGATCCACCTGCTACTGTGTTGTGACATCATCACCCTCATCTTCCCCTCAACCATGCTAGTCAGCAAGTCAGGGAAACTCAAAATGTGCAGTTTTCATCAGAATTGAAATCACAGAATTTTTTATTGAGCCATTTGATGTCTGCTTGTGAGAATAAGCAGACAGGGAGTTGCTGGTCGTGGTTCATAACTTACCTAGATCCTAGCTGTTTTTCATTGCGCGGGAAGTTGGAATGAAAATTATAATACCAAAAATGTAATACCAAGTTTCCAAATACCAGTACTTGGAAACTTGTTGAAGCCAAGTGGTTTAAAGAAAACAACTTTGGGTATTTGGGGGAGTTCATTTAGTTTGGTAAAGGGGGAGAGTGGAGAAAGGCCAATTTTACCTATGTACAAGGCTCCCACCCCCATTGTAGCTTTTACTCTGTGAGCCTGAGCTTCATGCCCTGCATGCTGTCGTTGCAGTGGGAGAAGTTGCAGATGACAGCCAGCGAGCGCAGGAAGATCATGTGCTCAGTGACATTCCATGTCATCGCCATCACCTGTGTGGTCTGGTCCTTGTATGTGCTCATTGACCGCACTGCTGAGGAAATCAAGCAGGGACAGGCAACAGGTATGTGCTCAGAACTAAAGGGGAGCTCAGCACAGAGGTCCTGAGTGACACATTGGGGTCTCAGGATTGGAGTGTTATTCTGGATTGATTTTCAAGTCAGACCTCAAATGTCTGGGTTTCTGGAAGGGGCTACCAGCTGTGAGGCAACCAGCCATCCTACTTGGGTGTTTCTCTTGTTGTGAGTAGTTTTGAAAACCCAGTCAGAAGAGATCAAATCATGGAGAGAGAGAGAATCTCCATGAACTGCTTCCTGGAAGACCAGGATATAAGGAAGTGAACACCCTCTCCCACCCCTCCTTCAGTGAGATAGGCTTTAATGAGTTAAGTATCCATGGGTTATGGGAAGTTCATGAGTTGTGTTTTATTTACTTAAGATCTTAAATAAGGTCATCTGTTAGGCTAACCAGGTGTTTTCCTTCCAGGAATCTTAGAGTGGCCCTTTTGGACTAAATTGGTGGTGGTGGCCATTGGCTTTACTGGCGGACTTCTTTTTATGTACGTTCAGTGCAAAGTGTATGTGCAATTGTGGAAGAGACTCAAGGCTTATAACAGAGTCATCTATGTTCAAAATTGTCCAGAAACAAGCAAAAAGAATATTTTTGAAAAAACTACACTCACAGAGCCCAACTTTGAAAATAAAGATGAACTTGGAATCTGTCATTCCGACACAAACTCTTCTTGTTGCACAGAACCTGAAGGCAGTGGAGCAGAAATCATTCACATCTGATTGTGTGGAGGGTATAGTTTTCCTGGACATCCATGAACAGCTCACAGAAATTGTTTACTGCCAATTGTATACCTTTTCTTACATGCTTTAATAGCACGGATTGGACAGGTGACTATTTTTAATGGTTTCTCTTTTTCTAAACCCTCTTCATGGAATATCCTGGAAAGCTCTCACATCGGCTGGACATGTCTGGGTTCCACTTCAACGTGCACATCTATGGGAAGGGAAGGTAGAAGACTCGTGGCATCATTACAGGGAGCTGGCACATGATGTCTGGAGCACAATGAGGGGTAACATGTCACACCTGAGGGAAGAACAGGAGCAGGGTGGTACTCAGGCCCTGGTATACAACTCTTCCAATTGTCGGCAGACCCCACCCTGGAGCAAAGTGTTTGGGAAAGTCTAGTCGTGGTGCAAGGATTTTCCTCCCTGCTAAGGAGAACCCAGGGCGGTAAGCTCCCTCTTCCAGTGCTGTCACTGTCAGTTCTCAGCAGGTGGACCGCAGTGCTCTGTGCATGGTGGCAAGTGATTTCGCTAAACAAACAGCACTTTACAAAAACAGAATCTATATTTTATTTTATGTGTGTCCAGTAAGATTGAAACTTAAGAGTGTCTCTTACAGATAGAGATCTTCTCTTTATGACCCTGATTATCTCTTTTATGTTATAACAGATCTAAAACCATGTTGCCTTTTGTATTCTGAGAAATGTGACATCTAATCTTGTGTCCATTAAAGACTTGTGGCTAGAGTGCAGCACAATCAGGTCGGACACTTTTTCATAACATCTCATGGGAATTAATGGATTCTAAATGGTAATTTGAGCCTCATTAACTGTGGTTTCAAGCTTGCTTATGACAAGTCTTTATACAGGAGCCTGCCCCAAATGTTTTTAAAAATGTTTTGGTCAACACTGTAAAGGAACAGCTTATGAGTTCTAAATGAAAGGAAAAGAAGTGAGTAATTAAAACAAAACTGAGTATTTAGAAATCATTTCCTTATAGACAAACCTCTCTAGTCTGTACTGGCCTCACACTAAAAGAGTAAGCATGCACCAACTAGGGTGTGTCCACTGTAGATGCTCCTGGGCTCCTTCCATCTCAGCCAGCTTCTGTACGTGAGAAGACAGGCAGGCAGGCAGGCTAGCTCTGGGATAAGGGCCAGTAGGGAGCCACAAACTACCAGGGCCTGCTGTGTTACTGCACTCAACACAACCATTTGTCGCCTTAACTGGACTGAATAGAGGTGATCTTTTAGGAGCTCCTGGCCTTGCAATCAGTCTGTTCTGTCATTAGGGGTTATCTCCCATACCATTTTTCATAAAACAAAACCAAAATGACTACCAAAAAGTCTACTTAAAATTCTGTTTTTAAAAACTAGTTTCATTACTCCAGGGAAATGAGTGAAGTCCAGGAATCTAGGTCAGGAGGATCTGCCATGTAACATGGATATCCCAGATGCTGGCTTTCCAGGTGTCACTACATGTGCCTGTGAGTACTGCTCTTAGTCCTCTGAGCCTTAGGTGCCTCATCTTTTGTGTTTAAGAGGATGAAGCAAACACAAGATGAGTTCTTTGCTTTCCAGAGGGGAAGCCCTGTGGCTTCTTTTGAGAACCAGAAGGAAGCTAAAGGGTGTCTGAGCTCTGGGGGAGTGTATGTGGTAGCAGACTGTGCTCTACCACTTCTTCCCACCCAGCGTCTGACTCTTCAGGATTGTGGTCTCTGATCTAGGGAGTTGCACTGCCATGGTCTTTCTCTGGCTGGGTACCACACCAGCCCCTGAAAATTGATCAGTTTACCCTCTCACTGTCCCCTAGTCACATCCAGCCATGCCTGTGTGTTCACTGTGCCTCAAAGTGCAATTATCCACTTCCTTTCTCTGCCTGGAGACACCAGGCAGACTGCTTACTCAGGGTTGCTAGATCCTGCTCATCCCTGATTCTGCACCTTCAAAATGGGCTAAAGAAGGCCCTGTGTCTGCCAGTTTCTAACAACAGGTGATGAGTTATGTGAAGACAGGTAGATTTTTAAGCAGGAATCCTTTCCTCTGCCCTGAAGCCCTCTCTCCATCTCATCACTTCCCACCAAGTTCCAAAAACAACTGTGCCTATGGAGGTCTGTCCCAGGTCCTTTTTTTTCTCTCCTGGAAAGACACACAGATGCTTCCTTGAGTTTCTCTCTTCTTGGCAGATTCTAGGTGAGCCCCTTTGACCCCATTCTTAGTCCCAGGTCTAGTATTTTTCCCCCAGGAGCTAACAGTGAGGCATGAAGCACTTGCAAGACTGTGCTGTGCTGCCATCTAGTGGGGACAGTGGATCTGCCTGGTATTCTCTTTAGTCTGTCACTTGCCCTCTAAATGCTTTTTGGGGTTAATCCCCAGTTTCCTTTCATTCTGCACCTCGCTCTGGTGGGAGGATGGCATTTGACTGAACCATATGGAAATGTGGGATGAGCCTTCAGGTGTCAGGGCCACTAGGGCTGGTACTTGTGGGCCAGGCAATGGAGAGATGGCAGCAGCCCTTAGGGGTGTCACCAGCCAGCCCTCTCTGACCTGACCTTTATTCCCCAAGAAGTTACAGTAAAACTCAAGGGCTTGTGACTTCTTTGGCTGCCAGCAGTATTTCATTTTTTTGTGCCCAAGTTTTAAGAATTTTCTGAATATCTATAAAAGGTCACTTCCTACTCCAGCACTCAAACATGTGTCCTCTTATGCCACCTCCCCTGCTTTTTTACTTCAGTCCACTTTTTTCAATCTTATGGGTCTAGTTTTAAAACCTTAGGTGTGCCCTACCTGGGTACAGATATACGGACTTCAGGCAGTTGGACTAGTTCCCGAGCCTCAGGTAATGCCTGAACAGGTGCGAGCTGCTTCTGTTGCCTGGTGGTCAGCTATAGGGCTGGAGGAGGATTGGGAACATTTTGGCCTGATGCAAATACACTTTGAAATACTTAACCTTTTTAGGTCTGATTTGAAATATACAGCTTCCATCTCTAGCCTAGGAAAGACATAAACAACTCATCACCTATTTAGATGCAATGTTTCTAGAAAGTTGATTGTTAATAAAAAACAAATTTACACTAGCATGTGTGGGGAAGTTTCTAAAAGGCACTTAGGGAATTTCTAGTTACTTAGATGTCTAGTTTTGTATTCTTTTGTGTGTGTTCACTGTTTCCTGGTATCACCACTTGAATAATACTCTGTACATGGGCTTATTTGTGCTATACATGGGGTGTCTAAATGCAGCAATAAAGCACTTCTTTACAAAGAAGTTTTTCTATGAAGGTGTTTTCCTGCAAGGAGTCTGGGAACGTCTCTGGGCTCCTCTGACTGTTACATTAGGGAGGAAAATCACACTTTCTGGAGGTATCCATTTTCCTCACCTGCTTCTTGAGGGAGGACAGCTTCCCCCAATACTGGTGATGAGTGGGATGGGAATGGGTTCTGGAGGGTGTGCGGGCATGAGAGTGGAAACTGAAGCAGTGCCTACAGGTGTGCTTGTTGGAAATATGTGGGCTGTGTATGAATTTACTGCCTCAAGAGAAGCCAGGCTCAATCACGGCATGTATGGCAACATGACTGCTGGAGTAGTTGGGTTGCTTAACTAGCCTTATCTGTTAAAACATTTACTAAACCACAGCCCAGCTTATTGAGAGAACCAGGTCTGGAGGTCCAGCAGGATTCTGGCCATAGCTTAGGCTGGCTGCCTCTCTTGGCTGCTGCTAACAGCGCTTCCCTGACTAATGGCAGTACCACGGATGCTCTAGTCAAAGACTGCAAACCTTCACTCACACAGCTTTACTTTTGTACATGAGGTGAAAGAATGGAGGCCAGGACTGTCCTGGACATACTGTATCCAGGGTTAGCCAGGAGAATTCATCCACTAGTTAAGGGCACCATGGTAGTCTTCTGGAAGACACAGAAGCTGGGTAGGCTACTTTGCCAAGTGTCTTCCTCCCCTTCTACAGAGAAGAGGTCCCTAGAACTGGGTGGAGCTGTTGAGGCTTCTAGAGGAGCATGGGCCCACTGCAGAGGCAGCAGAACTGCTGCACCTGCTAAGCCTTACCTGCTTAGCAGCTAAGGTGCTTGTAGGACAGAGGGAAGCCAGGACATTCCCTAAGCTTGTGCTCAACTGGTTGGAGGAGTGGTAAGGAGGTGGAGCTGAAAGAGGACTCAGCTTCTATAAGAATATGAAGTGGGTGACTACCTGAGAAGAACCTCTATGCTTTAGGGAAGAAACAACAAATGGGGTCTTATTGCAGGTAGGCTTAAGACCTGCAGGCCTTTCTGTCTTTTGACACTAGCCATGGTGATGGGTTATAGATCTGCTGCATGACCACCTCCAGGGGGTGCTTTCAATCTTCTATGTCATGTGGTGGCACACCGTTGCTTGCAGGTCAACTACCTGTTTTTATAAATAAGCTTAGAGGCACACAGCCATGCTTATTCATTTTCATATTGTATTCAGCTGACTTCCTGCTACAGCGGCCAAATAAAGTAGTGGGGACAGATCTTCTGGCCTGCAAAGCCTGAATTATTGACAGGATCCTTCATAGAAAACTTCTGTCTGTATGAATGGAGCCCATTGAATTGTTGGTCACAGCCAATGGCAGAGATGCCGTGGGCCCCTCTCTAGGGCCTGTCATTTCCCTAGCCTGAGAAGTTCTGTTGTGGCCAGAAGTCCTGCTGTACCTCTACATGGCTGGTTCTGGAAACAGCTGAGTGACATAATTCCATAGTAAAAGGAAGAGAGGAAGAACATGCCTTCCTGAACTGACAGTTCCTCTAAGATGGCAGGGCCTAGACCAGAGATGTCTCATTCATTTTCACTGGGGACCACATCCGTCTTGCGGTTGCTTTCAAAGGGCCAAATGTAAATTCAACTCCTTAATAGTTAAGGAATAGTTACATTTGTATGATCCTAAAATTATTTCTGTCCTTTGAAAGCAACTGCAAGGCTGATATGGCCCCCAGTGAAAATGACTTTGACACCCCTGGTCTAGACCCTCAGCCATCAGAGAAGCCTATACTCTCCCCTGCTTCTCCCTAGCTCCCCCTTGGAGCTGAAATGAGAGGAGCAGAGTCCAGATTCCACTGGCATGACCTCAATATACTCTGGGTGTGGCAACCCAACAGTTCGGGGATCTACACATGGGCTACTGCCTTAGGCGGGGCTCCACTTTGGCCCCCTGGACAGTTACCCCTCATACACTAGAGGAGACTGCCAGACAGTCCTCTGAGGTGAGCTGGCCTGGCTGTGGTCTCATACGGATGTAATACAGTCTGCAGGGGTTCAGAGGAGATGGGAAAAGAGGCAACATAGGTTAGTGTGTAAGCAAGAGTGGAGCAGTCCATTGACCTTATTATACTACTCTGATGTTCAGCTATCTGTTATGAAATGAAGAAGGTAGTATGCTAGATGGAAGCTGTTGGTGGTGGTGCTTTTTGTGGATTGGTTGGCTAATGATTGTTTCTTTATACCAACAAAAACTTGGTAACCCAAATATCTCCAGACTTCCTTTCAAAACTTTTCTGGCCTGTGAAATTCAGTTATCTGGGAACCTTGGCCTAGGGGCTCATTCCTCGTCCAGGTGTCTTGTAGTTCCGTGAGGACTGTACTAGTGCCCATGTCCTGCTCCTCAGGGAACAAGGAACAAGGATACAAGTCCATAGCTTTCAAAGGGATTTTCAAAGTAGTCCCTGCTTCCTCTTTAATTTCCCCAACAATGAGAACAGCTCCTCTAGTCTGACCCTGTGTATGGCCAGGAAAAAAGCCCAGAGAAGGCATTGCTCTGAGTTATACCGAATCACCAAGTGCTCCTCTGACTCAAGGCCCTCCTCCTTCCACCCCCATCCTTGAATGGTATCTGGGAGGAAGTGCAAACAATTTCAGTTCTCTCACACCCTTCGATACAGCCTTGCAGAGGCACAGGCCCAAGGGACAGTGTTAGGGTCTCTGGGCTCATCCCACTATTGCATGTGGAGGAAGCAAGGGAGGATGTGGTGTTCCATGGGCAGTGCTGCTGTGAGGGAGGAAGAAACTGTCCTCTGCCCTCAAGGTTCCTTTTGCTGCTTCTGTTGCCTGGGGGTCAGCTATAGGTGGAGACAGATTTGCAAAAGAAAATACCTAAACTTAAAACATACATATGTATGGGAATCCCAACACACATGAGTCAGAGACCCCACATGCAGGAGAGGCTCAGACACAGAAAGGGAGCATAGGTATGTGAGACATTCTGAGCTAGGGATGAGGTAAGGTGCTTAGTAAAGAGAAGTTTGTCCTGCCCTATAGATAGGTCAAAAAGCTTATCTCTAATTCAGGGCCCATAATTCAAGTTCTTCTAGGGAGAGGCAGAACTACTTTTTGAGACTGAAGCTAAAATTGCCTTTAGCTCAAAATAATCTGCATACCACGAGGCACATCTAAGGGTGGCTCATTTTGAACCTCCATACAGGGTTGAATAAGCAGTTACCTGACCCGACCAGTTTCTGTTTTGCCAGAGTTCTGTGCCCCAGAGGGTTGGTGGCAAGAACTTGAGGTAAATTTTCAAAATGCTGGAAATGTGTGGTGCTCTGGTGCAGGATCACCTAGAAGCATTCAGGAGGAGCACAGCTTAGCCTGGGGCTAAGGTGGGCTGCCAATCCTGGGTTTCCTTCCAGGGATTTTTATTGTCAGCAGTGTCCTCCTCTGTGGAATGGGCTGACTATCCTGCTGTTGCCCCTTCAGGGGAATTTCAGAGGTAAAGGCAGTGCTGGTATGTCTTCGCATTTCCCTTTTTAAAGATCTGCTCAATGCTCCTTCCTGGAGGCCTGGAAGTACAGCAGGCTGGGATGTACAGGTGGCTGAGAGACGCTGTGAGCCCTGCTCAGCTTAGCCAAGGACTTGCTCACTGCTCCTCACTGCCTGTGGTGTCAGTGGTAACAGCACACTGGTAGAGGATTGGTAATTAATGACATTTTTGAGTTATTTTACAGAGACAGCACTACACATATGCCATCCCTCCTCAAGATAACTCTGGAACCAAACTCTTGCCCCTTCCCATGTAACTAAAGGACCAGGACATGACTAGAACTTGAACAATACAACACTTTCAGAAGCAAAGTGTCCATTGTCCAGGAGGGTCTGCTACAGAAGCCCCTTACCATATCTTCCCATAAATGACCAAGTTGCTTTCATATACCAGTGTGTTCCCCTACCCCCTTAAAACTCATCCCCGAACTTTGGATGGAACAGATTGATTTGAGCTTCATCTCTGGTCTCCTTGTCTGGCTGTCTGACTGATAAACTCTTCTTCTCTGGGAAAACCTGTTGCCGTGGGCTTTGGCTTTCCGTGGGCTACCAGAGATGAATTCATAGACCCTTGTTTGGTAAGTTCTGGCTGGTGGAGAAGGACCAGATGACAAGGTGGCTGACCTTTCTTTGGAAAAGAAGAAATGTCTGATTAAACACTAGAAGGAGAGGGAAGGCATACATCAACATGATGAAAACCAAAGAAGAAAACCAAACACAGCCTTTCCCCAGGGAAACGTGTCATTGGCAGCATGCCAGGCCCTGCTGGAAGGGCAGGGGTACATACTGAGGGCCCAGGCAGGGGGTGCTGAGACACTGAAAGTGGAGGCACCACGTGGTTTTAATAAGTCTGAACTTTAAATAAAATGCATGCTGCTTATTGGGATCACATAGCATACCACTTTGCAGATTGCTTTTTGCATCTAACAACCAATTTAATACTTTTTTGTGTGTCTACCTTATTTTCAACCTATACAGAATTAAGTTAACTAAATTAAATTAGTCAACTAAATCCTTGTTGATACAAATTTTAGGTTGCTTACTAGTTTTTGATATTAGAAACAAGGTAGAACTCTACATCCTTGTTCTTTAACTTTGTATACCTGGGTATCTGTCTGGGATGGAGAGGTTAGTTCTGAAGATAAATTTCTAGCTGTTGAAAAATGGAATAGAGACATTTTATGGTGCCAAAATTATCTCTAGAATTATTCACTTATCCTCCCACTGAAAATATGAACCTTTCCTTACATTGCAATATGTGTTGCTTTTTAAATTGTTAACTACAGTATATGTCATTCCCCATCTTCTCGTTGATATTTTACTTTGCATTTCTCAGATAGATTGAGCATATTTGTATACTGCCCATTTCTGCTTTTGTAAGTTTCCATATGCCTTGACCATTTCCTCTTGGATTTTTCTTTGTATTTTTACATTGAATCATGAGTGCTTTTTATGATGTAAGAAAATTAACTCTCTGCTTTTTTGTATGTGACAAATAAGTGCAATTCATGAGTTTTTCCAATATTTTTATGAATATTTTTAAATATAAAAGTTTTAATAATTGTAGGTTCTACAATTAACATGTTTTTACATACTCTTTACCACATATCTCCATCTATGCATCACTGCATTCATCCATCAGTTTATTTTTTTTCATGCATTTCAGAGTAAATTGCAGCTGTAAGTACACTTCACATATTGTTACCTAGAATTCAGTATTTATTTATGGTTCTTTTTGTTCTTAGGTAGAATTTACAGTGTAAAATACACAAATCTCCAGTGTATTTGATGAGTTTTGACAAATGTATACACCACCCATGTAACCCAACTTCTGTGAAAATACAGAACATTGTCTCAATCCTTAAAATTCTGATGGCCCTTTTCGGTCCACCCTGTCCCCATACCTCCCAAAACAAATGCTGTTCTGATTTCTTGACTTCAATTTATCCTAGAACTTGGTTGTAATGGAGTCATACAGTATATACACTTTTGTGTAAGAGTTCTTTCTGCCAGCACATTGCTTTTGAGTTTCATCCATTGTATCAGTTACCTTGTTCTTTTTTATTGTTGATTAATAGTGCATTGTATGAAGATACCAATCCCTTCATCCATTTTCTTATTCCTGGATACTTCAGTTTACAGTTTTTTGCTATTATGAGTGGAACTGCTAAGAATATTTTTGTGACCATATGTTTTCTCTTAAGTAAATACTTAGGAATGGAATACTAGTTCAGAAAGGGTAAGAATGTGTTTTGTTTTATAAGAAAGTAAGCACTTTTTGTCCAAAGCAAGTGGACCATTTTACATCCTCACCAGCAATGTGTGAAGGTTAATTCATGTGCTTGCCAACACTTAGTGTTGTTAGTCACCAACATAAAGTACAAGAATTTTAGCCATTCTTGTAGATGTGTAGTTGTATTTCACAGTGGTTTTACTGTGTAGTTCCCTAATGACTAATAATGTTGATCATTTTTATGTGTGTCTTGTGATGTGCTTATTTGCCATTCACAAATCTTACAGTCTCTTTGTATCAGGGGCTGTCAAGCCACAGCCCGCTGGTCAAATCCAGCCCATAACCTGATTTCGTACGGCCCTTGAGCTAAGAATGTGTTTCACATTTTTAAAATGCTGTTTTTTTTTGTTTTGTTTTGTTTTTTAAATTTTATTTATTTATTTTAGACAGAGGGGAAGGGTGAAAGAGGGAGAGAAATATCAATGTACGGTTGCCTCTCATGTGCCCCCTACTGGGGACCTGACTTGGCCAGCAACCCAGGCATGTGCCCTGACTGGGAATCAAACCAGCGGCCCTTTGGTTCGCCGGCCGGTGCTCAATCCACTGAGCCACACCAGCCAGGGCTAAAATGCTGTTTTTAAAAATCCAAGTTTGTAGATTGCTTGCCAAACTTGCTGATTTTGCTATGTATTTAAAGCGTGTCTCTTGCCAGTTATTAACTTTAATTTATTTGTTTGCTTATTTTTGAGCTAGCAGGATAAATAATTTATTTAAGATGTGGGGAAAATCTATGTCCTGGAGAGACTCTGGACGAAAGCACTAGTATCATTAGTTTGAATCACATATGTGGAGCTGATTTAACTTGAAATGGGTGATGCATCACTGTAGACCTGATATTACCTATAGTTGAGCTTCATCAGGATGCTTTAATAGGAGCCCTTTAAACTGGGCTTTAAAACTTGTGATATTTCCTCAGTATTTCCAATGCCACTTGTGACATAGAAAATACAGGGGTCAGTACATCTGCCCTGGACAACAATCTCTTTCTTTGGATGGGAGTCCATTACTTGAGTGGAGAAAACATAAACCATCACTTGCTGATGGCAAGGAACCTCCTGGGTGGCCCCTTTTTAGGTTCCATCTTGTATCCACAGTGGAAAGCGCACAATGAACTAAGTAAAAATGGGACTCTGTCTCCTTCATACAGAATATCTGTAGATATTTTTAGCTTTATTGTCAAGACACAAATATAATCCATTCAGGAGGGGAAAAGGAGGAGTAGGTTCTCATAGTTGGACTAAGGGAAGCTGATCTTCCTAATGGCATTTTCAGTGAAGTGGAATGGCTGCTCAATTAAACGTGAGCCATCCTGTTCATGGGAATCAAGGTTAATGTGGACAAAACTGATAACTGCAGTGGGGTATTGATTCTTTAGATCTATTCTAATAATCTCTGCCATTTTGTAGGAGTTTTTAGTCCATGAACTTTTGATGTAATTATTGATATAGTTGGTTCTGTGACTGCTATTTCATTATTTAATTTCTGCTTGCCCCCTCTGTTTTTATATCTCTATTCCTCTTTTCCTGCTTTATTTTAATTATTTACATACTTTAGGATACCATCTATTGGTTTTTAGTTATTTTTAGTGGTTGCCCTAGGGATTATAATACATCTACTTAAAATTTTACAGACTACTTGGAATTAATATTGGGCCATTTGATCTAAGATGTAGAAACCATGTCAATGAAAATGTCCATTTAATACCCATTTTCTTTTATGCTATCTTTACATGTATTATAAATGCCACATGGAAGGCTATAATATTTGCTTTAAATGGTCATATATATTTTAAAGGAATTAAGTGGGAGAAGAATTGATTAAATTAGTTTCTTAATTTAGCAAATTTTTACCGTTGCTGATACCCTCCCATCCTTCCTGAGGATCTGAGTTTCCATGTAGTGTCATTTCCCTTCAGCCTGAAGAATTTTCTTTAGCAATTCTTGTAGTGTAGCTCTGGTGTCAACAGATTCTCTTAGTTTTATTTACCTCAAAATTTCTTCATTTTGTTTTCACATTTGAAGGATATTTTTGCTGGTTACAGAATCCTGTGTTAGTGATTGTTTTCTTGTAAAGCTTTAAAAACACTGTTCTATTGTCTTTTGGCTTCTATAGTTTCTGATGAAAAGTACATCTGTAATTAAAATCATTCCATTATATGTTATATGTGTCACCACTTTCAAGATTTTCTCTTTAACTGTGGTTTTGAGGTGTTTGATTTTGAAGAATGGTTTACTTTATTCTGCTTGGGTTTGGCTGAGCTTCTTGAAGCTATCCAGACTGGGGATAGTGGAGAGGCTTCTGTGTAGATGGAATCACAATGGATTACAGCTTTTTTGTGTGTATGTTAGCTGTTTTGAGTTGGTTGGAATGTAGCATGTGGAAGGAAATGTTTTAAATGAACTTTATTTTTATGACAACTAATTCTTAATTCACTCAACAGGAGTTTATTTGGGCATGTACTATACACAAGAAATTAAACTAAGCATAAATAAAACAGAAAATAATTATCCTATGCCTCCAACAAGAAGAAACATCTATCATTTATCCTGATTTGCTGGTGTAGAAGTGCTGAGCTAGGTAAAGGGTAGGAAGCTGCACCATCCTATTCCTTGTAGGAGGGGCCTGGCAGTGTTTCCACACTTGGATCCAAGTATGGGGTTCACTCAAGACTGAAGAATAAAAAAGGAAGATACACTGAAGCTTAGCTATAATGTGGGCATTATAGCTAATAATAGCCACCCCATCCTGGGGCAGCCTTTGGTTTGAAGCCAGTCAGCCTGGGGCCTGTGGGCAGAATTCCAGGAGAGAAAGGCCAGAAGTCCTGCTCTGTGAGCCTCCCCCCCTGGATAGGCTGGAACAGGTGGCCGTCCCGGGGTGAGACTGGCTCAGGCAGCCACTCATATGGCTACGCTGTTGGGAATCCGGTCTGGAGACAGGTAGTAATATGGCAGCTTCTTATTCTTGTTACGCTCAGCGATCACACTGACGATGGTGTCAAGGTTCTTGCGGAATTGGGCCATGGCCTCCTTTACGGGTTTTTCAATGAAATGCTCCTCTGGATACATGCCCAGGAATAGCTGAGAACCCAGACAGATAGACAGGTTACTCTGCAATGCAGCAATGTTAATTGACAAACCTTATCCTACCCACAGAGATCAGCCCTGGGGAGTCATCCTCTGCTGCCTGCTGAGAGTGCTATAAGAATGAAAATGCCATCTCTAACCTGGCTTTCCCTAAGGAAGCCTCCAGGGTGGCTATAAGGACGTGTAATGGTGCAGGTAAATATGGAGGCTGTTGTTGGCCCCAGCCATGGCAAGCATGTGGCTACGGAGGCCTGCGCTGCACAGCACTGCCATCTTTCCATCTTGGCCCCAGCGCTGGCCTCCTCTCGCCCTTTTGAGGTAGTGTGCTCATTTGCACACTTACATAGATGTTTGCAAATTAAAACTAGACGTATTTTAAAAACTATTGGATTGTTTAAATTGGAAAGTTTCATATACAGGGCTAGAAAGGGTGGGAGAAGCATCATATGCTATTGATGGGATTTGGGGTTTACTTTGTGGAGGGCAGTTCAGTCTCAACATTCTTGGACCTAGAAATTCCCCTACTTGGAGTGCATCCTCTGGTCCTATGAAACATATGGGCAAAGAAACATATCCAGCGATATTAGTAAGGGACCAACACATTAGCAAGTACCCTAAGTAACTTAAAATTCCCATGAGTCTGGGCCTGGTATGATCATTCTGTGCAGCACTGAACTAATGACATCACGTTGTGTCTACTGAGACACCCAGCTTTGGGATTAGCCTATACAAGGTGTATGGAAATGTCTGGAAGGATATCCAGGAAACTCTTAGTTGTTAGCTCTGGGGTGCCAGAGAAATTCACAGAAGACAGCTTCATCAACAGCTGGGTGTGGTGGGGATGCCTTTGTGGGGAGTGTCATCACTGGAGCAGTGTCCCCTTTGCTCTCTTGCCCCAGCCACCTTGCACTCTCTCAAGCTGCAGGCCTGAGGACCTTGTGGCTACTTCAGCCTCAGAACTCAGGATTCCTGGGGGACAGGTATCTACCTGAGTCCTGAGTCACAAAACCCTGAGGTTGAGAAGTGGGTTAAACCTGGGCAACCTGCCTGCCAGAAGAGGCAGAATGGCCTCACCTCATTCTCCTGGAACTGGCTCAATGCCCACACCGCACCCAGATGCCAGCAGGAGCGGCCTCGGTCTGGCAGTGTGTCCACGATCTGCTCGATGGTGACTACACCCTTTGCTGTGGGTGGTGGGGCCCGCATGGTTGGGGGTGCATTGGGAATCCAGGAACACCAGTCGTACTGCAGGGAGAGCCACAGACACACAATCCAGACACTGCCTGCCTGTGTTTCCCGCCTCCCACTTGTGCACTCCTCCCCATCCACCGGGCCCTTCCCTGTCACCAGCCGGGGTCCTCCACTAAGTGGGCAGATTCGTCAGTGGGAACACCTGATCTGGGCCCTGAGACTGCCTGATTTCCACCTGGCTTCCTCTACCTAGCTGGCTGGCTGGAAAAGTAAGAAGAGGACTGACTACCTTACCCCGTGGCTCAGTAGTAGTCATGGTCAAGGTGATCTTGGTAGTTTACCACCCAGATGGCTGCCCTGCCCTTGCTTACCTGGCCAAAGTTCACTGCCGCATGCTGGGCTGAGGCCGTGAAGATCACCACAGTGAGATACTCGGATAGCTTCTCCCTGGTCTTGATGGACTTGGGAAAGCCTAAGGCAGAGCCAGGAGCTGGCTAAGGCCCACCTTCCAGGAGGAATAGCTGACCAGCAGAATGCCACTTCCACCCTCATCCTTCCCTGGGGTCCCCTATACCAGTGCTGGAGGGATGGGCATGGGCAAGACAGAGACACACTGGGGGGGATCAGCAGGTTGGTTTAGTCTCCTGATATTTCTGACCCAGGCTATCAGGGTCACAGAAAGCCCTGAAGCGTCCCCAGTGAGGCATTCTGGTGGCCAGGGGTCCCTTGGGGACTCTGGCCCCAGCACCCAGGTGCTAAGGTGACTACTATAGGCCCATGTTGCCCAAGGAAATTCAGAGGTGCAGGGAAGAGCAGCAGAGAGGACTGGAGGAGAGCTGGGAGTGGTCCCTACCTGAAGCCTTTTTGCCCCGCATGCCATACACATAAACATCCTTCACGAAGTCCTGCAACTCCTGGTCCTCCACCACCACTTGGTCACTCTCATAGTAGACACCAACCACATCAGCTACAAACCTAGCTCAGGAGAAGGGGCCCAACAAGCAGTGGGTGATACAGCCAGGATCTGCAGAGCTGTGCCCCCAGGCAGGGCCCCATCAGTGACCCCGTCACTTATCCTTAATATCCAGGTCATTAAGGTCACCCTACCCTCACACACCTCCCTTCCTCCTCTAGTGCCCTGACAACAAAGCCAAGCATCTGGCTCACTGAGTCAGTCGTGGAGACTCCTAGCTGGGTCCATCAATGCTCATGTTCACTCCTCGAAGCCCCCCAGCTCCGGCCATACAGAGTAGGTCCCATACCCAGCCTGTACTCACGTCTTGATGGCCTCCCACACCAGGAGCCCATCATCCCGGTAGAAGTAGTAGGGAATGTTTTCGGTGCTCTCCATGCCCCGGGCTTTGATGGCCTCAGGGAAGCACAGGGAGGCATAGGTCAGGTCCTCCATGGCCCTCTGCACCATCTGCACATGACCACCACCCCCTGTGGCATTGGCCTTGATGGGGAGGGAAGAGAGAATGGTGTTAAGCTGAGGCTGGTTTCCCCCTCCAGCGTCAGGTCCTGGAGCTCCCAGGAGAAAAACTGGTCAGTAGTGTAGTGGCCAGGCACACAGAGGATCAAAGCCAGGTCCTGTGAGGTTGGGTAGGAGAATGTTTAACTTGTAGAACACCAGGGCAGCCCAATGAAGAGGCCACAGGGAGGAGCCTCTGCTTGGCCTGATGCAAGGGGTTGAGGTGGATGGGTATGTGCAGAGACCAGGAGCAGCTGAAGAGGAAGGGGCGAACTCCCACCCTGAGGAGGGGCAGGGGGCAGTTGGCAGAGTGGGGACCTGGGTTGCTGCAGCCTTGTGACAGCTCTCATTCTGAGTTCTGAATACAGGCGGCCTAAGTCCGAATACTGCTTTCAGTGACCAACCTTTGGGTGAAAGAAAGGAGCAGAAACCACCCCCAGGACCTGCACAACTCTGTTAAGGGCTTGTGGTGTGCTTAAAGGGGGATAGAGAGAGGCACAGGGAGTGATCCTGGTCCTCCTCCATGTGGCTGAGATACAGGCACACTTGCTCTCAGGCATGCACACGAGACATGGGGGCTGAACACTCAGGTTACAGAATCTTTCAAGGAGGACTTGGGTGCTGGGGTGCCAGACATGTGTCCCCAAGGATAGTTCAACCCAAGTGGAACTAATCGGTGTTCCCGGTGGTATGTACTAGGAAAGAAGACTATGGTCACTGCTTGAAAAAATGAGCCTGGAGCTCCCACGGGGGAAGGCCCTTGTGGAGCATGAGGCAAATACAGTTTAGAGAGAGGAAGCCAGTGTGCTTGGATCCTGGGGACACTGAATCCCTGGATCCATTATCATTTGAAGCTCCTCGCCCCTATATGTTCAGGCATATGAGATAATATATCTCCTGTCCAGCTTCAGCTGTTTTGAGTTGGGTTTTGCCATTTGCAACTGAAACAGTGGCTCAACCTTAGTGACCACCTGGCTGCTCACTAATGGAAGCTAAGAAAGAGGGAGGTCAGGGTGAAGCCTGCAGGGGTTGAGGGTGGGGAGAGGGGCGGATCCTGGCTTGGTAAGGCTACTTGGGAGTCAGAGCAGGATGGGGTACTACCTGGGAGAATGTAAGGAAAGAGTAGGGACCGAGGCTCTGCCGACGAGGAGAATGGGTTGGGAGCACTGATGACCTGGAAGGGCAGAGGGTGGGAGGCTGTGTAAAGAGTGATGGGCAGCAGAGTGGTGTGGGGGTCCCTAAACAGGTCCCTAGTATATAAGAGGTGAGGAGTGGGTGCCAGGAGGCAGGGTCTGCACCCACATACCAGAAGATGGAAGAAGGGAGGGTTGGAAGAGGTGACAGGGAAAAACTGAGGAGGAAGAGCTGGTGATGAGCTGTAGGGAATGCACTCAGAAGAGAACTGCCCAGTAGCCAGGTGGAAGGTGTCAGAGACTAGCCACAGAATCTGGGAAGCCTTCAGTCTGCTCACCTCCAGCCTCCACCATCCACCCTCCCCAGACCCCCACTCCATGGTGTCTAGGGGCCTGGTCTCCTGGAGGGAAATCTGGAACTGAGGTGGGATGTTGGTTTTGAGGAGGGGTTACCCACCAGGCTGGGATCTGCCTTGCAAGGAGTGGGGTGGGAAGCGCCCACCTTGTCAAAGAGGCCATACTCGCAGATGAGCTGCTCTCGAGCCTTGGTGTTGATAGCGATGGTAAACCTCACATGTGCCACCAGGAGCTGGGTGGAGGATCCAAAGAAAATGTCAGAGAAGTCCAGACCTGTACTTGTATCTCTCCTGGGATCCCCAGGGACCCTCAGCAACTCCATCTGGTCCACCGTGGAGGGTGATGCTAGGCCTCAGAGAGGAACTGCAGGTTGGCATGAAGGTCTTCACTGCTCAGTAGCTTCAGGCCTGGTGTGAAGCTTTGAGGCTCAATGATAGCGATAATGATAAAAATGACAACAGTCAGCATTTGTACAAAGTGTATTTATGCACCAGGTTTTAAGCTCTCTAAATTTGTTTACTATTTTAATCCTGACAGTAATCCTGTAAGAAAGGTGTACTGTTTGATCTTCGTATTACAGATGGGAACGGTGAGATACATGGAAATATTTTTGGCTCATACTCACCCCAACAGTCACCGCCGATAGGATTCAGGAAGAGGGAAGGGTAGTGATAGTGAGGGTTGCCACCTGCACTTTCTGGCCAGGGTCATGCTGAACTCACCTGCCTGTTCAAACTCTGTCCTCCTGCCTCTGTGCCACCAGGGTGTCAGGCCCCAGGCACTGTGTCCTCAGGAACCAGTGAGCTGTCAGCAGGCATTACTGTCCTGGAACATCTCTCCAGGGGGCCTGTCTGCTGGCCACTCCCAGCCATAGTCCTGTGAGAAGGTCATGGCTCCTCCCCATCCATCTTGTCCCCTCCCTATACAGATACTCTCTCCAACTTGCTATACCTTAAAAATGGGGTGCACAGCAGGCAGCTGGCGGTACATGGCGATGCCAAAAACTTCAGACACCAGATGTGTGCGCAGAAGGTGAGTGATTGTCTGGTGGACGTGGAAGTCACTGGAGCGCACCCAGATTTTGGCCAGAAGCCAGTCATATTTTGCATCCGAAGGAAGAAAAATGGGGTTTTCATCTCCTGGGACTTGGTTGAGCTGATACATAAAAAGAAGAAAATACACTGCAATCTCTCACTGCAGACTATAGCTATAAGAGAGCCTGGCCTCTCCAGAAATTCCAGAAGAATCCAAAGTTCTTAAACTGACTTTTGAATCATTAGAGGATAATTAATGAAGAGGGGAACAGATGGTTCAGGGTTTGTGTTTCTCATTCCAGCTACATCACTTACTCCCTTGGGACCCTGGACAACTTACTGAGTCTTTCTGATGTGATGTCACCATTTGGAATAAGGGGACAGTATTTACTCACCTCACAGAGCTATTATGGAAAGTGAATAGGAGTGCATGAAGGCATCTGCACGAAGTGAGTGCTAGATGGTTAGGGCACATTGTTGTGGTCTTCCACCAGCTCCCATCTTCCCTCTTGCCCTTCCTACCCAATATACTCCCTCCTGGCTCTGGCTGCCTTTTGGTCTTAGGCACTATCATTTCCTCTGCTCTTCCCTGAAATGCTGTTATTCCCCAGCTTCTGCTTCAGATGCTGCTCCTGACTCCCTTCCTGCCTTGAGTAGTTTCTCCAGTTCCCAGGGCTCTAGAGTCCTCATGATGCAGTGTCCCAGGTCACTGTCCCTTTAGCCCAGACCTGCAGTCAGGTGCCTCCCTAGTAGAGACCAGGCTGTCTTACTTCTCCAGTTGCAACTCCACAGTGGGCCAAGGTGATATTTTTCTAAAATGGAAATCATGTCATGCCAATCCCTTTATAAACACTCAATCATTTCTTAATGCCTGAAAAGAAAGCCTCCATGCCCCATGGTCTGGCTGTGGGCACTGGGTCCCTATCTGCATCCCTCCTCATTCACCAAACCCCTGGTCCTTCTTTAGCTTTGCCAATGCCAATAGTTGCTTGCATTCATCAAGCTGGCTCAGCTGCAGGCCCCCACTTTGTGATGTCATGTCTTCTGAAAGGTAAGCACTGTCATTACCCCATTTTCAGAGGAGGGCACGGTTTCTTGGAGGGTAACATTCAGAATGACTGAGTTATCCAGACAAATGGGAGAGTGGCATTCCAGCTGCAGGAGCAGGTGAGGAGGGGTGTGGGAAGGGGGTGCTGGGCAGTAGGCCCTTCAGAGATCAGTGTAGACAGCAGAGTGACTAAGGAGGAGAGCTGACTGCCATTGGGGATGGGGGTGACCAAGTGGGCTCCTCAAGGTCATACTAAATGTTTTGGAAAGTAATTTCCCTGTCTGTCTCAAAACCAGCAGTGTCCAATAGCTGCAAATCAGAAAGCTATAAATAGAATTTTAAAATTTTAAAAGCTGCCACAGTAATAAAAGTAAAAAGAAATGTGTTTATGTTAATGATATGATTTTATTTTACCTAATATATCTAAAATATTATTTCAACATTAAAATAATATAAAATTATGAATGAGATATTTACATACTTTATATGGGTATTATATTTTGTTGTTTGCATGGAGAAAAGCTAATGGTGTTTTTGAGGCATGTATTATTGACACCTTGATAAATTAACCTATTAACTAATATATTTTTTAAAAAATTAGAATCTCTTAGGTTTTCTAGGTCTACCATCATATCATTATCAAAATATAGTCCTAGTCCTCTCATTTTTTACATGTTTATTATTTTATTTTCTTGTTCATCACATCTAGGACAATGTTGAATAACCATGGTGCTACCAGCATTCTCTTTTCTTTTTAAAAAATATTTATGGAATTTATTGGAGTGACATTGGTTAATAAAATTCTATATGTTTCAGGTATACAGTGCCATAATACATCATCAGTATATTGTGTTGTGTGTTCACCACCCAAAGTCAGGTCTCCTTCCATCACCATTTATCCCCCTTTACCTTCTTCGACCTCCCTTCATCCTTGCTTTCCCTTTGGTAATCACCATACTGTTGTCTGCGTCTATGAGGTTTATTTTCTTTGCTTAATCCATTTACTTTTTTCACCCAGCCCCCAACCACCTTCCCCTTTGACAGTTGCCAGCCTGTTCTTTATGAGTCTGTTTCTATTGTGTTCGTTTATTTTGTTCATTAAGCATTCTTCTTTCTGACTTTAATGGAAGTGGCCTCAGGATTGGTATTTTTGAATGGCACGTCCTGGCTTTATTATATAGAAGTAATTTTCTTCCATTATTATTTTAATTTTTATTTGTTGTGGCTACTACATGTTATTAAATTTCCTTTTAGTTTTAATTGATACAATCAAAAGATTTTTCCCCTTATTGTTATAGTGGAATATGCTGATAGTTTTCCTGATATTGAGACATCTGGAATAAACTCTACTTGATTATGACATAGTAGTCATTTGTAACTTGGAGTGGTCTTCAGTTCTTTTGGATCCTGCCTGTGTAGTTTCAGCATTGAGGCTGTGCCGGTTCCACAGAATGAGCTGTGGCCAATAACCCTTAAAGAGCTCTGGACCAAGCAATGGCCTGCAAACCAAAGTGTTGCAGGTTCAATTCCCAGTCAGAGCACAGCTTTGGTTGCAGGCCAGGTCCCTAGTAGGGGGCATGTGAGAGGCTACCACACATTGATGTTTCTCTCCCTCTCTTTCTCCCCCTGTCGAACATTGAATAAATAAAATCTTTTTTTAAAAAAAGAACTCTGGAAATGAGTGCTTTATAAAGGCTGCCAAATACTGGACTGTTCATAACAGGGGCTCTTCCCAGCCTAGACAGTGAGTCAGCTTCCTGATTGCTTAGGTGGAAATTGTCCTATTTTCTACAATTTCTTCCGATAATTCATGTTCTGCCAGGTTTTTATCCATTTCCTCTAGCTTTTCAAATTTGTTACCACCACATTATGCTTTTTAAAAAAAATCTATGATTGTCTTTTTTCTTGTGTCTATTTTGGCTTTTTTTCTTTTGTTAGCCATGGCTGGGGGTTATTTATTTTCCTGGAACTTTTTCAGAACAAGATTTTGAACTTATTATGCTCTGGCCTTCATATGCACAGTGCTTTATAGTTTGCCAAATTTACATTATCAGGAGAGGGTAGAGATTCAGAAACATTTCATGACTTGCCCAAGGTTCCCTGGCCTCTATAAGCAAGTGGCAGAGTTGGGACTTAAGCCAGACCCCTGACTCCGGGCCACTCCAAGATGTCTCTGGAGGACAGGCTGCTTCCAAGGCATGTCCCAGGAGTAAATGCCCTCTTCTTTGGTCTCCTCCCTGTTGACTTCTCTTATTTTACCTGCCCCTTAACCATTTTCAGTTTCTGAAGGATAGAGCTTCTCTCTGATAACAGTCTGGAGCTCTTCTTGAGGAGACATGCCCCAGAGACGGGGTGATGGGGTTGAGGGGAGCATAGTCTCTGGGAGCCAGATGGCCTGGTGTGAATCCCAGCTCTGCTACTGACTATGTGCACCTGTGCCTCGATTTCCCTATTTGAGGAAAACAGTCCCTGGCAATAATGTCTGCCTACCTTGCAGGGTTGCAGTGACGATTACATGAATAGAGGCAGGTCCTCACTTAAAACCCTGATGGCTGTATGTTCCAGAATGCAGGATTTTAAAGATTTTAGCACTGCATATACTTCATTACATGACATCTCTCACTCCAACCTTGGTTTGGGGGCAACATGATATTTTACAATCAAACATATTAGTGTTCTAGCAGCGACATATGAATTTCACATGGAATGGGTAAAGCCTCTTCTATTAGTTCCGAGCAAGTTTTGCTACCAACAAGCTTGTTGCCAATTTTTTGGAAAACCTGGAAGTCTTAGAGTTTTTTACATTTCATAATGAGGATGAGGGATTGTGGACTGTGCAGGTTAACCCTTAGGGATAGTCTTGGCATGTGGTTAGCACCTGACAAAATCAGCTGCTATTATGTCTATAGTACTCAATGTCAGGTTTATGGTTAGTTAAAAGTACTGCTTACAAAATGCTTGTCTGCCTGTCCCCAATAGGTCCCCAGTGCAGACCACCCACAAGGGCCTATACCTAGTCCTGTCCTGGGTGTTGTTTCTCGCTATATGTACACCAGCTCCCACAGTGTCACAGCATCCTGGTGCTTTGAGGAAGAAGAGGGCAGCCAGGAATGGGGAGGGATGAAACTCTGCCCCCACCTGCCTCTCCCCCAAACTGCTCCCCTCCCTCCTCTTCCACTGCCCCTGGTGGAAACAAGACCTGTGGACACTGAAACACAGCCTCCCAGGAGAAGCCCAGTTCCTGACCCAGCCTCTGTGGTGCCTTTCAGTAGCTTCAGTCTTCAGCTTCTGTCACAGCTTCATCTGCCTGGCCCCTGTTTGTACTTTGATTTGGGCTCCTCTCCAATGTTGGGGTGAAGTATGTTATCCCAGGGCATGCCCTCTGCAGAGTAGTAACTCTTTGCCAGGAATTTCTCAAGTGTATCTTACGGAGTGGGACCCTTTCTGTCCCTGTGGACAGCCCTCCCTACAGCCCGCAGAAAGCCTTAGGTTCTTGTTTTTCCTGTCTACCTAGTAGAGCCCTCAGCATCCTTCTGTGGAGCCACCAAAACAAATTCCTCCCTGAGTTCTGTCTGCTGATGGTGAAGCCACCTAGGGAAAGAACAAGCCTGGTAGCCTACCTGGATGGCAATGGGGACAATCTTGTTGGCCTGGTTCTTGTACAGCAAGCAGATGGGTGCAGCCAGGAACTGCAGAGTGCAGGGGTCTGTTTTGTTGGCATCAATGCCATCTAGCAACTTAAAGTCCACGATGAAGATGTTCCCTTGCTGCAGGAAGCCAGAGAAAATATGTCCAAATGAATGTCAGCTAGTGATGGACCCTAGAATGAGACCCACAGGGAGGGATAGGCAGCTTTGGGAGCCCCTGCAATTCAGTGCAATTCAGAATTTGTAGTTCTTTTGTTCTCTGACTCAGGGTTGGTTCTTGTCAAGAGTTTCAGGTTGTAGAGTTGTGTTTTTTCCCATAGGTAAAGCATGGAAGTGGCCAGTTTCGCATTTGCTGTACCTGAAATCTTGACCCTTATGAACAGTGTTGAAAGACAACCCAGAGTGACAGCTTAATAAGAAAAAAAGCAGATGGACTTTGTATAAAATAGATAAATCAAACAGCAAAGAGTATAGCTGTAGGACTCCAGTTCCATAAAGTTCAAAACTAGGCAAACTCTGCTGGGGGCCTGGGGTGGAGTGGACTCTGTCAGGGCTGTCTCTATAGAGGTAGACAGAGATCTACAGGATCAAGTTAGGGTCTTTGGGTGGGGTGTGCTCTTCTGGGGTATTGAGAAGCTGCAGGGGCCGGGGCATGCAGTGTCTGCTGGAGTGGTATGATCTGTGTCCTTGTCTGAGGCTGGTGGCCCAGTGGGATGAGTATTTGGTGCAAGTTTATTGACCATACTTGACACTCCTGATTTACACCCTTTTCTTTAGTTACTATGTTTCACTACAGAACAAATGTGTCTGGGGTAGAAAACAGCTCTCTCCAGACTACACTTGAGTCCTCTAGAGGAATCCCAACCTGAGTATCCCAGGCTTTCTTTTGCATGATTGGGGTTTTGGTAGAAGGCCTTCTTAAGCCTTGTGTGTGTGTGTGTGTGTGTGTGTGTGTGTATTTCAGGTGTACAGCGTAATGGTTAGACATTTATGTAGCTAATGAAGTAATTCAATGGATAATCTAGCACTCACCTGACACCATACGTAGTTATACAGTATTACTGACCATATTCCCTATGCTGTACCTTACATCCCCAGGACTTTCTTGTTTTAAGTGAGTGATGGAGGCAGGAGTTGTGGGTAGCTGGGGAAGGGGTTGGGGTCTACAATATAGCAGAAACAGGTCGACAGGAGCTTAGGGAAGTTGTGTGTCCACACCTCTGCCAGCAGAGGATGCACTGTGGCCACCTGTGCACACATTTCATGCTCAGGCATACAAAATATCAGAGAGCTGAGAGCCCAGCTACCATAGTCTTTCTTTATGAATGCAAAGACTCCAGCAGTCATGTGACACTGGTGATGAGCTCTGAGCATCTGCCTTTGGCACATGTGGGGCAGAGGAATGAGAGCGTGGGGGATAGTATCCTTAGCTAACCAGAGCAGAGGAAGGGTTTCAGGACAATGTGTGACAGGATCCCTGGGGACACCTGGACATGCAGGCTGGTGGGTCACAGGCCTGTCTCAGCTTCTGTGATGGGCTGGACAACTGGCCTTTCAAAGCAGAGGTGACCATTAGTGACTACTGTGCAGAAGGAATGGCTGCCAATCATATTGTGAAGAGGACCCAGGTTAGTTAATGTGATGAATGAAGGGAGGCCCTGTGAACCTAGTCCTGGGAACCAGGTGGTCTGGGATTTGGGCCTGAGATCAAGGGATTTCTCTGTTATCCCAAGCCACACCCTTTCTTTGGTCTTCAGTGTCATTGTTCTGGAAACTGAGAGAGGCAACCCTATATCTCAGTTCTGACTCTAGGATTCTGCTGTAGACCCTAGTATTCATGCCTGTCTGGTGTACTATTCTCTCCATCTGGTCAATGTGATTCTCCTGGCCACAATGACTGGTTCAGGGAATTGAGGGTTGTGCATAGGTGATGGAGTGGCATGTGTGTGTGACTCTGGTCAGTGGTGGCTATTAGATTACTGCTTTAGGACCAAAACCACAGCTGACTGTCCAGACTATGGTTCAAAGGAAAGATGACCATAATGACAAAGATGGCTCTAACCCACCTGCCCTGGAGGTGGCAAGGACCCTGGAGCAGAGCTTGTCCCCTGCCAGGATGGCTAGGTGCACAGATGACTGCTCAATGCCTTCCAATTCTAGGATTCTCTGGCTTTTAAGGTTCTGAGATCCTCTGATTTGAAGTTTGAAACCTGTAGCACTGAATCAGTGTTAATACACCCAGTAATTAACCTACAGAGGAATATTGCTGTGTGTGTTACCTGCATGGGGGCATGTGTTGTTGTTGTCAGACATCTATGTAACCAGGTAGTGTCTGGGTCCCTGGACAGGTCCAAAAAGTGAGCGTGGCTAGAACTACCTGCCCTGGAGCAGGGACCTTTCCTGGGGACTTCATCTGGGAAGGTAGTCCTCCAGAGTCAGGTGGGCAGGGTGTGGGGGCTAACAGATCTGTCCACAGAAGGCACTGACCATCCCTCTTTGTCTCCAAGATGAGCTGAGCAAGCAAGATAGGGCAACTGGAAACAGCAGGCCGCCACATAGACATCTGGTGGCAGATAGCAAGAGGCCCAGTTGTCTTGGTTCTAGTAGAAATAGGCCAATTAATGGGAGACCAAGGGCCATTCCTAGGACCTCAAGTCCCCAGCATGGAATGTGCCTGACACCAAGTCCAACCAGACCCACAGTGGAGGCAGTTTGAACCCTTTCTTTCTTAAGACTAGGTCTGTCTTGAAACTGGAGAGAGCTGACTCTGCAGGTGAAGGCTGGAGTAAAGGTTGGGAAGAAGGTGAGGGCAGAAGCAGAGGACATCAACATTTGTATTAGAAAGTAAACAATTCCATCAGTTTTCTCCTTTTATTTATTTACATACTTTTTTAGTGTAGGATTGTTTCTTTTACCAATTTCCTCACCTTTTCAAGCTGGGTAACAATTTGATGGCCATGTGAGTAAAGCTGCTCTCATAAAGCCTGACCTATGACAGGCCCCTAGTCAGAGAGAGCTCTTTGAATTATTGACATTGATATTATGTTCCTAGAGCCAAGCATTATGTAGCAATGTCACTGCCAATTCCTCTTCCCACATTGGACAAGACATTTCATTAATACCCAGGAAAAGGAAGAAGCTGCTTCACTTGAGGGCAGCTGATCTCTCTATTAGCCCAACAGATGAGCCAAGGAATGACAGCCTCGGGCCAGTAAGCACTGACCCACAGAAGGTGGTTTCTGCCAACATAATGTGACCTAGCCATTGAGTTTGGCCTCTGGACTGGTTCACTGTCCCCAGCAAACCAGGCCTTACCTCAACCTCCTGCTCCAAGGTGAGCTGCCGCTCCAGGCTGCATTCCACCATCTCTGTAGTCACTGGGAGCTTCTCGGGCAGCTTTGTGCAGCGCTGGATCAACACAGGGTTGCAGCCGTTCAGGAACTGGTAGCCAAACATGAGGTCTTCCTGCCAGTGATTCATGACCCGCTCTAGGAGGAAAGAAGCCTGAGATCTCAGTGAAGGCAGCCTGGGCTTGGCTTGGTCCCCTCTCCCAGGCACTCTCTAGACACCTGGCTGACCTTAGGATTCTCCCGCCATGTCCAGTCACCTGTCCCCCTGCCTGTCACTGGGTCAGGCCAGCACCAGCCTGTTCTCCCTGAGATGGGCTTTAGAAGGTTCCTGGGTACCCTTTTCTCAAGTATAAAAATAAAAACAGACAAATGGCATTGTATTAAACTGAAAACCTGTGCACAACAATGAAAGCAATCAGTAGAGTGAAAGGCACCTACAGAATGGGAGATGTTTGCAAAGCATGTGTATATCTGATGATGGGTTAATGTACAAGATATATAAGGAACTCCTACAATTCAATAACAAAAAAAAACCTAATAGCCCAATTAAAAAAGTGGGCAAAGGACTTAACCAGACATTTCTCTGAAGAAGACATATAAATGGCTAGTAGGTATACGAAAAAATGCTCAGTGACATTAATGATCAGGTAAATGCAAGTCGAAACTACCTCACACCTGTCATGATGGCTAGTATTAAAAAAAACAACAACAGGTGAGGATGTAGAGAAATTGGAACCCTTGTGCACTGTTGGTAGTAGTACAAAATGTGCAACCGCTATGGAAACCATAGTGGCAGGTGCAGAGGGCGACAGCCTGGGTAATGGGGAGGCCTAGGCAGCTGGGCCTGGGCAGCTGGGCCTGGCAGGCCAGCCATGGTGGAGCAGGATGGGGCAGCACTTTCCAATCCCAGACTAGTCTTCCAGCACGATGAGAGCCCCCAAAGGCACACTCACCAGAAATAGTGTTGCTGATCTTGACGAAGATTTTTTCAAAGTCAGCAAAGTCACTCCAGGAAGACTGGAACATGTGCATGAAGCGATTGATAAACAGGTTCTCCATTCTGCACAACAAGGGACAGACAGCATCACCTCTCTCACACATGCTGGGCCTCCCTCTGCAAAGACCCTTCACACTGTGGTCTTATGGAGCCTCTAGATACCACCTGAGCAATGGAGACTTGAGCCCAGGGCAGCTCCTGGGAATATCTGATTGGCCCTGTGGAACCAGGATAGAAACTGGCACCCACACCGATGCTCTTCCTCCTGCACCTCACCCATGACAGAGATTGGCTGCCTGCCATCAAGAAAAGTCTACAGCCCTGGCTGGTGTGGCTCAGTGGGTTGACTGTCTGTGAACCAAAGGGTCGCTGATTTGATTCCCAGTTAGGGCACATGCCTGGGTTCCAGGCCAGATTCTCCAGTAGGGGGCGCACGTGAGGCACCCACACAGTGTTTCTCTCCCTCTCTTTCTCCTCCCCCTTTCTAAAATTAAATTTAAAAATCTAAAAAATTACACCTATTCAAAAAAAAGAACAGTGTGCAGTGCTTCTAATCCCTTGTGCATGCCTGCTCTTGTCCACACATTCATTCATTCTGAGTGCAAGCTTCCAGGGACAGAATGCCAAATCACCTATGCAGCTGTTCTATCCAGTCTCCTGAGTTTTAGAGGGACCAGCAGTTCAGTTGAGTTTAACCCTCATTTACTTTTTATCTAACCCTGGCTTTGTGGCTGGTGCTGAGGAGGATACAGTTTCTGAATGTTTATTACACCAGAAAATAACCCAGGACAGGAACTCAACAAGTTCAAAGTGCAGGCTATAGGCAATAAGGAGTGAGATTTGAGTGGTCTGAGCAATCCTAGGGGCTTTCTGGAGGAGGCAGGTATGGGATGGGCCTGGGAAAGATGGAGAGAAAGGGAAAAAGCTTGCCAGGCTTTCCTATAGAACCCAAGCAAGGTACAGAACAGAGGTTTGGGAATTCTGGCCAGTGCTCGCTGTGACACACTCTGCCTCAGTTTCTCTCTGTGGCACACATGTGACTGAAAGTAATGAGCAGTTACCTGTTTCATTCCCATGAGCAAGTCTCCCTGTGACTTACAGTGTCAGTCTGAGTTTAGAAAGGACTTCCTTCTGGTAGAGGAGAGGTCTTCCCAGGTTCCTACAACCCCCAGCTCTGAGGGTAGCCTGTAGGAAACCAATCCATGGGTTTGGATCCTGAGTGCCACACACACGTATGGGCTTTCCCATAGGGCTGAGCTACATTTGCCATTCCACATGAGGGAACTAATCCATGTGGAATGGCAAATGTGGCTCAGCCCTGTGGGAAAGCCCATAGGTGTGTATGGCACACAGGAGTGAAACCCACAGATCCCTACAGTGGCCCAGCACTAGGTGGTGCCCAGGAAAGAGGTACTGGACCCCAGGATCTTGTGGGAAACTGGGTGTGAGTCACAGTCCACAGTCCGGTCACCCCGCACTGGGAGAGGGTCACAGTCTCTGCAGCTGAGTACCTTTGAGTTCAAAACAGGGTGATGTGGGGCAGTACTCAGAGGAAGACACAGATCCAGGAAGAAGTGCAGTTGGGAGGAAAATATTTGCATGTTCTCTAGAGGAAAATATTTCTATATACATACAGACAACTGGAATACAAGGGACTTCAAAGATCCTAAAAAGAGGAACCTGAAGCTCAGACAGGGCACCTACCTCATTCAAGGTCACATAGGCAGGTAACAGCATGGCCAGATAATGACACAGGCAGGTAGAAACCTGCCCTGATCTGCTTCCTGGGGCCAGGAGAGGCAGGAGCTCTTATTTCCTCTGCTGCTTTCCTGCTAACAGCTCCTTCATTTTCCATTTCACAGTTTTGTGTGTGGAAGGGGGTGTGGCAAAACTCACTGAGCAAGGCTGGTCTTGTTCCAAGCATAGCAGGTGGCTCAGAGGAAATGAGTTGACAGAGTTACCCAGAAGTGGAGGGGAAACCGAACTGCTCAGAGGCGGAGGTTCAATGTAGAAGGCCTCTTTGGTGACCTCAGCCACGAGTTTCAATTTTCCATAGGCAGGACTGGACTTAGCCATAGGCAGAATAGCATTGTGGTGGCGTAAGACCCAGGGACACAGAGCAGGCCCTGGGTCTATGGACTCTTTCTATCAGGAGGCTGCAGTGCAGAGCAGGCCACCAGGCTTGGGTTGGCCACTCTTTCCCCATCAGACCAGTAGGGGGCTGGAGCAAAGTCTCTTGCAGTCCCCAACCCATGTACTGGAGTCTGGACACAAGGACCCTGGATGGAGCCCGGAGTTCATGTGCAAGTCCTCACCAAGGCAAGAGAAGGCAGCTGAGATGCATGCAGGTCAGCACAGAGTATTAAGGTCCTGGTCTGAAATCCCAGCCCCATTGCTTCCCAGCCATGTAACCTTGGACAAGTCCCTAACCTTGCTGTGTCTCAGTTTTCCTCATCCTTGATGAAATGGCCATAATGATTGTCTCTGCCTCACAGGGCTGACATGATATACAGAAAGCATCAGCATATAAAGAGATATCTACAAATATTAGTGACTAGTACTATAATTATCATTTACTGTTAATATTAAAGTCTGCAGCCTTGGGTCACAGTATTCTCGGGGGCGGGGGGCACTAGGTTAAGTCCATAATCCATTCTATAGCATAGCTCTTTGCCTGTCCCTTTCCCTGGGGCATTCTGTCTCATTCACTCATTTCTTCATGTCCAAGTCACGAAAGAATTTTTGCCTATTGACTCCTCTTCCTCTCCTCTCCTTTCTGCTCTGCTCCAAAAGTGTTCTCACCCAGGACACGGGTGACTTCTGAGTGACTATATCCAAAAGGCTTGGTCAGCCCTAAGCTCCCTGATCTCTCTGAAGCATCTGACAACCAACCCCTATCTTCTTGACACTAAAATGCAGAATGTCCAGCTCCCCAGGCCTTGTTCCTGCTTCAAACCCCCATGGTCCTGACCTCTGCCACCCTCCCCAGGTAGAGGGTGGGCTCCATGCTCACCTCCCTGCCTTGGCAGCCTCAGGCCCACTTCCCTACACAGGCCCAAACTCTGGTTCTCCTGGGTCACCAGAGTTACCACTACTCAGAATGCTACTCCTTCTCCTCCAATTGGTGTGGCAAACTCCTATGACTCATCAAAACCCACATTGGCCTTCTATCTCAGAAAGTGTTTTTCAGATTCACCCCCAGAGTTACTGCCTCCTTTGCTTTGATTATCCTCAGGGCTCTTTTCTTAAGGAATGCCCACCTCATACTAGTGTGATGAGTGTCCACAGCTCAGTCCTCACTAGACTATGAACTTGGAACTGGGACCAGGGGTCATTTTTGATCCATCTTGGGCCCCCATACCCCAGAAACTCAAGAGACACTTGTCAAAGGAAGAGAGGCAGGTCGCCACCTTCTCTGGGCCTGCGGGCAGAAGCAGCCCAGAAAAGCTGGCAAACAGGTGGTGACAGTGCCTGAAAAGTCAGCTCCCTGGGCTCAGGACTGAGGAGAAAGTCCTTCTAAATACCCAGAATAAAGTCACTAGAGTAAATTCATCTTAGAGTGTGCCAGACATCACCATGGGAACATTGCATACATGAGTTCATTTAAACCTCATAACAATTTTAGCAGTTAGGAATGATAGTGCTCATATTATAGCAAGGAAACAGGTTCAGAAAACTGAATTCTACCAAGATGGCACAGCTAGAGTCTGAAACTAACCCAGCTAGCCAAGCTTTAAGTAAGCAACCTTTTGCTTTTAAACGGTAGAGATGAGTTGGTACTTGTTGCTAATTTTAATAGACTAATATATTTTTCCCCCAGGAAAAGAAACATATGGCCTGCAAGTGTGGTCCATGGACGTCACCTGGGGGCTTACTGGAAATTTAGACTCTTATCCCACTGATCAGAAACCTTGGACTAGTGTCCTATGGTGGCCCACGTGTACAGGATTGTTTGAAGGATGGTGTGCGGACCTGTGTTCCCTCACTGGGAACCCTGGCTGCTTGTCCAACTGTTGCCCAGTATCCAGGAGACGCCCAGTTGTCCTAAGATGGGCCTTGCAAAAAAACAGCCATTGTGAGCCATTAACAGCAAAAAACTCATTAAACTATTCCTTCCTTGAATGAGTTAGTTTCAAGGCAAGAATCAGCATTTTCTTTTTCTAATCCCAGTATAGGCTTAAGGGAGATATGGGGGAGGGCCACCAGCAAAGAAAGGGCAAAGATTCCTGGAACCCAGTATAGTCCTGTACCCAGGCATACAATAGGCACTACAAAAATACCAGTTGAGCTAAACTGAAGAGCAGAGGACATGACGAAGAGAAAAAAATAAAAAGGGGAAAAGGGTAAGTGCCCTTTAACCTCATTTCCCTGACCTGCGTACTGAGAGACATCTGAGCCCCTCTGAGGAGTCTAGAGAGAGCACTGAGACAACATTAAGCAGATTTCTTTGTACCAGGGCTTCTTGAGCCCTTACAGTCTTCTAGAGCAGGGACTCTCAATGTTGTACCCAGACCAGCTGCACCCACTGTGACCTTGTCAGAAATGCAGATTTCTGAATTGGAGACTTGGGAGTGGGTCCGAAATCCAGGTTTTCACAAGCTCCCAGGGGATTCTGCTACAAGGTATAGTTTGAGAACCACTGCTGAGAAGGTTGCAATATTTTCAAATTAAATTGACTATAGAACAAACCCCTTTTCAAGGAAATGCTACTTTATGCTTTGTGCTTTGTATTAATTCTTGCTGTTATTCTATGACCTATTTTAAATAAGAAAAATGCTACTTTAGCAATTATAATTTTAAAAATTTTAGATATAACTTTTAGGTGGGACTTCCACCCTCCTACATTTCTACCCCCTACAAATGAAATTGGAAACAAATTTCATTTCCACTGGGACAAAGCTCTGATTTTGCAACAAAATTCATTAGAGGTAAATAGGGTTGAAATACAGAAATACAGGCATCACTTAGAAGTTTCCAAGAATAGTGGGGGCTTTTGGGTGGCATTTATAAAGTTAAGGGGAAGAACCCTATTTTCTATGAGTGCTTTGGTGATGTGCTGCCAGCTTCTTTCTGAGCTGGAGCGGCAATAAGAGGTGGGGTCTTTCCACACAAAACTCATGGCTTTGGCCTCCAAAGCCAAGAGAGTGAGCTCTCTCAACATCCCTCCTTCTTCATTCTTTCATCTTACCCTCTCTTTCTCATTCCTAGCTTGAGGGCTCCACCCCTATTCCTCACCAGCCTGCTTCCATCACCCTCAACCCTCACTAGAACTATGTCCCTTCCTTTGGGAGTCCATCTCTTCTCTCTAGGCCCCTTTTCTTCTTCATCTTAGGGGTCAGCTCTTTTCTTGCTTTCACTACCGGCTTCTTTCAAGGAGCTGCCATATATACATGATAATTTTGTCTCACCTCAGACAGGCACTGTGCACTGGGTAGCTGGTGTGTGGGCTGGGAGCAAAGGATAAGGGGAATTACTGCTGTCAGACCACACAGACTCCTCTTACTGCCCTCTTCCCCTCAACAACCAAGCCTGTATCCGGCCCTTTGCCTCTTTTCCCTGTGCCTCACAGGGCTCCTGACCTTGCTTGGCCTCAATGTTCTCTTAAGGATTTTCTGCACAGCCTCAAGACTGCATTTCCTACTAATCACCAGACCTTGCCAGCAAAGGCCGCACAGACCTCTTGAGCTTAACATGCCCCATCACTGGGCTCATCTTTCCCTCCAAACCTCTTCTTCCTCAGCTTCTCTTTTTAAGAACTGTCTACTTTCCTTACAAGCCAGATGCATAATGTCAAGGGTGCTTGGGTTCTTCCATCAGCATCTCCCCACTGTGATCTGAATTCAGACTGGATCTTTGGTCTGTTCATACAACATCCCCGATCTCCTGTTCCCTGTCTTCAGTCAGCTTCTTCTCTTCCTCTGGGCTCTCTCATCTGACCTCCCAACGCCTGCCAGGTTAAGCTTCTGCAGTGCAGCTCTAACTCTCTGTACATCTTCTCATCTTTCATTGAAGACTGCAAATCCAGACTTGTAGTGGTCCATAGTGGCTCATGACAGCATTTCTGGTGCTGCCTTTCTAGGAAGATGACTGGGGTATGGGTCAGGTGCCTCTGGACCAGGGAGAAGGATATCCCTTCAAGGAGCTACCCCCATCCAATCTCATCTGATGAAAAATGCAGTGGATGAGGGTCTGAGCACCCTGGTCTTTGCATGAGGACAGTTAACTGTCCCAAAATTTAGTCACATTTCTGCACTGTCCTACTCTACTGGGAAGGAAGCTCTCTTTCTCAATTTCTTCTAAAGAGAACATGTCCTTATCAGTCTGCTAACCTATTGCAATCAAGCTCCAGACTGCAAACAGTGAGTAGTGAATAAACACATAAGATGCTCCTCCTCTGATGCCATCAGGAAATTTCACAACTCACCTGGTTCTGTGAGCAGGCCCAGTCATGTCTGAACTTAGCATATGGTGGCTCTCTCTGCCCCAGTATCCTTGTCCTACTTCTCTGTGTCTGCTTGGCCCGCAGCAGGGCTAGGCCAGATGGCCTTCTGCTGTGAAGCCTTCCTGGATCCCCTAATGAGATAGCACCAGATAGACTGAGGGTTCCTCAATGAGCCCTTGAGGGCAGAAGCCAATCTACAGGTGCTCAGCAGGTGCATGATGATAGAGAAGTGGGTCCTGCCTGGCATGACCACATTACCAAGAATGGAGGTAGACTAACTGTCTTTAGAGAGAAACTTTTCCATGCATGGTTAAAATATGTAGTACGAGCCCTGGCTGGTGTAGCTCAGTGGATTGAGCACGGGCCTGCGAACCACACGATCGCAGTTTGATTCCCAGTCAGGGCACATGCCTGGGTTGCAGGCCAGTTCCCGGTTCCTGGTTCCAGTTCCCGGCAGCGGACGCATGAGAGGCAACCATACATTGATGTTTCTCTCCCTCTCTCCTTCCCTTCCCCTCTAAAGATAAATAAATAAAAATCTTTAAAAAATATGTAGTACGTATGCATACTATATTATCACAAAAACTCCAAGTTAGAGGTGTAGTCTTGTTTTTAGATGAAAACACCAAGGCTGAGAGAAGTTACACAGTTTCCGTAGGATCACCTTCTACTAGCCCAAGACCCTCTCCCATGTACCCCTTATCTCCCCAAGGTAAAGGTGGTTCTTCTGAACTGCTTCCCTGAAGTCAACCCCCTTTGACTCAGACCTCACACCACCCCACCTCAAATGCAGAGGTCATGTCTCTTATCTCCTCCTTAGGACTCCATGGATCTCAGTCCACTGTGCCAAGAAAGGTGGTGCTCAGCTGACCACTCTATTTGTGCTGTGCCAGCTGAGGCTGAGGGCCCATCTCAGATGTCTTCCATGTCACTTGGGCTCCACAGCTCAAGAAGCCAAGTGACATGAAAGATGTAAATAAAGATGGGCTATGGTGTAAGTTGAAAGATGGTGGCCTGTGAAGCCAATCTGGGGGAGCACAGGGGAAAAAATATCACTCAGACCCAGGGGCTTCTAAGAGTTTCTGGAAGAAAAGGCACCTCACCGAAGTCCTGAAAAATGATGAGTTGGACTTAGCTGGGCAAAAATGGGCATTTGAGGCCAAAGAAACAGCATGAGCGAAGACAAAGGGAAATTAAGTTTCCTGGCAAATCAGTCTGGATGTTCATGGCTGGAATATCTCCTGCAGGTGGGGCAGGATAGAAGTGGGCGAGCTGGCTGAATGTACCTGGGCTCTTGCCTGCAGTTGGGGCAATCACTGAAAGATCTCAGATATTGGAATAAAAGAGATATATTCACCTTTTGTAGGTGGAACCTCCAACAAACTATATGTCCACTTGACAATAACCTTCCAATTGCTATGTGGGATGGAGCCCACAGAAGTAGGTAGAAGGAGGTTTCTGAACACCCAGGGCTAGATGGTAGACCTGGGAGAGGAAGATATGTTCAGTGAGACCCCAGGAGATGGACTTGACCCCACATGCAACTGGGAGGAATATAAGCCTAAGGAAGGAATCTAGGCAAGTAGCTTCAAACCTAGCTGCACATTGGAATTTCCCAGGGAACTTTTAAAATATACCTATGCCCAGACTGGAAGATGCTGGCAGGTGCAGGCATGGCAGAGTGACGAAGGGTGAGGTAGCATAGAATCTGCCTCACTAAATGCACAATCAGAATTGTGAACCACTGATCTGAGCTACCATTAGCCATGATAGGGATACATGAGAAGGAAAGGTAATTGTGCATGTGTGTGCATGTGTGAAGTGGGGGTCTATGAAGTGACAGTGAAGGCCCCTGAGAGGCCAGTTGGGTCACACTCATTTTATTTTCACAAAGTATACTCAGCACCTAGTCTGTGGCAACTGCTGTGCTAGGCTTCTGAAATACAAAGATGACTGTGACCTTAAGGAACACTGAGCGGACATAAGAAGGGCACAGCCTGATCTTCATCCCACCATCCATTCATCCATCCACCATTTGCATATCTATTCATCTCTCTCTCCCTTCATCATCCATCCATCCATCCATCCATCCATCCATTCTTCTTTGTCTTACTATCCATGAATCTACCCACCCCCATCCATCCTTCCACCATTCATCCACCCTCCACAATCCATCTATTCCCTATCCATCCATCTACCATCCAACCTTCTACCATTACCAAGCAAGGAGGCACTATTCCCCAAAGCAGTATCTTTTCCCGTGACTTCACTGCACCTCCATTTTATAATTTTCTTTTCCTGTCACAGGGGCCTCTGTTCTGCCTATCTCATTTTGGTCTGGGCTCTGCCTTACTAAAGCAACATGCCTTTGACTCAACAATGCCAGTTTCTGTGTGGGAATAGGACATTTAATTGCCATGATGCTTCCAGGAAGCCAGATGTTGGGTACTGCTGCATTATCAACCCAGGCATTTGGTTTTAATTTTTCTCTCTAGTTGATCCCAATTATAGTGGTAGTGGTAAGGAGGAATCCCCAGCTTTGCACCCACACAGACCTACATTCAAATCCTGGTTTTGCCAATTTCTGCCTAAATAATTTTAGGTAAGTTCTTTGACTTGGACCCAGTGGAACCTCAGTTTACTCATCTGGAAACACACCACCTACTTCCCAAGGGAAGATTTAACCTTCCCTACTGTGAAGGTTAAAGTACATCATTCTATGTAGAAAGCACCCACACTAAGGAGCTTGGTATTTGGCAGAGGCTTGTTAAGTCAGACCCTTACTACTCTGCCCTCCCACTTAGATGCAGCTTTAGAGAGACAAATGCATATGGTCTTTATGACGTGAGGAGATTTCCTGCAGAGAATTATTGTGAGGCTCTGTGTGTATGTACAGTTCTTCCAAAATGTTCAAAGGACAAAGGTTTTGACACAGGCCTGGGCATGTGGCCTTCTGCAATTTCCTTTCAGAAGTCCAAACAAATAAGACACCTTTCTCTAGGGGAGCAGCTATGCATCTAAGTGATGGGTGGGTAGTTCTCCACCTGTTTTCTTCCTGGAGATGTCCACTGTGGGCCACAGTTCTACTCTGGGTCAGACAGCTCCTGGCTCTGGGGTCAGGAGGTGCTGGAGCTCCTAAGGGCATTCTAACTCTTTATCAGGTTGCAGAATGAGGATTTAAGGTTTTCTGAATTTCCACACTTGTGAGAATTCCCTAAAGTGTCAAGGTATAGATTCAAAGGTCTTTTTATTAGCCCTGGAGTGGGGCTGGGGCTCCATATTTTTAACAAGGACCCAGGAATCTCAGGGTTTGGCAAGTTTTAAAACTCCTCTGGTAATTCGGCCTCAAAGAGAAAGCATAACACTCTGATCTCTGCAATGTAGTAGCAGGGATCTTGGCCCAGGTATTTGACTTCGTTAGTCCTCAGCTTCCCCATCTGCAAATGCCTACCTCATGGGGTTGTTGTGAAAGATGAATGGGGATAAGTAATACATGCCAGGGATCAATACAGGCATGGTGGCCATTATCACTGCAGAGTCCTGCCATCTTGGTGACATACTTTTTTCCCTTGAGGTGGTCATGAGGGTAAAAGATGTGGGTGGGAATGAGGCATTCCAAGTAAAGACTTCCATTTTGAGGTGAAACATAGCTATCTGGAGCCTTCCAGGTTGTAAGTTTTTTTACATAGAAGATATGCTGTGATTGTGCATTGAGAATCCACTCTATAAACAAGATATATTCAAAAGCATTTGAAAAAAGGTGTTCGGCTGAGCTGCTCCCTAAGCTCATGGGCCCCATGAGGAAAGGAGTGAGGGTCACACTTGCAGCCCTGGCCGTGGGAGAAGCTGTCCATTATCCTTAAGTTCTCCTTGACTTACGCTTTAGAGTAGTTCAGAACAAAGTCCACTCCTTTCTCACTATCAAACTGGATATCGCGAGGTAAATCCTTGTGGCTTTTGGCATCAATACTCAAGGGGAATCCAGGGTTCCATTCCATCCATCTGAGCATACAAAAGGAGGAGAAAAATGGGTTAATGCCTTTGGGTCGGCACCTCAAGGTGAAGACTGTCTGTGTAGTCTGAGGATGTGCCTGCTATCGGGGCAACATATAGTTGAGGGTGCATCCAAAGAGGTGCTGGGACCCTTTCCAAGGCCCTGAGTCAGTCCACTTTGATGTTCCTTGAGCATTATAGTGGGAGGTCTGAGGCCTCCTCAACCTAAAACAGCTTACAGCAGAGGAATAGTGAGTGAATGGTACATGTGTACTATTGTGTGAAAGGAAATGAAAAAGTAAGCATCAGAAGACCTAATTTATTTGTGGTGACACTGAACAGCAATATCTCCCAATGTCCCCCCCCCCCGCCCCCCAGCACAGAACTGCCTTGCTGATCACCAAAGTTACATGTGGCAAAGACTGCCCCACCATGCCTGACCTAGACATCAATGTCCCACCATCTTGGTCAATGCACCCTGAACTGTGTGAGATGGTGGTGTGGGGTGGGGGAGCAGGGGGTAGGGACACTTGTTAGGGCTGAGCAGTAGGGTGCACAAGGTGGCAGGTAGCTAAGTGATCCTCCTGCTTCCACTGGGCACAGATAGCTGCCAATAGCAGGTTTAGGGCTTCTTAACATCATAATAGCTCCCCCTAACAAAGGGCCATGCACTCTAGTCAACCAAAGTTTTTGTATCCTGGTGTCCTTGAAACCTAACCTGCAGCATTGGATGTTTATGTTTTGTTGTTTCAAATTTTACTTTTGTCTTTGCTTATAGCAAAAACAAAACAAACTGTCAGTTTCTTTCGTGCAGGGAGAATGATCTTATATTTGTTTAAAAACCAAAATTTACATTCTGAGATTTCAGCTTTTCTAGTTATATTCTAAATATAAGAATATAAGGCCTCAGACCTCCCACTACAATGCCCAAGAAACATCAAAGTGGGTTGACTCAGGGCCTTGGAAAGGGTCCCAGCACCTCTTTGGATACACCCTCAACTATAATATGTTGCCCTGATGGCAGGCACATCCTCAGACTACAGAGACAGTCTTCACCTTGAGGTTCCTTCCTTTTAAATCTCTCTTATGAAAGAAAAGTAAAACATTGAGATATACTCAATGTTTCAGAAGAGGAAGAGCCAGAAATTGAAAACTTATTTGAAAAAATAATGAAAGAAAACTTCCCTGATTTGGCAAAGGGAATAGACATACAAGTTCAGGAAGCACAGAGAATCCCAAACAAGTTGGACCCAAAGAGGACCACATCAAGACATATCATAATTAAAATGTCAGAGGTTAAAGATAAAGAGAGAATCCTAATAATAAGAGAAAAGCAGAGAGTTACTTACAAAGGAGTACCCATAAAACTATCAGCTGGTTTCTCAAAAGAAACTTTGCAGGCAAGAAGGGACTGGCAAGAAGTATTCAAAGTGATGAAAAGCAAGGACCTACAACCTAGCTTACTCTATCAAGCAAAGCTATCATTTAGGATGGAAGGGCAGATAAAGTGATTCCCCAGATAAGGTAAAGTTAAAGGAGTTCATTATCACGAAGCCCTATCACATGAAATGTTAAAGGGACTTATCTAAGAAAAAAAAGATAAAAACTATGAACATTAAAAAGACAACAAATTCACAACTATCAACAACTGAATCTAAAAAGACAAACAAACTAAGCAAACAGCTACAACAGGAACAGAATCACAGGTATGGAGATCATTTGGAGGGTTATTGGCAGGGAAGAGGAAGAGACAGAATGGGGGAGAAGGTGCAGAGATTAAAAAGCATAGTTGGTAAGTACAAAATAGACGGGGGGATGTTAAGAATAGTATAGGAAATGGTGAAGCCAAAGAACATGTATACACAACCCATGCACATGAACTAAGGGGTTAATTACTGGAGGGAAGGGGTTACTGGGTGGAGGGGGACAATGGAGGAAAAATTGAGACAACTGTGATAGCATAATAAAATATACTGAAAAATGATTAGTGCCAATAAAAATTAGTAAGCTGTCAGAACAAGGTAAATATTTTTAAAAATGAGTAATTTATCTTTATACTAGCAATACTATTTACAAACAGAAAAATATCCCACTCAGAGTTATGCAAGCTGTAATTTCCCTAGTTATAAAGTAACTTGAAAGGAGGAAGACCTGCATGAAGAAAACTAGAAATTTTATTGAAAGAACAGATTGAGTTCTCAGATGGAAAGCCCGACGATCACTAAAATGCCAGCACATAACACAATTCAATGTAATTCAAAACAATTCTCATGATGAAAATCTTTAAAGAGCAGTGAAATAACAAAACAGCTATTAACATATATTAGAAAGTTATGATAATAAAAAAGATGGTGCTGGGCTGTGGAGTAAAAAAATAGACTAATACACAAAGTCCAGAATCAGACCCAAGAAAATATGTGAGTATAATACAAAGCTAGCTAATACTTATTCTATGCTTTCTATGTGCCAAATAATATTCTGTGTGTTTTCATGGTTTAACAAATTTAATTCTCTCAAAAACCCTATGATGTAGTTCTATTATTCTGTCCACTTTATAGATTGTGGGGATTGAGGCACAGAGAGATTCAACAACTTTCATGGGACACAAAGCAAGTGGCTCTAAATGGGAGCTAAGCCCAGGAACTGGCAGCCAGGGCAGTAGAAAGAAATGTATTATATAATAAATGATACCAGAGAACTTTGACTTCTACTTCACATTATGGATAAAAATACATGGCATATGAAAAGAGGCCTAAAGTTAAAAAAAACAAAATTATAAAAGTGTTAGATAAAAATATAGGAGTATTTATGTAACATTGGATGGGAAGGGCCTTCTAAACAAAGCAGAGAACCCAAAAGTTATAAAGGAAAAACAATATGCATAGTTTAGAAAATAACTAAAATCCTCTGTGAGAAAGGCAACAGAAGACAGATGACATGCGTACATATACCAAGGGACACCATTCTGACATGTAAATAGGCACTTCAAAGTGAGGCAATGCAGAGATGCTTAACTCACCAGTGGTCAGGGAAATGCAGATTAAAATAACAAGGGATCTCAGGGGTTTTCAGAATGTCAAAAATTTTAAAGATCAGTATCACCAGGTATTGGCAAAAGTATGAATTAAAGTACATTTTTATGAACAATTGGTGGGACTGAAAATTACTATAAAATTTTGGCAAAGGATTTTTGTCAGTATTTCTTAAAGTGAAAAATATTGATTTGACCCAGCAACGTGAGTTCTGGATATTAATCTGACAGTAATTAAAACATGGGTACATCAGGATGTTTGTACATGTCTACTTCTTGTAGCACTATTTATAATACAAAAACAAACAAAGACACAAAAAGGAAACAACATAAATGTCCATCAATAGGAGAATGGTTGAATAAGTTAAGATACTTTCATATAAAGCAAGGAATATGAGGTAATTTAAGGAGGAAGAAAACAGATACTACTTCAGATTAATTGGTAAAATGAAAATGCCTCAAGGTGCAAAGTCTCTTCATGATGTAGGGAAATAGTAACCTTCAGAAACAGCTGGTAGGGGCGAAAATTGGCAGAAACCCCTTGGAAAACAATTGGTAATATCTAGAAAACTTAAAATGTGGTCTACAACTCTGCAAGCCTACTTCTAGGAATATTCCCTAGAATAACTCTTCTATGAGAGCACCAGATGATGTATGAGAAAGGTCATTGAAGTCCACCATGTAATAACCATAAGTTAAAAACAGCCCACATGTCTATCAGCAGGAGAGGGGGTGAGCATGGTGGTTTATTCATAAGACGGTATGGTATACAGAAGCTAAAATGATGGGTGACACCTATCCATGTCAACTGGAAGCTTTTTAAAACAATGATGAATGAAAAAAAGTAAGGCACAGAATGATTATGTTAAATGATGTAGATTAAAAACTACGACACCATGCATAGCTCTATGTGTGTGTGTGTGTGTGTGTTCAGGTACCACACAGGTACATGAAGTCACAGTGAGAGAATGTGGGCAGTGACTTATGACCTGTGTGGGCTTCATCATCTCCCTACCTGGCTGATTGAATGATGAGGGCCAGCTGGACTTGCCAGCTCTCTGGCATATTAGAGACTATTCTTAGTTGTGACTTTACTTTCAAACTCTAATCTGGAAGCCTGAGAGTTCATGTGAAAGAGGAAGTCAAAGATTATGCAGACTGCACAAAGTCAGCGTTTCCTGAACGGAAACGGGTGGGGGTGGGTCTGAAAAGGAAAGATTAGTGGAAGGAGGAAGAAAAAAAATTGACGATTAGATCTGTTAAAAAGGGGCAAACTGTCTTGCCAGAAAACCCTTCTGCCCCATCCCCCTAGATCCTCCCAAAGCCCCTTTTCGCAGGAGAAGTAAAGTCTTCCTGTAAAAGACTACTACCGAGGATCAAACCTGCAACGTTTTGGTGTATGGGACAATGCTCCAACCAATGGAGCTACCTGGCCAGGGTTGAGTTAAAGATAGTTTTAAGGCTGGGGCAACCAGTAGCACGTTCTTGACCACTTACAGCACCACTGCTGGGTTCCCCGAAAGTGGGGGGAAGGATAAAAAGCTAAGAGATGAGAGATACCTTTAAAAACTAGAAAAGTTAAAAAAAGATTCCACCTAGTTACAGAAATAATTGGTGAAATTGGATACCCATACACTGCTTGTGAAAACTGGTTAAGGTTTTTGTAAAGAAATTTGTCAGTATATACTAATCACTTACACTATTAGCTTTAGTAATTTCATTTCTGGGCACCTGTCCTAAGGAAATACTTAAAAATGCACAAAAGTTCCACAAAGGTTTTACATTGTTTATTAAAAAATTAGAAATCTCTGAAATGTCCAGTCAGACTGGTGTTTAAGTAAATTATGGTGCATCCATAGAATAGAATATAAAACCTAGGGCAATATTTGTGATGAGATTTTTTAAATATGAGGGAAATGTTTCTGCTAAATCTCTAAGGGAAAAAAGGAGGATGTCAAAATAGTATATATAGTAAAATCCCAAATGAGTAAGAGGGAAAATAAATGAATTACAGGTATTTTCTGCTTTTATATTATTCTCCTTCCATTACTTTATTGGATTAAGACCTCCCTGAAATACTACATATCCCTTGTGAGAAGTTAAACTACTGAGGAATAGGTGGAAAAGTATAATGGCCATCACTCCATCAACACCTTAGGTAATCATGTTGACTATTTAGCATGATACCTTCCACTCCTTTCTCTTGAAAAGAGTCTCAAACTCAAATGTCTCCAGGGGCCAAAGCAGGAAACTAAAAGAAAAAAAAGCCTTGATATAGCCATTAAACAAGTGTAGACTGAGGAAACCTGGGGAATAAACACCCTCTTGACTCAAAACTCTACAATGATCCATCAAACACATTTAAGGGCTGGATACAGCCCACTGACCATCAGTTTCCACATGAGCACTCTAGATTATGTATTATTATTTTTACTATTATTGTTATTTTTAATCCTTACCTGAGGATACATTGATTGATTTTAGAGAGAGAGAAACATTGATGTGAGAAACATTGATCAGTTGCCTCCAGTACATGCCCCAATTAGAGACTGAACCCGCAACCTAGGTATGTGCCCTGGCTGGGAATCAAACCCACCACCTTTTGGTGTATGAAATGACACTCCAAACAACTGAGGAACCTGGCCAAGGCTGTTATTATTTTTAAAAAGCTTTATTGAGATACAATTTACATACCATAAAATTCACCCCTTATAATTATCCAGTTAACAGGTTTTTAGTATATTCACAGAGTTGTGCATCTATCACCATAATCTAATTTTGGAATATTCTCATCTCAAGTAGAAACCTTGTACCTATTAATAGTCACTCCCCATCCCTCATCTCCAACTTCCAGCCCTAGGCAGCCACTAATCTATTAGCTTGTGTCCATAGATTCGCCTGTTTAGGCATTTCATATAAATAGAATCATATAATATGTGTTCTATTGTAAATTACTTTTCCATTTAGCAGAATGTTTTTGAGGTTCATTTATGGTTTGGCATGTATCCGTGGCTCATTACTTTTTAATGCCAAATAATATTCTATTATAGGAATAGATCACATTTTTTTATCTATTCATCAGCTAATGGAATTTAGGTTGTTTCCACTTTTGGGTTATTGTGAATAATAATAATGGGCTATAGTGTTAATATATTGGGTTAATATATTGAGTTAATGTAATATGAATGTATTGGGTTAATATATTATGAATGTATTGGGTTAACATGCATGTGTGTGTACAATTTTTTATGTGTAGAAATATGTTTTATTACTCTGTGTACATATGAGGAGTAGAATTACTGCATTATATGGTAACCCTGTTTAAGATTTTGAGGAACTGCTAAACTTTTTCAAAGTGGCTTTATCATTTTACATTCTACCAGCAAAGTGTGAGTTTCTCCACATCCTCAGCAGCACTTGTTACTGTCTGTCCTTTTTATTCTAGCCTTCCTAGTCCATGTGAAGTGGTACTTCATGGTGCTGTCATAATGACCAATAATGTTGAGCATCTTTCCATGTGATTATTTTTGGACAAGTGCTTATTCATTCCGTTTTATAGCTAAAATATGCATATATTCCATTATATAGATATACCACATTCATCAGTTAATGGACATTTAGGTTGAACTCACCTTTTGGCTGTTATGGACAATGCTGCTATAAACATTCATGTACAAAGTTTTCTGTAGGCATGTATTTTCATTTTTCTTTGGTATATGCTTAGGTATAGAATTGTACCATTTTACATTCTCACCAGTAGTATACAAGGGCTCTTACTTCTCCACATCCTTGCCAACACATGTTATTTTATCCCATTCTGTGGACAGTCTTTTCATTTTCTTGAAGATATAGTTTGAAGCATAAAAGTTTTACAATTTGATGACATCAATTTACCTATTTTGCTTTTGTTGCTTATCCTTTTGTTGTCACCTCTACAAATCCTTTGCCATAGGTAAGTTCTCTTTTTAATTTTTTTACGGATCTCCTGGCAATTCCACTTCTGGGTATTTATCTAAAACACTAATTGAAAAAGATATACATACCCCTATGTTCATTGCAGTATTACTTACAATAGTCAAGATATGGAAGCAACCTAAGTGTCTATCAATAGATGACTGGATAAAGAAGATGTGGTACAAATATACAATGGAATATTACCTGGCCATAAAAAGAATGAAATCTTACCATTTGCAAGAATGTCAATGGACCTAGAGGGTATTATGCTGAATGAAATAAGCCTGAGAGTGAAAAATGGCATATGATTTCACGTATATGTGGAATCTAAAGAAAAAACAAACAAACAAATGAAATAGAAACAGACTTACAGATACTGAGAACAAATTTATGGTTGCCAGATGCGAAGGGCATGGGGGATTGGGTGAAAAAGAGGAAGGAACTATGAAGTACACATTGGTAGTTACAAAATAGTCAATGACAGCATAGGAAATATGGTCAATGATATTGTGATAACATGCATAGTGCCAAGTTGGTGCTAGACTTGTCAAGGGGATCACTTCATAAATTATATAAATGTCTATCCACTATGTTGTACACATGAAACTGCATAAAATAATATTGAATGTCAACTGTAACTTTTAAAAATCCTTTAAAAAATCCAAGATCATGAAGGTTTACCCATGTTTTCTTCAAAACTTTATAGTTTTAGCTCTTACATTTAGCTTTTTGATCCATTTTAAGTTAATTTATATATGTGGTGTGATGTAAGGTTCAGCTTTTTTCTTTTACATGTAGCTATTTATCTGTCCCATTTGTTCAAAAGACTATTCTTCTTCCACTGAATTGTCTCCCTACCTCCGTGGCAAATTAATTTGCCATAAATGTAAGGGTTTATTTCTGAGTTCTCAGTCCTATTCCATTGTCTATCCTTAGGCCCATACCACAATGCTTTGATTACTGAAGCAGTGTAGTAATTTTTATATTGAGAAATGTGAGCCCTTCAACTTTTTTTAAAGATTGTTTTGACTATTCTGGATCCCTTGCATTTCAATATGAATTTTAGGATCTGCTTGTCAATATCTGCAAAAAAAAGTTGGGATTTGGATAGGGATTGTGTTATATCACCTTATCCTTAAGGTGATATTGCCATTTAAACAATATTAATTCCTTTGCTCCATGAACATGAGATTTATTTCACCTTTTTAGATCTTCTTTAATTATCTTCAACAATGTTTTGTAGTTTTCATGGTGTAGCTCTTATACTTTTGTTAAATGTATTCATAAATATTTTATTCCTTTTGATGCTATTATAGATTGAATTATTTTAGTTTCAGATTGTTTGTTAGCATATACACAAGTGAATTTTGTGTATAATCTTATATCCTGCTTTCTTGTGTGTCTATTGAGATTATCATGTTTTCTTGTCGTTTACCGATATGGTATATTACATTAATTAATTTTTGGATGTTAAGCCAGCCTTCCATATTTGGAATAAATCCTATCTGGCCATATTGTACAATATAATGCCTTTTATGTGTTGCTAGATTTGGTTTGCTAGTATATTATTGAAAATCTTTGCATCTCTGTTTATAAAAGATACTAATTTTTTAATGATGTTTTTGGTTTTGGTATAATACTTGTTTCATATGAGTTAGGATTTGTTCCCTCCTATTCTAGTTTTTGAAAGAGGTTATGTAATATTGGTATTAATTTTTTAAATGTTCAGTAGAATTCACCAGTGCAGCCAATCTGGGCCTGAGTTTTTCTTTGTGGAAAGTTCGAGTCAGTTTTGGTACTTGCCATCTTTCTGTGAGTGAGTCCATTTTATCCAAGTCATTGTATTCCCTTTTATTCACTTTAATTTCTATGAGTTGGTATTGATGTTCCCTGTCTTATTTCTCATTTTAATAATTTGTGTCCTCTCTTTTTTCTTAGTCTGTTAGCTAGAGTTCATCAATTTTTTTCCGGATTATGTATCACTTTTATAAGAAAATTATTATCAGAAGACATAAAAAGTGAAGGGAAATTCTTACAACTGGAGGTAGGAGAACATCAAGATAAGTTCAAGCTTTTACTGCAGCATTCCTTCTAAATGCCAATGTGATTGATCTCAAGTGTTTTCTATAACTCTTTTTACCATCTTTGCTTGGAGGGGTGGTCAGGAGGAGCTTGGGGACCACAGGGAGTTGGTGCTTGTTCATCACTTACCAGTAGTGAAGGGCCATAAGCTATGGGTAGGGTTTGTTTCATACCACAACCCTGAGACAGAAGAAACTGCGGTCCCGTGTCAAGTTGGTCTGATGTCATAACTCACCTATACTGTTTCTGCCGTGTTTCCAGTTCTTTACGTCTGTGCTGCTTGAGAATGTGAATTTGGTCATCATGGGGCAACTTTGCTGTGAGGAAAGGACAAGTGTAAGAAGAGCCATAGGAATAATTATAACAAGGTCCAATATTAAGGTTTCCTTCAGACTCCCTGCTCATGCCAAGTGCTTTACATGAATCACCTGTTTAAGCCTCAGAAAACTCCCCTATTTTATTAAATGGGACTCAGAGAGGTTGAATAGCTCTACCCTTGAACTTTACTCAAGGTCACATACCTAATTAGTGGATTTTCAACACAAGACTCAAATCCCATGCTCTTAGTCACTGCTTTGACAAAAGATGAATCCAGTTTCTCCTCCTTCTGCCTGTTCACTCAACAAGCCTGGTGGCCCTGCACTTTAGGTTCTAAGGATCATGTCCAGATGCATGAGCCAAGCTTCTTTTGCTTTGGGCTTTATGAGGACAGGCCAATGACTCTGTCTCCTTCCTACTCCGATTGCTCCGTGCCTCAAAGCATCTGCAGTAGGTGTGACCTTTCTCCAGGTGCTAATAAACCCCTGGCTTAGAGGGTGAAGTGGGAGTTCCCAGGCACACAAACAGCCATGCCCTCCCTCTGAGCTATAGTCCTTCAAGGGGAATATTATGACCCCTTTTTGTCAGAGGGTAAATAGGCTCCCTAGTAACAAATATCCCTGGGATGTACCACTAACTGGGCAGTTCTCCAAATGTCAAGTCTGTTGCTTCACTTTTCAGAATCACAGACATCCAGGCCCAAACAGCCATTTTCAAGGTCACAGTAGGGCTTGGACTCCAAGGCCCCCATGCAGAGGGTCTGTGGGCAGGCTAGTCTGCATAGTTACCAGTTAGTTGAATTTGAAGTCCCACTTTTTGCTGAAAGAGAAAAGAACCTAAAATCTGCCATCTAAAGCAAGACCCTCAAGTGTGCAGACCCCAGTCTGGCACTTCCACAAGAGGGCATTCTTCATACCGAAGAATCATGGCTGGCCTGATATGAAGGAGGAGGCAAGTGGCAACAATTAGCCAAGGCTTTAGGCTCTCTGAATGACTCTCCCTTGCATGCCAGCTTCTTAGCATGTGTGAGTCACATCTGGGCCTCGGTAAATCTCTACCTCACTTCAAGTCATGGTCCTTCAGTTTGCTCATACTCTAGACCTGGAGCAATCAATCTTCAGATGCCTCATGTCCATAGAATGAAGAGGAGGACAGTTGCTTCTGCCAATGGCACCATATAGTATTCCTAGTTACAAAGCACTTCCTATCATTAGTTCATTGGTTCTTTACAGACATTCCACAGAGTAGATAAAACAAGAATGAGAACTGCCCCCATTTCTTAACTATGAAAACCAAGACAAAGGAGGAAGAAGTTCTCCTCTACCAAGTGTTCTTAAACTACCAGACCAGCCACATCCCACTCTTTCTGACATGGAATTTAACTTAGGAACTTGTTAGGAATTTAACTTGGAGTTAGGAAGCCAAACTCCAAGAATATTTCTGAACTGAATGACTGGAGCTAGAAGGATTTTTTCCCCCTGACCCTATGGAAGGAAAAATCACAAAATTTTCTCTGGTGTTGGCCATTGGACAGTAGTGTGGGCTAGGACCTGTTGGGTGCTGGTAAGAACAGAGACTGAGAGTAGGCATTTACAGAGTTTTACAGAAATTTACCAGAAAAATTCTATGACTGTTGCATCTGATAATAAAAACAGGGCATGTATTTTGAATGTTTCGGGCTTGTTTTTTATTTCATTTATAGTAATTTTTATTATATTTTAAAAATATCAGTCTGTGATGGAATGGAAGTTTTAAAAATCTGACCCTTCACCACAGAGACCTGAAGAAGCATTATTATCAGCCCCCCTTTCAGGTGAGCTCTGGAATTCCTGCCACTCAAATTCCTTGACTGCGTTTACTGACTTTACCTTAACTAATAGTATAAAGGGTTATCACGATCCGACCTATCACCACCCTGCCCTTAGCCACCTACTCCACTCCTGAAAATAAAAGATGAGATGACTTTGAAGCCAGCTCAGAGGGAAGAGGGGCTCAGGTCCATTATGATTATAAGGATAATAACCATGGTTCCCATGTATTGGGCCTTTACTGGGCCAAGCACTGCATGGTGTGCTTTACTACATCCTCTCACTAGATCCCCACCCTGATCCTAAAAATAGGCATTATTATCTACATTTCACCTGTAAGGAAGCCAAGGCAACTTGGTCACAGAGGTTTAAGTGACAATGCCCAAGTCTACACTCAAACCCAGGTGTATCCCTTTTAAAGCCCACACTCTAGGACACTACCTACTATTTTAGAATTCAGCTTCATTCTTATTCCTCTGTGTAGACACCAGAGGGAACTGGACAGAGTTGGAGTCTGTACACTGATCCGAAGTCACCCATTTCTCCAGGAAGCAGCCAGTTGGCCTTAGAAACATGAGAACCATCGGTCTCTGCTCCTCTGTCAGGCAACAGGGAAGCCTGCAGTGAGCTGCCATTCCTGCTCTGCATGAGAATTGCTTGGGGAATAGGAATGAACTATTTTTGCAGTTTTTTAAAAGAAATCCAACGTGGAACATGAAGAGAGGAAAGGCAGTTCTGCACCAGGGATCCAGGATTCTTCACAGAGGCAGTGTCTTGGGGGGACATGCGGAAGGTTAGGGCTGTGAGGTGAAAATCCACAGGCAGGCCAGAGATGGACACTGTTATTATTCCCACGGATACAGTTCTTTGAAGAAGGGGGATATGCAAACCCTCTCAGTTCCTGGGAGGCTCAGGGAGTGTGACAGGGGCCTAAGTTGCTTACCTCGTCCATCTCGTAGGACAATCTCGCCTTCACCGGTAATCCAGCGGTAGCAGGGGAACTCAATGTAATCCCCATAAGGCGTTTTCAGTGTGATATACTTCAGGTACCAGTCATCATGAAGCCAGTACTTGCGCTTCTCGATTTTGACCAGCTGGATGTCGCCCAGTTCTTCATCCACTGTCACATCATAAGAATCAACCTGAGAAGGAGAAAAGGCAAATGGGACTCTTTGAGGTCTTCTGAGCATGTGTATTACCTTGGGTTTATTTAGTCAGGATGTTTGCAGAATGCCTGCCTCCCCAACAGCTTTGTGTTGGGCCTGTGCCATTGCCCTTGGGGTCACCTTTGTATCTACAGCTCTCAAGGGCAGATGAGAAGAAAGGGTGAGGGCTCCAGCACTGCATTGGGCCTGTCAGAGGCCAGCTCTGGACTCCATGCCCCTTGGGCACTTTCTAAACCAGATTTTACCAATCTTGGAGCTTTTTCCTTGGTGACAGGACCTAGAGTAAAGTAAGCAGGGATGTTCATGCTGCATGAGGCCCCAGGCATCCCTAATCCTTCTCCTGCCAAGCCATCAGCAGAACCTGAAAGTACTACCTAAATGGAATGAGAAGATAGATATTTTCAGCAAACTTCTTGCCTTTGAGCACATTGAACAGCTTGCATGTCATGGTTGCTACTATTGTCAGACGCTTGTGGTTAGAAAGGAGAAATTTTATTCTTATGCTCTGTAGTCTAGCTTGGGTTCTGAGGACCAAGGAGCCAGATGTGTTTGGGGGAGGACACTTCTTGGTCCCTAACAGCTGTTTGAGCATACCTGTCCTGCCAGAATGCCTCATCCTGCAGAGTGAAAGAACCCTTTTGCCCTACAATATGCCCTGATCCCTAGGGCCTATGAGACCTTGGGGAGGGGCACTCTTTGTACTGCAGGGCCTGTCTGATTCCTGGGGAGAGGCCAGCAGGCTCTGGGTGCAGAGTTAAAAAAGGAGTCCCAGTGTGGGGCTAGATGACCTGAGCAACTAGAGGGAGGGGGGAGAAAGGAAGAACAAAGCTCTGACTGGGTAACTTCTGGGGTTGGGAAGACATGACAGACCCTTGAGCTGAGGCCAGAGTAGGGCAGTGGGCCGGGGCAGGAAAGTTCTGACAGGACAAGAATCCTACTCTGTGTCTTACCTGCCATGGAGATGCAAAAGCCAAGACAGAAATTTCCACAGGAGGGAGGAGGGCAGCGGAGGGCAGAGGAGGAGGTAAGCCAGGTATCAGGGTAGCACAGCCAGCCTCAGGGGTGCCAAGGAGACTGACCCTAGATCTCAGCAAATTGATTTACTCCCCGAGGCTATGTTTTTTCATTTATCAAGGGGAGGTAATGCCTAGCTTGCAAGGCCATTGAGAAATCCAAATGATGTTAGACCTGAGTGAGCTCCTTTCTCCAAGGGCACAGATCACTGGTTATGGTGAGCATCAGAGCCACCTAGCCCTCCCTCCCTGTCTCATGGGGGTTGGGTCACAGGGCAGCAGGCCCCCACACTTCCTGCAAACAGCTGTAAGCTAGTGTGGGCCCCTGAACTGAGGTCCATGCCTACATCACATACAGAAATAGATGTTGGAGAAAGAAATTAGGCTTATGGACTTTAACTTCTTGGCTCAAAACATGGTGAAGGTGGAGAAGGTACCATCAGCCAGAGGGAGAATGGGAAGCATTTTTGGTGCTGGCAGTGCAGGCAGAGAAAAGGAAGTTAGCATGTGGTGAGACGTGGGTCTGGGCTGTGGGTGGCTGCTCCAGGGGAAGTGTCTTTTCTGTGGCTCTGAGAGGCTGGAGGGGACTGAAGGTGTTCTGGGGGTTGATGCCAGGAAGGCTGAGGCGAAGGGGAGAGGACAGCTATTCTCAAATAACAGATGCCATGAACATTGTGTTGGAGGCTCTCATGGGAAGGAGGAGCTCAGCACCTTGGAATGCACAAGAAAGGGAGATGGGGCTCAGGAAGTCTCTCCAAGACTTGGATGATCCTTAGAAGGAAGGCCATATGTCTGGCTGGTAGTGGTGACTGGAAAAGATGGAGGAAAAGATGGAGCCACTTCTCTGAGGAAGGGGAGAGAGCAAGATTACCTTTTAACAAACCTGTGGTGTAATCATAGGAGGAAGGGACCCTCCAGTTTCCCCACCCCTACCCCTGGTAGAGGGGGTTTGGAGTTTCCCCCAGGATACACAGACTAAACAAACTCACAGGGATCCAATATGCTATCAGACAGGGTATTGGGCAGGGTTAGATGGATATGCAGACCAATCTGGCTTGCCTCTGGCTGGCCCCTGGCTTCAGACTCGGTGTTACAGGAAGTGAACAAGCATTTGAGGAGTTTAGCTCTATCTAATCCAGGAAGTCTTTTAGGGACAAAGTCTAGTAATTATGGCTTTGGCGTCTAAGGGAGCCATTGTTAGAGAGTCACAGAGGACAGAAGGCAGCCTCCCAGAAGATTACAGGATCCCAAGCATAAACAGCAAAGTAAGGCTTAGGAAAGTCCAACCTTACTCCTTCTTCTCCATGGCCGAGTACCAAGGTGGCTGCTATGTTTGTTGTCTGTTTGCCCTTTGAATTCTCATGTCCATTCAGCACAGTGGACACTACCAAGAGTGGATGGCCCATAACAGGCCCTTGATAAATACCATACATGTGCATGGCTGCATGGATAGTTCCCATTTAACAGAAGAAAACTGAGGCTCACAGAGGTCAGGCAGCTTCCATGCCATTGTATAATTGCGGCCCCATGATTACAGTCCACACCTGTCTGACGGCCAGTCCAGGTTCCTCCCGCTGTCCCTTGCAGCCACACGGTGGTAAAAGCCCTGGACTGGGAGCCAGTGACCTGGCTCTGAGTCCTGGTTCAACCCCTTCTTGGAGTATGAAGGGACAATGTGGGTTGGAAGGACATGGAAGCTTCTTAAGAGATGACATTTGAGGTAGCTCTTGGGACTTGGTAAGATTTCAGAGAGGAGATAAGTGGGAGGAGAAAGATGGGCAGGGTATTGCGGTTATAGGAAAGGAGAAAGCAAAATCCCTGAGATAGGGAGGAGGCAGCTGGAGCATGGAGCTCCTTGGGGCAGAGATGGCAGGTACTGGAGAGAGATGGACTGAGGAAAACATGCAATTCACCAGTCTCGTTTTTTGGAAAGTCCAGTTCACTCACTTCACTTGTTGCTGTCAACTCTTTTTTGAATATTTCAGCAACGTGTTAGCTGGCCAGTTTTCATTTGAATTTTATATTAGCATTTTCAGAAATGTTTCATTTGTCTCTGCTCCCAGATCCCTGCTATTGCTGCAACAGAGATCTCTGCTGAAGCAAGGACAGAGGAGAGTCATGGAATGGCCCAGCCTGGGATGCCCATCTTGGAGGGCTGATAAGGAGCTGGTGGGGTTTGGAGGGGAGAGTAAAATGTTGTGGAACAGAGAGAAGGAGATTAAAGGATAGACATGAGAGAAACTGGGGCAAAAAGGAGAAAGGGAACAGTGGTTAGGGATATTGAGAGGGCAAAGAAGAAAATGGAGACAGTGAAAAGAGAAATTGAAGCAAATAAGAAGAGAGAAATGGGGTGCTTTGGGGGACTGTGAGGAATAGGAAGTAGAAGGAGAAAGGGAAGAAAGAAGAGGAGGCATAGTGTAGGAGAGAGAGGGGACAAAGAAGAAAGACTGTGGGATAGAGAGATTGTGGGTCAAAAGGAGACATTTATTCTTCATTAATATATTATGAGAATGAGGTATTCTAGAATGTATTCTTCATGAATATACTCTAAGAATATTCAGAGTATATTTAAGAAGTATATAATCATATGAATTGTTTACACTTATAGAATATATTTCCAGATAATATATTGCCCTTTGCTTTCCTAAAAATGCTGTCATAGAACAAAAATGGGTCAGGTAAGAATTCCCAGAAATATTCAGATCTGTTAAGGTCATCCCATCTTACTTGAATTACTTGAAGTCAGCAGAATTAAAGGAACACATCAGTTTGTTAAATTTCCCAAACTTGAGTTAGTCTCTGGGCTCTGCAGGTGCACAGTCTGAGCTTTCCCAACAGACAGCAAGGAGCCAGTGAAGGTGTGACTGTTTATAAGAGTCTTCCTGCAGAGGACTCCAACTCCCAGTCCTGTCCTAAATCACTATGCAGAACTCTGATGAGAATAACCAGGGCTCTGTGACTCAATTTATTGAGAAAAAAGTCAGTCCGGTCCATTGTTTGACCAAGGGGAATAGAGGGTATTGACCTGCTAATGACCTGGAAATGATTATATTGGTTGCTTGAAATAATCTTTACTGTTACTGTTATTAACCATCATGATTGTAACACTTTTCAAGTAAAATGGGATAGCTTTATCTTCTCAGCAGGTATTTCCTCTAAGTTTTTTCTTTCACCTTTTCTCTAAAGGGATGGATTGTCCTTAAAAGAGACATTGGCTGGGGAATGAGGAAGTCACTCCTGGCTGTGCAAGACAAAGTGTGGAGTAACTTTGCATTGACAGGAACTTTCTCAAAAGCTGATTTTTTAAAGAGCACTTCAGAGCCAGCTGGTTACCCTGAACTGCAGCAGTCACCCCATTGGAAATGTAACATGCAAAACTCTCCTGAAATTTGCTTCTGAGACATTCAGGTGTTGAATTACACTGGCATTTGAATGAATTCTCAGGGCTAGGAAGACAGAGCAGTGCTTGCATCCATCTTGTAATCAACAGTCCATTATGGCCACACCACTGTGGTTCTTCCGGGTAGAAGCCACCCATGGGTGCCCTGCACTGCACAGTGAACACACTGATGTGTTCAGTGTGTGGAAGACAACAGGGCCCACTGTGGTCCACTTATAAAAGGGAAATAGTCTTTTTTCTGTTCTCCTCCCTGAGGTGTTGGGGGAATGCATAAATAATAGAAATAAATGAAGGTGCTTCAGAAATGACAGAAGGCGTCATTTCAAGTGGATGAGTAATTAGCCCTACTGCACCTCTGTTCCCAGGGCCAGATCCCTGGTAAGGAAAACCAAGCAATAGGAGTTTGTTCTTATACTCAACACCTAATTCTTAGTGAAGGGAGCTCAAGCCACGCTAATACATGGTGAGGCAAAAGGTTTACATTTGTTCATAAGGAAAATAATGTAATAATCAATAAATAATAATACAAGAATAAACTGTTTTTGTGTACTCACAGTTGTAAACATACTTTTGCCCTACCCTCTATGTTGAACTAGGCTAAGTGTCCAGTTGGCTTGTAGCAAGGTTCTGAGGCTCCAAGGTAAGAATAAAGCCCACTTGGAATTTGGAATCTGGAACATGCTTTAGGCTCTGGAGACCTAAAACACACATCACAAATTTTATCCAGTATTTGGTTGAGCCATATGAAATTGCCATTTTGTCTTTTAAACATAATCAACTCTGAGCAATTTTATGTTATTCAACCTTATAATCAACTAAGCAGCAGCAAGGCAGCTTTGTGAAGTCTATATTTCTTTGGTCCCTTTTAGGAGCTGGGGGTGGTGGAAAGGAACATAATCCATGGGGACCTACAGTTGTCAGGACTATTATAATAGTCATTTACCTCAGTAAATAAGCCGTTGCCTATGTGCTTGCCACTGGGCTGGGCATGTTACTAAACACAGGCCAGGAGAACCGTGACCTATCATGTTCACAGGGCTAGAATTCATGCCCAAGTCAGCATCAGGAGCCCGTTTGTGTAAGGACACCTATGCTTAGCCTTAGCACCTGGCACCACAGGCTAGGGGTGCAATAAACCTTGGCTCCCTTTGCTTCTCAAACTCCCCCAGCTCCAGGTCTCCAGTGAAAAGGGAAGTCCCCTTCCCCTTTCCTCCTCCACTGAGCCCTCACACCTTGAGTGGAATGCTCCCTCCTATACACTGCTGGAAGTCAGTGACAACCTTCAGGTTTGCAAGCTTCTCTTTGATTGGATTCTCTTGTTCCTTCCCTCTAAATTCCTCTGGGGACCAGTCCTGAAGCCACCTTGTTGTGGAGACATCTGCTAAGGCCACTCTAAGCCATTAACTGGGCCTGGGGAAAATCCGACTTGCCTGAAGCCAACCACTTCATTTTGCACTGAGGGAAACCGAGGCTCAGAGGAGACAGAGTGAGCTAGTAGTCAGGCCCAGATGGAACTCAGGTCTCTAGATCCTCATACCTGCACTTCCTGCCAGAGCTGGCAGCTGCTCTGAGGTGCCATCTGTGCTTAACAGCAGGGCAAGGACCTGCAGGGTCCATGACCGTGAGTCTCTCCCCCAACCCGTGGAAGGAATCCTACAAAGCAGGGCACTAGTAACGCTGCCAGTACCACTTGCCCAGTTAAGGGGCCTCTCAGAGCCTCGGGTCCTTATCCGTGAAATGGAGAGCAAACCTTTCATCTTTACTGATCCCTGGGGAGAAGAGCCTTGCTCTGGAAAAAATCCTGATCTTGGGTCCCAGCCGGCCGACAGCCCTGAATGCGCTTCCGCATGGTCCAAGTCTCCCACAGGGATTGCAGGACGCGCTTCCAGCCGGGTCCTGGCCGCTCCGATGGGTCTCGAGATTCCTCTGCCTGGGTCTCCCTCCCTATCCCCCAACCCTGGGTCCCAGGCGTGTCTGCCCAGCCTCTCACCGCGCCACGCTCAAAGTCGTTGTAGAAGGGTTTGTCCAGCAGGTGCTTCTCGCTGCAGCCGGTGGAGCCCACGAGGCTGAGGTAGATGTAGTCGTCGGTGCCAGCGAACCACTGGCTGCCGGTGGCCACGGTAACTGTGTAGGAGGGCATGGTGGTGGGCGTGCACTATGGGCAGTGGGCTCAAGGAGCTCTCGGAGCCTCCGTACCCTGGTCCCGGGGCAGTCCACAGCTCACCAGGACCCAAGCGCTGTTTCCACCCCTTGCTCAGTCTAGGCCCCGCCCATGCTCCGGCCCTGGCCCGCCCCCAGCCAGGCCTTGGTCGCGCACCCTGTGCTCCAGCAGGTCTAACTTGGAGGGGACAGCCTCTGAAGCCGGAGGAGTTACCCATTCCTGCGTGACAGGACGTTTGTTTTAGTACTAAGGGCACTGGGGCAACCTCATCTGTCATCCATCCTTCCATCCACCCATCCACTCAGTCTTTCATTCACTGTTACCACTCTTCACTCCCACTTCCGACCTGAGTCCCCACTGCCAGGCTTCAGTGAGGGGATAGCGCTGGGCTCCCTGGACCCTACAAAATATATGTTCTCACCACAATCTCAGTATGCGTGGGAGGCCATGCGACAGGAACAGTGACCCATACTGTGTGTTCTGGAAGTCTACAGTAGAAAGAGGACCTGGGGAGTCAGGAAGGCTTTCTGGTGGAGGCCACACTGGTATTGACACTGAGGGTGAGCTGAGACTTCCGTCAGCATTGCTTCTTCCTCAGGCTTGGTTGAATGACACTCTGGGCAGAGTGCAGATGGGCACGTTGGTGAGACAGATGCCAGCCAAGCCCAGGCTGTGAAATTGGCATTATATAGTGGAAAGCAGAGCAGCCAGCGAGAATGAGGCCAGGACAAGAAAACCCAAATCTGGACATTTCAGTGTTGTCTAGAGGAAGTCAGATAGCTTTCAGAGATGAGGGGCTGAAGAAACTGGGGCTGGGAGACTTGACAAGTGGTGGGAAAGGAGTTAGGCTTGCTTGAAGATAGCTCACGGGAGTGGACCGATGATGGAAGTCCTAGGAAAGAAGATAGTGACCCAACAGCAAGAATGTTTTCAGAGTTAGAGTTGTTACTTGAGGAACCCACTGCCTAGCGGAGTAATCTGTTGACTTTCTAAGTGGTGGTGGATGGAGGCTTGGAATGGATGTTAGTAGAAGGCTTTGTGCACTAGAGGAATCTGGTACTCAAAATTTTTCTGCATTTACCTATACCTCACCCACACCCTCATTCAGCCGTCACCACCCTCCTCCCCACCTCCAACTTCAGAACTGGGTCTGACTGTGAGCTGAACTAAATTAAAAGCGAGTTAATTCTGTGTAAGGTAGAGGGTATGTCAAGTTACCTACTTTGTACACTCACTCCTGAGGATGCACAGAGATGCAGGCCAGGGGCAGGCTCCCCATTTCTGGGATCCTGGGCTGTACCTGGTGGCAAATCCCACTTCCTGCTCTGCCTGGTGGGACCAAGACTCTGGGCAGAAAGAGGGTACTATTCCACCTCTATGCCTGGGGAGTGAGGTCAGATTTCAGTGCAACTGGCTTTTCATCAAAAGACAGGCTTCTCTGGGAATCAAATTGGAGAACATGCAAGGCTCTGGACACAGTTGTGACGTGGCAGATGAAGACACCACAACAGTGTTACCTATACTCTGCCAGGCAAGATACCTGCTATAGAAAACCCTGGAGGAGGTATTAAAAATGCCTCTGAAATACCCTTTAAATCTAAGGAAAAAATGGCTACTGTTTTTCTTTTTTTATATATGTTTTATTGATTATGCCATTACAGTTGTCCCATTTCCCCCCTTTCATTCCCCTCCACCCTGCACACCCGCTCTCCCCATTCCCCCCTTTAGTTCATGTCCATGTGTCTCAAGTTCTTTAGATTCTATATTTCCCATGCTATTCTTGCCCTTCCCCCTGTCTATTTTCTACCTACCATCTATGCTACTTATTCTCTGTACCTTCTCCCCCACCCCTCCTCCCACTCCCCTGTTGCTAACCCCTCATGTGATCTCCATATCTATGGTTTTGCTCCTGATCTAGCTGTCTGCTTGGTTTGCTTTTGTTTTAGGTATGGTTGTTAATAACTGAGTTTGCTGTCCTTTCACTGTTCATGTTTTTTATCTTCTTTTTCTTAGATAAGTCCTTTTAACATTTCATATAATAAGGGCTTGGTGATGATGAACTCCTTGAACTTGACCTTATCTGAGAAGCACTTTATCTGCTCTTCCATTCTAAATGAAAGCTTTGCTGGATAGAGCAATCTTGGCTGTAGGTCTTTGGATTTCATGACTTGGAATACTTCTTTCCAGCTAATTCTTGCCTGCAAGGTCTCTTTTGAGAAGTCAGCTGACAGTCTGATGGGAACCCTTATCCCTTGCTGCTTCTAGGATTCTCTACTTCATTTTTAATCTTGGCTAATGTAATTATGATGTGCCTTGGTGTGTTCCTTCTTGGGTCCAACTGTTTTGGGGCTCTCTGAGCTTCCTGGATTTCCTGAAAGTCTATTTCCTTTGCCAGACTGGGGAAGTTCTCCTTTATTATTTGTTCAAATAAGTTTTCCACTTGTTGCTGTTCCTCTTCCCCTCTGGTACCCCTATAATTCGGATGTTGGAATGTTTAAAGATATCCAGGAGGTTCCTAAGCCTCTCCTCATTTTTCTGAATTCTTGTTTCTTCATTCTTTTCTGGTTGGATGTTTCATTCTTCCTTCTGGTCCACTCCTTTAATTTGAGTCCCAGTTTCCTTCCCATCACTATTGGTTTCCTGTGCATTTCCCTTCATTTCAATTAGTTTAGCCTTCATTTGTTCCTCTAATTTATGACTAAAATCAACCACTTCTGTGAGCATCCTGATCACCAGTATTTTGAACTGTGCATCTGATAGGTTGGCTATCTTTTGGTTGCTTAGAAGTGTTGGTTCTGGGGCTTTGAGCTGTTCTTCTCTTGAGCCATAATGTTTTGGTCTGTTCGCACCTGTTACGTATGAGGGTATGAGGGACGGAGCCTTAGGTGTTCACCAGGGTGGGGCAACCCAGTTGCTGGGTTGTGATACTGTATGTGGGGGCAGGGTCATAGAGGGACAATGGCGTTTGTTCTGCTCTCTCTTGGATTTTGGTCCCCTCTGCTGCTTCCCACAAGCAAATTGGGCACTTCTGGTGCTAGTTCCCAGATGTGTGGGCTTGTGCACCCTCCAGAACCCTGTGGGTCTCTCCAACAAAGGCTCTGTGAGCCTGGGAGCCTCTCCTGGCACCTCGACCCCCCAAAGTCTTTCCAATTGGTGCTTTTATGCTTTATTTCCTGTCACTGGGGCCCTGGCTTGTGCGGTCTATCTCACTGCTCGCTTTTTCACCTGGTTTATCTGCATGCACTGTCAGCCAGCTGCCTTACGCCCTCACTGGGTCTTCCCATTGCCACCCCATGCCTGGGATCTGCCAACTGCTGCCTGCATGCCTGGGTCGGTCCCGCCACTTTTTCCTGCCCAACCCCGCTTGGCCAGCCGCTGACTCCACCCCTCTTACGAGTCTGGATGAATAGTTCATTGTTGTTGGACTTTGGTACAGTTTAATTTTCTCTCTGTTTTGGTTGCATTCTGGTTTTTAAATATTTGTTGTTCATAAACTTGGTTGTGTGAGGAGGTACAATCTTTCCACCTACACCTCCATCTTGGCCGGAACTATTGTTTTTCTTTAAAAAGAAAACACTGTATACATTTTTTAACAAAAGTAATGAATTACCATTGTCGAAAATATGGAAAAGTTTGATACAGAAACAAAATTTATAACAACATACAGAAAAGGCAATTATTAAAATGAACTACATTATATATTTTTATACCATTAAAGACAAATTGTATGTTGAATTTCATGTCCTTTTCCCATTTTCTTTACTATTATAACATACATGTTTTCTATGAAATTTTACTTTTTAAATATTTTAAATACTGTATAATATTCAATTATATAATATTCAATTATATACCACCATTTCCTTAATTGGTCCACTATTTTTGGACAGTTAGGTTGCTTTTACCCATAAATAGTGCGATGCTACCTATTTTTTTGCTTAAAACATGAATTTTTCTTTCTTAAGATAGTGACTTAGAAATCAGTGGAAGTGTGTGAACATTTTGAGATTTTTGTAACATGTTATTAAGCTACTTTCCCAAGGGCTATAGTAATTTACATTTATGCCATTTATTTTCATGCAGAACATGGAATGCTTTTTTCACAGAAACTTTGCCATCATGGGATAGTTTCCAAAATATCTCTATCTTTTTCTCACTGTCTCTGCCTTGGTTCAGGCTTTCGGCATTGCCTGCATGAATTGTAACAACAGCTTCCTACCTAGTAATCCCTGTGCCTCTAGTCTAACTACCTCCTCCTCCTCCAATTCTCTAGCCAGAGTTATTTCCGTATGCCATAGATGAGATCATTTCACTGTCTTACTTAAAGTCCATTGTTGTTTTCCTTATTTTAACATTTTTACAACTTTATTGAGGTGTAATTGGTATGCCATACAATTCATTCATTTAGTGTACAATTCAGTGGTGTTTAGTAATATTCAGAGTTGTGAGACCATTACCACAATCAAGTTTATATTTTCATCATCCATTAATAGTCACTTCCCATATCCCCCCTCATTCTTTTAACCAGGCTAAACACTGATCCACTTGCTGTCTTTATAGATTTGTCTATTTTGGATATTTTGTATGAATGGAATTATACAATATGTGATCTTTTGTGACTGGCTTCTTTCACTTAGAATAATTTCAAGGTTCATTCACATTGCAAGGTATACTAGTATTTTATTCCTTCCTATTCCAGAATAATATTCCACTTTATGGATATACCATGTTGAGTTTATCCTTTCATCAGATGATGGAAATTTGACTTGTTTTCATTTTTGAGCAATTATTAACAATGATGCTATGAACATTCATGTATACATTTTTGTGGGAATGCATGTTTTCAGTTCTCTTGGGGACATGACTAGGAATGGAATTGCTGGATCAGATGGTAACTCTGTTTAGCATTTTGAGGAAATGCAAGATTGCTTTCCAAAGTGGTTACACTATTTTATATTTTCATCAGTGATAGATGAGGTCTCATTTTCTCCATATCCTTGCCAACACTTTATATTCTTTGTGAAGTGGTATCTCATAGTAGTTTTTATTTGTACTTCCATAATGATTAATGATGTTCAGCACTTATTCCACATGCTCATTGGCTAATTGTATACCTTCTATGAAGAAATACATATTCAGATATTTGATCCATTTAAAAAATTGGCTTATCATTTTACTATTAAGTGTAAGTGTTCACACATCCTGAATAAAAGTCCCTTATTGATGTAGACACCGGCCCCCAATGTCTGCATCATTATAGATGAAATGAGACATTCACAGGGACTACTGAGTCCAGTGGAGGAAAAGGAACAGCATGGCTTTTCTCTCAGGGGGAGCAAAAGCCACAGCCCTTGCTGGTTTCTCTGAGCATTACATGATGGTCTTCATTTACTTTGCACAGGTTGCTTTAGGTGGTTACCTTTTACAGAAACCAAAGGAGCCAATGCCACTAATCACATCACAGAAGAAGGACATTTGCAAATGAGAAGGGAAAAAGTGGTTGAACCTGTTATACTCCTCAGAAGGTTTAGCATGGATTTTAGGAAGTTAATTTGCAGGAAATGTTTGCCACTGGGGGCTGGGCCCACACCATGCAGAATGGTCTCCTACAACTTATCAAATATATTATTTACAAATATACTGTTACTTTTGTGTGTAGTGTTTTTACTTTTTAAAAAAAATCCTGACCTGAGAACATTTTTTCATTGATTTGAGAGAGAGGAAGGGATAAAAAGAAATATTGATGTGAGAGAGAAACAATTGGTTGCCTCCCATATGCTCTCAGAGCAGAAATCACATACACCCACACTGGGGGTCGAATCCACAACCTAGGTATGTATCCTTACTGGGAATCAAACCTGAAACCCTTCGTTTACAGGACAATGCTCCAACCAACTGAGAGCCACAGCAGCCAGGGCAGTCTTTCTACTTTTTGATGGCTCTGTTTGAAGCACAAAAGTTTTTAATTTTGAGTAAGCCCAATTTGTATATTTTTCTTTTGTTTCATATTATTTTAGGACCATATCTATGGATCATGAGAAAGAAGGTACATACCTAACAAAAAGGACTCCTGGTGCTAAAATGGGCTCAAATTAAAAACAACACAAACAAAACAAAACAAAGCCTGCTTAAAAGCCATTTCTATACAGGGGTCTGTCTTGCAAACAGACTTCAGGGAGAAACTTGCACTGAACTGCCTGCCTGCACTGTGTTCCTGCTGTCTGAGCCAGTGCTTTTAAAGGAGTTCTTGGAATTGTGTTTCAACCAATAGGACTGAGATTTCTTCATCAAATAGGAGTTATGCAACTATATCCTCATTAGCATCTTCACTGATTGATCAGAGAAGCTCCATTCTGACCGAACTTCAGGGTTTGGAGTCTATTTGCAAAAGGATGGACCAATTAGGGACCAGGGAAGGAGACTTCTGTCTGTATAATCAACTCCTTCTGGCTTGAAAGGTGCATTCTCTCTTTCACTGAAGACTGAAGACTCAAGACTGAGTTTTCCCTGCTGGAGATGGAACCCTGAGGAGGTCTTGCTGGAGCAGAGCTTGGACTGCATGGAGCAGAGAAAAGCAGAGTGGAGTCAATTGGAACCGGCGGAACCTACCAGAGCAGAGCTGAGCTGCTTCCCCAGAGGAGCCTACCTCACCCTAGGTCTGCCTACCTAGTAGCCATACTGCTTCATAATTGAGCTATAACACTTGTGCTGTTTCATAACATGGCTGTGAGCCATACTGTTTTAAAATTGAGCGGTTTACCCTGCATAAAGTTTTCTTTCTCAACACACCCCAAATTAGGGATTCTTGTTGGTGGTGAATTGGCACCAATAATCATTGATTGCCATATCTAAGAAACTGTTGCTTATGCTAAGGTCACAAAAATTTACTCCAATGTTTTCTTCTAAAAATTTGACAATTTTAGTTTTCTAGTAGACCTTGATCCATTTTGCTAATTTTTATATATGGTACGTGGGGATCCAAATTCATTCGTTTGCATGTAAGTATTTACTTGCCCATTCATCATTTTAAAAATGATTATTCTTTCTTCATTAAGTTGTCTTGGCACCTTAGTAAAAGGTTGCTTTGTCATAAATGTAAGTTAGGACTTTTCTATTCTATGGAGCAATATGTGTACTATCTGCCAGTGCCACAATGTTTTGATTACTGTAAACTTATAGAAAGTTTTGAAATTGGGAGGTGTGAATTCACCATTGTTCCTTGTTTTTCAGTGTTTTGACTCTTCTGTGTCTTTTAAATTTTCATATAAATTATAGAATCAACTTGTCTATTTCTGTGAAAAAAGCAAGATGAGATTTTGATATGCATTACATTGAAGCTGTAGATCAATTTAGGGAGTATTGTTATGGTAACAATATTAAGTCTTCTGAACTAATAACATGGAGTAAGTTTTAATTTATTTAAAACTTTTCTAATTTATTTCAATAATGTTTTATAGTTTTCAGTGTATTTTTTGTTAAATTTACTCATAAATGTTTTACATTTTTAAAAGGAAGGCTATTTATTATTTATTTATTCATCCAGCTTTATTATGGTATGATTGACAAATAAAAATGATACATATTCAAGATATACAGTGTGAGATTTTTAAAAAAATTTTTTAGATTTTATTTATTTATTTATCTTTAGAGGGGAAGGAGAGAGGGAGAGAAACATCAATGTATGGTTGCCTTTTGTGCGTCCCCTGCTGGGAGTTGGCCTGCAGGGAACCGACCTGCAACCCAGGCATGTGCCCTGACTGGGAATTGAACCTCGATCCTCTGGTTCGCAGGCTCATGCTCAGTCCAATGAACTACACCAGCCAGGGCCAGTGTGAGATTTTGATATACAGGTACATTGTGGCATGATTACCACAATCAAGCCAATGACCACATCCATCACCTCATATAGTTACCTTTTTTTTTTTTTTTGGTGTGATGAGAACACTTAACATCTACTGTATTAACAAATTTCAAGTATATAGTACAGTATTATTAATTATAGTCACCATGCTTTGCATTAGATTCCCAGAACTTATAATTAAAATTTGTATTCTTTGATGAGCTTCTTCTGATATTTTTTACCCCCAGACTCTGGAAATCACCACCCTACCTTCTGTTTCTGAGATTGGTTTTCTTAGATTTCATATATAACTGAGATCATACAGAATTTGTTTTCTGTGTCTGGCTTGTTTTATTTACCATGTCCTCATGCTCATTTACATTATCACCAATGGCAGGACTTTGTTTTTTTTATGACTAAATACTATTCTGTGGGGGGTGTATGTGTGTGTTGCATTTTCCTTGTTCACTCATACATTGACAGACACTTGGGTTGTTTCTTTTCTTGCCTAATTTCATTGGCCAGATCCTCCGGGAAAAATTTAAGTAGAAGTAGTAAAAGCAGGCATCCTTATCTTGTTCCTGATTTAAGAGGTGAGCATCTAATGTTTCATCATTAAGTATGATATTAGTTGTAGGCTTTTCATAGGTTTCTTTTACCAAATTAAGAAAGTTTTTTTGTTTCTATTATTCTTTAGTGTTTTTACCATAAAAGGGTCTTGGAGTTTATTAAATGCTTTTTTCTGCATCAGTTGAGACATCATGAAGTTTTTCTTCTGTACTCTATTAATATGGAGTATTACATTAGTTGCTTTTTAGTTAGACTGACTTTGCAATCTAGATAAATCTCATTAGATTATTGGGTATAGTGCTTTTTATGTATTGGATTCAGTGTTAGTATTTTTTTAGAATATTTTTGTCTATAATATTGGTGTCTATATATTAATAAGAAATATTGATCTTTAATTTTTCTTTTTTATTTTATTATTTGTTTATTTTAAAACACAGTTTACATTCAATAATATTCTGTACGAGTTTCAAGTGTACAGCAAGGTGGCCAGAAAACCATGCACTCTAGAGATTGTTTCCACTGCTGCTCCAGGCACTCACCTGGCCCCATATCCAGCCATTTTGACATTATTGACCATATTCCCCATGCTGCAATCCATTCCTCTGTGCCCATTTATCAACAACCAATTTTTACTGTTTAATTCCTTCACCTTTTGCACCCACCCCTCAAATCCCCTCCCCTCTGACAGCTGTCAGTCTTTTCTCTATATCCATGAGTTTATTTCTATTTTGTTTCTTTGTTTATATTATTCATTAAATTCTACATATAAGTGAAATCACATGGTATTTGCCTTTCTCTGAGTGGCTTATTTTACTTAACATAGTGCCCTCTAGGTCCATCCATATTGGTGCAAAGGTAAGGTAACCTTCTTTTTATAGCTGAGTAGTAAATGTACCACAGATTTTTTTCATCCACTTATCTCAAGGCATATTGAGGTGGGCACTTGGGCTTCTTCAAATATATTCCCAAAAGTGGAATCACTGGATCATAAGACAATTTCATTTTTTATTTTTTTAGAAACCTCCACACTATTTTCCATAGTGAGTACAAAACCTGCATTCCTACCAACAGTGCATGAAGCTTTCCTTTTCTTTACATCCTCACCAACACTTGTTTGTTGATTTATTGATGGTAGCCATTCTGACTGGTGTGAAGTAGTATCTCATGGTAGTTGTGATTTGCATTTCTCTGATGATTAGTGGTATTGAGCAAATTTTCATTATCTATTGGCAATCTGTATGTCTTCTTTGGAGAAGTGTCTATTCATGTATTCTGCTCACTTTTTAATTGGGTTGTTTGTTTTTTCTGGGGTTAAGTTGTCAGAGTTCTATATAAATTTTAGATATTAAACTCTTATAAGATGTAACATTGGCAAATATGTTCTTCCATTCATAGGCTATTTTTTAATTTTGTTGATGTTTTCCTTTCCTGTGCAAAAACATTTTAGTTTGATATAGTCCCATTTGTGTATTTGTCCCTTGCCTGAGGAAATATGTCAGAGAAAATATTGTTACAAGAAGTGTTTGAAGTTATATTGCTTATGTTTTCTTCTAGGATTTTTATGGTTTTGAGTCTTACATTTAAGTCTTCAATCAATTTTTAGTTTACTTTTGTATGTGGTAATGAGAAGGTGGTATAGCTTTATTTTTTGAATGTATCTGTCCAATATTCTCAATACCATTTATTGAATAAACTATTTGTTGCTTTCAGTTTTCTATTCCACATATGAGTGAAATCATATGGATCTTGACCTTTTTCATTTGACTTATTTTGCTTAGCAGATTATTCTCAAGATTTATCAATGTTGTTGCAAATGGTAGTATTTTATCTTTTCTTATGACTGAATAGTGTTCTACTGTCTATATGTACCACATCTTATCCAATCATATATTAGAAAACACTTTGGTTATTTCCATGTCTTAACCACCATGAATAATGCTGCAATGAACAGAGAGGTTCATAGGACTTTGCCAATAAATGTTCTCAAATTTTTCAGGAAGATATCCAGAAGAGGGTTGGCTGAGTCATATGGAAACTTTATTTTTAATTTTTGAGGAACCTCCATACTGTTTTCCACAGTGGCTGTCCAAGTTTACATTCCTACCAGTGATAAATGAAGGTTCCTTTTACTCCAACACTTGTTATTACTTCTCTTGTTGATAACAGCCATTCTAACATGGCTGTTGACCACAGCCACTGTAGTTTTGATTTGTAATTCCCTAATAGCTAGTGAAGTTAAGCATCTTTTCATTTATCTATTGGCCATTTGTACATATTCTTGGGAAAAGTATCTGTTGAAGTTTCTCCCATTTTATAATTGGAGTGTTTTGTTGTTTGTGGTGTTAAGTTGTATGAGTTCTTTATATATATTTGGATATTAGCCCCTGTCAGAGGTACTGTTTGCAAATATATTCTCTATTTGGTTGGTTGCCCTTTTGTTTTCATTGAATCTTTGTAGTTTGATATTGTAGTACCATTGGTTGATTTTTGCTTTCACTTCCTTTGGCTTTGGGGCCAAATTAACAAAATTTTCTCTAAGATCAATGTCCATAAGTTTAGTACCTATGTTTTCTTCTATGTAGCTTATAGTTTCAGTCTTAAATTTAGATCTTTGATCCACTCTTGAGTTAATGTTTGTGTATAAGAACACACAGCAATGTAGTTTTATTCTTTTGCACGTGGACCTCCATTTTCCACTTATTGAAGAGGTTTTCTTTTATATATTGTATATTTTTGGTTTCTTTATCAAGAATTATTTTCTCATATACATGTGGATTTATTTCTGGGTCCTTAATTGTGTTCCAGTGGTATCTGTATCTATCTATGTTTGTTTTTTTGTTTGTTCATATGCTACTTGAATTATGGTCATTTTGTAGTATAATTTGAGGGTGGGGGGTGACACCTCTTGTTTTGTTTACTCTTCTCAGTATTGCTTTGGCTAGCCAGAGTCTATTGTGGTTCCATACAAATCTGTTAATTTTTTGTTCTATTTCTCTAAAATATGCCTTGATGGTGATTGCATTAACTTGGATGGTGATTGCATTAACTCTGTATCTTACTTTAGGTAATATGTCAGTTTTACCTGTGTTGATTTTTCCAATTTATAAACCCAGAATATCTTTCTATTTCTTCATATCTTTTTCAATTTCTTTTAATAATGTCTTGTAGTTTTCAATGCAGAAGTCTTTCACATCTTTGTGAAGTTTATTCCTATATATTTTATTCTTTTTATAGCAATTGTAAAATACATTTTTATTTCTTTTTCAGAAATTTTATTGTTAGTGTATAGGAATGCAATGCATTTTTGATGTTTAGTAGGTTTTTAAAAATGAAGCCTTTAGAGTTTTCTATATAAATAATGACACCCAACTTATTTTTCCATAATGGAATAAAACTAAAAATCAATTACAAAGAAACCTGAAAAAACACAATGCTATGGAAGCTAAATAACATGTTACTAAACAATATATGAGTAAACAATAAGATCAAAGAAGAATTCAAAGGTTACCTTGAGACAAATGAAGATGAATGCACAACAAGTCAAAATCTATGAGACACAGAAAAGACAGTCCTAGGAGGGAAATTCATAGCAATAAAGGCCTACCTCTACAAGCAAGAAATACTCAAGTAAACAATCTAACTTTATACCCAATGTAACTAGAAAAAGAACAACAAAACCCACAGTGAGTAGAAGGATGGAAATAATAAAGATCAGAGCAAAAATAAATAAAATAGAGTCTAAAACCCAATAGAAAAGATCAATGAAATGAGCAACTGGATCTGTGAGAACATAAAATAGATGAATAAGTCTTTAACCACATTCATCAAGTAAAAAAGAGGACCAAAATAAATAAAATCAGTAATGAAAGAGGTTAAGAGACAGCTGACACTGCAGAAACAATTATTTTTAAAAATTATGCACAACTATATGTCAATAAAAAGGACCATATAGAAGAAGCGGATAAATCTTAGAAACATATAATATTCCAAAATTGAATAAAAAGGAAACAGAAAATCTGAACAGATTGTTTACAATTTAAAAAATCAAAGCAGTGATCAAAAAATTTTCAGCAAACAAAAGTCCTGGACTGGATGGCTTCACAGTGAATTTTACCAAACACTCAAAAAAGAACTAACACGTTTTCTTCTCAAATTATTACAAAAAATTACATAAGAAGGAAGACTCTCAAGCTCATTTTATGAGGTGAGCAGTGAGAGAACCAAATTCTAAACCCAAATAAGTACTGGTAAAGATGTGGGGGAAAAGGGAACCTTGGTGCACTGTTGGTGGGAACGCAGACTGGTGCAGCCATTGTGGAAGGCAGTGTGGAATTTCCTCAGAAAGCTAAAAATGGAACTACTTTTTCATCCAGTCATCTCACTGCTGTGATTATACCCTAAGAACCCTGAAACATCCATTTAAAAGAACCTATGCACCCAATGTCCACAGCAGAATTATTTACAATAGCCAAGTGCTAGAAACAGCCTAAGTGGCTATCAGTAAATAATAATAAAAAAAAACTGAGCTTCATTTACACAATGGAAAACTATGCAGCAGAAAGAAAGGAGGAGCTCCTACTCTTTGTGACAGAATGGATTGAACTGGAGAGTATTATGCTAAGTGAAATAAACCAGGTGGCAAAAGACAAATACCCTAGGATCTCACCTGTAAATGGAATCTAATGAACAAAAGAAACAAATGAGCAAAATCAAACCAGAGACATGGAAATAAAGGACAAACTGACAGTGATCAGGCTGGAAGGGGGAGAGGAATAATGAGGGATAGAAAGAGAAGGGTCTAGTCTCAGGGACATGTATAAAGGACACATGGTAATGGGCGACAGAGTGTGGATTGACTGAGGGAGCATGGGGTGGGCAGAGAAGGGGAGAGCAATGAGGGGAAAATTGGTACACCTGTAACTGAAGAACAATAAAAATAAAACCAAATAGACAATACAAGGAAAGAAGGTTATAGGCCAATATCCCTGATGAACATAGATGCAAAAAAAAATCAACAAAATATTAGCAAACTAAATTTAGAAATACATTAAAAAGATCATATTCCATAATCAAGTGGGATTTATACCTGGGATGCAAAGTTGGAAGAATATCTGAAAATCAATTACAATGATATATTACATAAACCAAATGAAAATTAAAATTCTGATAGCTAGCGATATTGAGTGTCTTTTCATGTGTCTCTGGATCCTCTGTATGTCCTCCTTGGAGAAGTGTCTGTTCAAGTCCTTTACCCAATTTTTTAATTGGGTTGCCCATCTTCTTTGAGTGGAGTCGTGTGAGTTCTTTGTATATTTTGGAGATTAAACCTTTGTCTGAGGTATCATTGGCAAATACGTTTCCCCAAACAATTGTTTCTCTTTTTATTTTAACACTGTTTTATTTAGCTGTGAAGAAGCTTTTATGTTGATGAGATCCCATTTGTTTCTTTCCTTTATGTCCCTTGCTCTAGGGGACATATCAGTAAAAAGATTGCTGCATGGAATATCTGAGATTTTCCTGCCAATGCTCTCCTCTAGGGCTTTAATGGCTTTCCGGCTTATATTTAAGTCTTTTATCCACCTTGAATTTATTTTGGTGTATGGTGTAAGTTGGTGCTCAAGTTTCATTTTTTTGCATGTAGCTGTCCAGTTCTCCCAACACCATTTGTTGAAGAGGCTCTCTTTACCCCATTTTATGTTATTGCCCCCTTTGTCGAATATTAATTGACTGTAGAGATTTGGGTTTATTTCTGGGCTCTCCGTTCTATTCCATTGGTCTATGTGCCTGTTTTCATGCCAGTATCAGGCTGTTTTGATTACAGTGGCCTTGTAATACAGTTTGGTATCAGGTATTGTGATCCCTCCTACTTTGTTCTTCTTTCTCAAAATTGCAGCTGCTATTCGGGGTCTTTTATGGTTCCATATAAATTTTTGAAGCATTTGTTCTATGTCTATGAAATATGCCATTGGTACTTTAATAGGTATTTCATTGAATCTGTAAATTGCTTTGGGTAGTATGGACACTTTGATGATGTTAATTCTTCCAATCCATGAACACGGTATATGTTTCCATTTGTTTCTGTCTTCCTTGATTTCCTTCTTCAGTGTTGTGTAGTTTTCTCCATATAGGCTAGCTATCAGAGAGATGCAAATTAAAACCACAATGAAATACCACTTTACACCAATCAGAATGGCTATCATAAACAAAGAAACAAACAACAAGTGCTGGAGAGGTTGTGGGGAAAAGGGGACTCTAGTTCACTGTTGGTGGGATTATAGACTGGTACAACCACTATGGAAAACAGTAAGGAATTTTCTAAGAAAACTAAAAATGGATGTGCCTTTTGACCCAGCAATTCCACTGCTAGGAGTATATCCTAAGAACCCTGAAACACCAATCCAAAAGAACCTATGCACCCCGATGTTCATAGCAGCACAATTTACAATAGCCAAGGGTTGGAAGCAACCTAGATGCCCATCAGCAAATGACTGGATCAAAAAACTCTGGTACATTTACACAATGGAATTCTATGCTGCAGAAAGGAAGAAGGAGCTCCTACCCCATGCAACATCATGGATGGAACTGGAAAGGATTATGCTGAGTGAAATAAGCCAGATGGTGAAAGACAAATACCATATGATATCACCGTTCACAGGAATCTAAACAACAAAACAAACAAGCAAGCGAAATGTGACCAAAGACACTGAAATACAGAACGGGCTGACAAGGTCCAGAGGGGGGAGGGGAGAGAATCACAGGGGAAAAGGGGAAGGACTCACATGAACAAGTATAAAGGACACATGGACAATAACTAAGGTGGGGGGTGGAAATGGGAGGGAGGTGGGAAGCACTGGGTGGGGGGGGGCAGGGCTGGGAATATAAGAAAACTGTTCTTGAGCAAGAATTAAATTTAAAAAAATAAAAATAAAAAAGAAAATTAAAATTGATGATCTTTTCATAGATGCAGAAAAAACATTTGACACCATTTATTATAAAAACTGTAGGCAAAGTGGACACAGAGAAAATATACTTCAACATAATAAGTTCCATTTATGACAAGCACACAGCCAACATCATGCTCAATGGTAGAGGGGAAAAGCATTTTACTTAAGATTAGGAACAAGACATTAGTGAACATTAGGGATATTCACTTGCACCACTCCTATTCAACATAGTACAGGAAGTCCTAGACACAACAATCAGACAAGAAAAAGAAATAAAAGGCATTCAAATTGGAAAGGAAGAATTAAAACTGCCATTATTTGCAAATGACATGATACTATATAGAGAGAACCCTAAAAATTCTACCAAAACTTATTAGAATTGATAAATGAATTCAGTAATGTAACAAGATACACAATTAATATTCTGAAATTGGTTGTTGCATTTTTACACACAAATAATGAAATACCAAGAAGGGTAATAAGAAAACAATTCTATTTACAATTGCAACAAAAAATACATAGGAATAAATTTAATTAACAAGGGGAAAAAAGACTTGTATTAAAAAATTATAAGATACTAAAAAAGGAAATTTAAGAAGATACAAATAAATGAAAGCATAGACCATGTTCATGGTTAGATAGTATAGCATAATTAAAATGTCCATATGACCCAAAGCAATCTATAGATTCAGTGTAGATCCTATCAAAATACCAATGGGTATTTCACAGAACTAGAACACAGAGTCCAAAAATTTATATGAAACCACTAAAGACACCAAATAGCCACAGGAATCTTGAGTAAGAAAAAAAAAGTTGGAAGACTAAAGATGGCAGTGAAGTAGATGACAACTGAACCCACGTTCTCATGTACCCATGTGGGACACCTAGCCAATCTTCTGAAGAACAGTCTGATCAGCCAATGGAATCCCAGCTTTTATGACATTTGGAAGCCAAAATTGGAGAGGACATTGAAAAAGAGACGGTAAGGAGATTGCATTGGGACAATAAGGTCTCTGGGACTTGCGCTGGAACCAACGCTGATGTGGACCTTGGTCCGCTGGAGCTTTGGAGGAGAGCTGAATCAGCAATTGTAACTATGCAGCTCCCTCCCCTACCAGAGCAGGGAAGGCAGCCCAGCACCAAGACAGACCTGGAAGCTTGAGACACAGTAGGAGACACACAGAGATGATGTTCACCCGCTGGGATTGTGGTTCCTGGCAGGACATTACAAGAAAAATTGGGGAACTGGGTGATACTTGGTGAAGGGAGAAGAGTTGGTCCATGATGGACCCTCACTTGGATAGTCTCCAGACTGGTCATTGAGTTGTACTGTGTGAAAAGCCGGTGCCTGTTAAGAATGGTGGGCAGGAACAAGAGGAATTTACTCAAAAAAAGACTCTTTGGAGTTCCTGTTTAAGGAACTCCTGCAGTGGCTGGGCCAGTGAAGAGGGAGGAGGAGAAACGTGATTTGCTCCAAACCAGGGCACCTCATGGACTGATCAAAGTGGGGCAGAAGGGACAGGGTCCAGAGGGGAGAGGGGAGAGAATCACAAGGGAAAAGGGGAAGGACTCACATGAACAAGTATAAAGGACACATGGACAATAACTAAGGTGGGGGGCAGAGATGGGAGGGAGGTGGGGAGCACTGGGCGGGGGGCAGGGCTGGGAATACAAGAAAGAAAACTGTACTTGAACAAGAGTTGAATAAAAATTTAAAAAAAGAAAACAAAGTGGGGCAAAAGGAGCTCAGTGGGGTAGTAGTCCTCAGAAAGACTTAACTTAATAGGGAAACTAAACTGCCCTGAAGGGACTTTGAGAGTGCGAAGCACCCAGGCCAGCAAAGAGGGAGGAGGAGTGGTGTGAGTTGCTTTTAATCAGGGCACCTCAGGGCAGAACAGTGTGGTGGATTAAAGGCACTGGCCTGGTGCATAAGGACAGTGAGGGTCTGGAAGTGCTCTGAAGGCCTGGACTGGAGGCTGGGCATCTGTGAATATGGCAGCCCAGACCTAGCCCCCATCTTCACAGAACCAGAGCCAAGCCCAGCACTCCCCACCCCCAAACCTGCAGCATCTAGGAAGACCAGCAGAACCCACTCAGCAAATTTAGTCAGCAAGAGGCTTTTTTTGTTTGTTTGTTTTTTCTTTTCCCAAGTATGAGACAATAAAACCTGGAGCTGTGACAGGACCAAAAACAGATCCAGAGAGGGATCACAAGGCTAACTTCAACAACTGAGAAACTGAGACAAATTTCACTTTCCTATCTTATAGGACTTGCATTTTATTGTTTATTTTATTATTTTTTGATATTTTTATTTCTTTTGTTTGATTATTTTTTATTTCTCTTCTTTCTGTTTAGTTTTTGTTTGTTTGTTTAATTACATGTGTTACTGGTTTTCTTTGTTCTTTCATATTGCATTTTAACTTTTCTTCTTCACTTCACATGTATACACTACTCCTGGTCTTTTACTTTCTATTCTTTTTATTCAGCTCATATATTTCTTGTCATATTATTATTGTTCCAATATTATTATAAATAATTGTTATTCTATATCATTGTAAATAATATGCAGCACTGTCTCTATCTTGGCCAAATTCACTATCTTCCTTAGGCTTGTTACTGTTATGGTTAACTCTATTCCACAGGTGGCAAACACAAGGCCTGTGGGCCAAATCCGGCAGGTCAAATCTGGCCCTTCACTTTTTTTAACCAGCCAAGTACCATGTTCTACCCAGTGGCAGCACTAAGCTTTTTTCCCTTGGTTAAGGAGTAGTTACATTTATACAGTCCTAAAATTACATTCAGCCCTTTGAAGGTGACTGCAAGGCTGATGTGGGCCCTGGTGAAAATGAGGTTGACACCTGTGTTGCCACCCTTCAAGGTCAGGCAGGTTCATAGTATTCCTGCAAATGGAAAAATATTCATGGAGCTATTGGGATGTCTGGCATGCTTTTATTCATGGGTGGGCAAGCCACGCATGCTACAAGCTGTGTGTCTATCTGCATTTCTCATGTCATGGCCCCTTCTCCCCAGCATAGCACCCATCATGGCTTCTGTACCCTTGTGGGTCTCTTATTGTCATCACCCCCAGCAGGGAATCCCTACCTGTTTAAGTAATAGAGGGAAACAAAGCCAGAAAACTGCCAGAACATTGCATAACATACTATAACATAACATAACATAACATAACATAACATAACATAACATGATTCTGCAACGTGAGCTCACTTCATGTTATGGGAACAGTTTATCAGACCCAGTCTCAAGGCTATGAGAATACTAGTTATCAAGTCCCTCCAAGGCTATGGGAACACTGCTCCCCTTAGTTACCCAGACACCTGGGTGAGGGAGCCAGACTGCCTCCACTTACCCTACAACACCCCTGCTCTATTCTCTCCCACACAATGCCTAGTTTCTATCTTTACTCTCATTATATCTCACCATCTAACCTAGCAGAAGTGCCCTCTCTGTTTTCTGGATTCAGCTCACATTCCTTCTCCCCTCCATAAGAGTCTTATTTATTTTTCACCTTTTATACAAAGTGGCTAGTTGGGTGGAATATTACAGTTATCATTGTATCTCTCCAAAGGATCTTCTATCTGTTCTCCACTTGTTGGTACTTTAAATCCCACAGTAAGAATACTCTTTACTGCACTGTCTTAATCCATTTTGCTTTCCGCTCTGCCACTGATCACATACAAGATAAGGTGGGAGTTGTGAACACCAGTAAACCTGCTGGAGGAAAGGACCCAGCAACAAAGGAATCACCAAGAGGTAAAACCCAAGTACAACAAGAGAACACACTCAGCCCTGGCTGGTGTAGCTCAGTGGATTGAGCGCGGGCCTACAAACCAAAGGATCACAGTTTGATTCCCAGTCAGGGCACATGCCTGGGTTGCAGGACAGTTCCCATCAGGGGATGCACAAGAGGCAACCATACATTGATATTTCTCTTCCTCTCTCCTTTTCTTCCCCTCTTAAGATAAGTAAATAAAATCTTTTAAAAAAGAAAGAGAGCACACACAAACAGAAGAAAAGGCAACCCTAAAGCATTCAGAGGAAATCAAAGAAACCACACCACTGAGTCCCATAGAATTCCTAACATAAAAGTTCCCATAGAACTCCTAACATAGAAGTCCCCACAAAGACACCTAGCAAAGCAGAGCAGCGGGAATCACAGAAACAAACAAACAAACAAACAAACAAAAAAAACAGTCACCTAAAATAGGGAGACAAAGAAAGAACCTACAGTCTAAAGGAATGGAAGACTCCAAATAAAAGACCTAAATAAAATGTAGGCAAGCAAACTATCAGATAATAGAATTCAAAATAATGGTTATAAAGATGCTCAAGGAATTCACAGACAACTACAAGGAACTAAGAACTACAACATTGTAGTTCTTAGTTGTAGTTCTGTAGTTCTGTAGTTGTAGTTCTGTAGTTGTAGTTGTATAGTCTTATATAAAAACTATAATAGGAACCAGAAAGAGCTGAAGAATACAATTTCTGAAATACAAAAAAAACATTAGGAGGAAATAAAAGCAGGCCAAATGAAGCAGAGGACTGACTTAGTGAGCTGGAAGATAAAGTAGAAAGAAATACTCAGGTAGAGCAGCTGCATGAACAGACTCAAAAAATATAGAGCTNGCTCAAGGAATTCACAGACAACTACAAGGAACTAAGAACTACAACATTGTAGTTCTTAGTTGTAGTTCTGTAGTTGTAGTTCTGTAGTTGTAGTTGTATAGTCTTATATAAAAACTATAATAGGAACCAGAAAGAGCTGAAGAATACAATTTCTGAAATAAAAAAAAAACATTAGGAGGAAATAAAAGCAGGCTAGATGAAGCAGAGGACTGACTTAGTGAGCTGGAAGATAAAGTAGAAAGAAATACTCAGGTAGAGCAGCTGCATGAACAGACTCAAAAAATATAGAGCTTAAAGGAACTATAAGACATGAAACACAACAGCATTCTAATTATAATTATAGGAATAACAGAGGAGAAGAAAAAGAGCAAGGGATAGAAACCCCATGTGAAAAAATAATGACAGAAAACATTCTGAACTGAAGAGGGGAAAAAACCAGACAAGTTCAGGAACCACAGAGGGTCCCAATCAAGAAGAATCCAAAAAGGCCTACCCCAAGACACACCATAATTAAAATGCCAAGTTTTAAGTACCAACCAAGATAGAAGTGTAGGTAGAAACCCTTTGTTTCCTCACACAGCCAAAAGCAGGATAATAACCAATTGAAAAACAATAAACAACCAGAAGCTCCAGAAAATCAAACTGCATGGAACTCTGACAATGTAGAAATTAAAGAAACATTCAACTAGAACAGTAGGAAGGAGCTGGGCACCCTGGTTGGTGGAGAAGACTGACAGCAAGGACTCAAACTGCAAGGGTGGGGCTGGCTGAGAGGTCCTATGGTGAGGCAGTGGACCGTGTGGGCAGGGCTGGCTGAATTGGAAACTGAGATGCAGAGCTGACTATGGACTACACTGGGGGTTGCCATGGTGGGAGAAGCTCCCAGTCTCACATGAGAGAGTTTGTTGGAAAGTGGGGCTAGAGCCTGCAAGTGAGCTGCATTTTTCCCTCTCTGATCCCTGCCCACAATAGCACAGCAAGGAGGGTTGCCCTGCCCTGGGGAATACCTAAAGCCCCTCCCCCTTACAACTTAACAGGTGTGCTGAGACAAAGAAATAGGGCCCAAAAGAAATAACAGAGCAAAACTCCAGAAAGAGAGCTAAGCAATGAAGAGGTAGCCAACCTATCTGATGGAGAGCTAGAAACCCTGGTAATCAAAACACTCACAGAACTGATTGAGCTTAGTTGCAAAATGAAAGAGCAAATGAAAGATACCCAAAGTAGAATAAAGCAAAATGTTCAGGGGACCAACAGTGACAGGAAGGAAACCAGGACTCAAATCAATGATTTGGAACAAAAGGAAGAAATAAACATTTAATTGGAACAGAATGAAGAAAGAAGAATTCAAAAAAATGAAAAGAGGCTTAGGAACCTCTGGGACAACTTTAAACATTCCAATATCCGAATCATAGGGGTGCCAGAAGGAGAACAAGAGCAAGAAGTTGAAAACTTATTTGAACAAATAATGAAGGAAAACTTCCCTAATCTAGAGAAACAAATAAACTTCCAGGAAGTCCGGGAAGGCCAGAGAATCCCAAAGAAGTTGGACCCAAGGAGGAACACACCAAGGCACATGATCATTAAGTTGCCCAAGGTCAGTGATAAAGAGAAAATCGTAAAAGAAGCAAGGGGAAAGGAGAGGGTTACCTACAAAGGGATGCCCATAAAACTATCAGCTGATTTCTCAAAAGAAACCTTGCAGGAAACAAGAGTCTGGAAAGAGGCATTTGAACTCATGAAAGACAAGGACCTATATCCAAGATTACTTTATCCAGCAAAGTTATCATCTAGAATGGAAGGGCAGATAAAGTGCTTCCCAGATAAGGTCAAGTTAAAGAAGTTCTTCATCACCAAGCCCTTATTACATGAAATGTTATAGGGCATTATCTAAAAAATTGAAGAAGATCAAAAACAGTAAAATGACAACAAACACACAACTATCAACAAATGAACCTTAAAAAAAGAAAAGCAAAAAAACCCAAAAACTAAGAAAACAATGAGGAAAAAACAGAATCAGAGAAATGGACATCACATGGAGAATTTTCAGGGGGAAGGAAAGGGGAGAGAAAAAGGTGAAAGGTACAGGGAACAAGAAGCATAATTGGTAGGCATAAAATAGATGGGGAAAGGTTAAGAATGGTATAGTAAACAGAATTCAAAGGACTTGTATGTACAACCTATGGACATGAATTAAGAGTGGGAAATGCTGGAGGGTTGGTAGGTGCAGGACAGAAGGGGGACAAAAGGGAGAAAATTGGGAAAAATGTATTAGAATAATCAATAAAACATACTTTAAAAAAGGAAGTACAAATTGGTAGTAACAGAATAGTCAGGGGGATGTAAAGTACAGCACAGGGAGTATAATCAGGGATATTCTAATTATTATGGTGTCAGATGTGTACAATAGTTATTGAGATGATCACTTAGTAAGTTATATATAATGCCTATAATCACTGGGATGTACATCTGAAACTAATATAATATTGTATGTCAGCTGCAGTGGAAAATACAAATATTTTAAAAGATTTAATAAAATAATAAAAATTAAAAATAAAATGCCAATTTTTAAGACAAAGAGAGAATCTTAAAAGCAGCAAGGGAGAAACCAAAAGAAACCTACAAGGGAGTTTGATAAGGCTAGCAGATGATTTCTCAGTGGATGCACTTCAGGCCAGAAAAGAATGGCAAAAACTATTCTGAGTAATAAAAAGCAAAGGCCTGCAACCAAGACTATGCTACACATCAAGGCTCTCAGTTAAAATAAAAGGCACAATAAAGAGTTTCCTAGGCAAAAGAAGGCTGAAAGAATATCTCAACCAAACCAGCACTGCAAGGTGTGCTAAAGGGACTGCTATAACAAGAGGAAGAGAAAGTGTGTGAGAGAGATGAACACAGGCACAAAGGGGCAAAATAAAGAAGTACCTATCAATAATAACCTTAAATGTGAATGAATTAAATGCTCCAATAAGAAGATAGTGAAGCTGAATGGAGAAGAAAATGACCTGTACATATGCTGCCTACAAGAGACCCACCTCAATAAAGAAGACATACATAGATTGAAAGTGAAGAGTTGGAATAAAAATATTCCAAGCAAACACATTGGAAAAAAAGCTGGAGTAGCAATACCTATACGAGAAAAAATAGACTTCAAAACAAAAACCATAAAAAAAAACACTGAGGGACACAACACTTCATAATAGTTCAAGGGAAGAATCCATCAAGAAGACATAAACATTATAAACATATATGCACCCAACATAGGAGCATCCAATATGTTAGAAAAATCTTGGAGGACTTCAAGAAAGATATAGACAGCAACACATGTACATTAGGCGAGTTTAATCCCCCACTGTCAACAATGAATAGATCTTCCAAACAAAATATCAACAAGGATATTGCAGCATTGAAAAATGTTCTAGATATCAAATGGAATACATATATCCTTTGATTCCAAAGAAGTACAAATTCTTTTTAAATGTGCATAGAACATTTTGAAAGGATGAAGTAATAGGACACAAAACCAACCTCAACAAATTCAAGAAAATTAAAATCGTATCAAGTATTTTCTTGAATAGCAAGGGGTGGAAATGAGAAATCAACTTAAAGGAAAGAACTCAAAAACACTCAAATTCACAGAGATTGAATAGCATGCTATTAAATAATGAAACGAAATAATAAAATGAAATCAAGAAGGAAAAAAAAACAGCTTCTGAAAACAAATGAAAATGAACACACAACATTCCAACACATATAGGGCAGAGCAAAGGCAGTTCTGAGAGGGAAGTTCATAGAGATACAGGCCTACCCAAAGAAGATAGAAACATTTCAACCAAGCAACCTAACCCTACATCTACAAGAACTGGAGGAACAACAACAAACAAAGCCCAGAGCAAGTAGAAAAAAAGAAATAACAAAGATTATAGCAGAATTAAATGAAACTAAAACAATAATCCAAAGGATCAATAAATCCAGGGGATAGTTTTTTTAAAAAGATAAACAAAATCAATAAGCATTTAAGCAGACTAATCAATGAAAAAAAGAGAGAGGATCCAAATAAACAAAATCAGAAATGAAAGAGGAGAGATTACATCTGATACCACAGAGATACAGAGGACTGTGACAAATTACTATGAACAACCATATGCAAAGAAATTTGAAAAACATGGTGAAATGGACAAATTTCTAAAAAATATATAATCTTCCAAAACTAAATGAAGAAGAAGCAGAAAGCCTGAACAGACCAAAGACAGCTGATGTTATTGAGGCAGTAATTAAAACACTCCCAACACACAAAAACCCTGGACCATAGAGTTTCATGGGAGAATTCTACAAAGCATTGAAGGGAGAGCTAACTCCCATCCTTCACAGAATATTCCAAAAAATCCAAGAAGAGGGAAAACAACCAAACTCTTTTTTATGAAGCCAGCATCATCCTAATCCCAAGACCAGGTGAAGACATAAAGAAAGAAAACTTCGGGCCAATATCGTTGATGAACATAAATGCTAAAATCCTCAAAAATATTGGCAAACTGCATCTAACAATGTATTAAAAAGATCATACACCATGATCAAGTGGAATTCATCCTAGGGATGCAAGGATGTTACAACATTCATAGATGAATAAACGTAATACAACACATAAACAAAAGGAAAGACAAAAATCACATGATCATATCAATAGATGCGGGAAAAGAATTTGATAAGGTACAGCACCTTATGATAAAAACATTCAGCAATGTGAGAGTAGAAGAGTCACTCTGCAACATGAAAAAGGCTATATATGGGAAAACTACAGCCAATATCATACTCAATGGGCAAAACTAAAAGCTTTCCAACTAAGATCAGGAACAAGACAAGGATGTCCACTTTCATCACTTCTATTCAGTATAGTATTGGAAATCCTAGCCACCATTGTAGGGGACCGGTTTGTCTTGGCCTGGCAAATGTGACTCAGCTCTGTATGGAAAACCTACAGATGCGAAGTGGTGGGCAGGAGCCAGATCTTCAAACCGAATTTTCCCGTGGGAATCAGGCCTAGAAAATACTTACAGACTGTTATGGCTTGCTCTTGCTAAAATCCCCTCACCCTGGTCTAAAGCAACAAGTGTATATTGTTTATTCTCAAGGTAACTTCCAAAGCCTGTGTGAACTCTCCCAAGGACAGAGCTAATCAGCCCATTGCCATCCCCCTCTGCACACTATTTTTATTTCCTTGATTGTACCTACAATGTAGACAATAATGTTCTATGTGATAGATAATCTTTCAATGATGTAAGACCCCAGGAAAACAATAAAAGCCTATCTAGGCAAGGGTCAGGGTGCTCCCCTCTTGAGGGAGTGGCTGAGGCACCATAGGCACTCTCCCCTTGAGAGAGTAGTCGTGTCTGTTCCCTTTTTCCACACAGGATTATTGTTGCCTGTGCATTCCACAACAGGTAGACTCTGCGGGCAGGGGTCTGCAACACACCATGATCAGATAAGAAAGAGAAATAAAGGGCATTAAAATTGGAAAGGAGGAAGTAAAACTGTCACTCTACAGATGATACGATAATGTACATAGAAAACCCTATAGACTGCACCAAAACACTACTCAACCTAATAAGTGAATTTGGCAAAATAGCAGGGTTTAAAGTCAATATCCAGAAATCAAAGGCATTTTTGTATACCAACAATTGAAGATCAGAATCAGAATTCAGAAAAAATATCCCATTTGCTATAGAAACAAGAAAAATACACTTCCTAGGAATAAACCTTACTAACAGGTTAAAGACCTGTACTCAGAAAAGTACACAACACTGAAGAAGGAAATCAAGGGAGACACAAATAAATGGAAGCATATACTGTGTTCATGGATTGGAAGAATCAAGATTATTAAAACATCATACAACCCATAGCAATTTATAGCCAGTGCAATACCTATTAAAATACCAGTGACATATTTCACAGACATAGAACAAATATTTCAAAAATTAACATGAACCATAAATAACCCCGAATAGCCACAGCAATTTTGTAAAGAAAAACAAAGTAAAAGGGATCACAATACTTGATATCAAACTATATTACAAGGCCATTGTAATCAAAAGAGTCTGGTACTGGCATAAGAATAAACACATAACCAATGGAACAGAACAGAGAGTCTGGAAATAAACTCAAGGCTTTATGGTCAATTAATGTTTGACAAAGAGGACAGAAGTATAAAATGGCATAACCTCTTCAAAAATGGTGTTGGGAGATCTGGACAGCTACATTTTAAAAAAAAGAAACTCAATCACAACTTACACCATAAACCAAAATAAATTCATGGTGGATAAAAGACTTAAATATAAGTCATGGCACCATAAAAGTCCTGGAGGGGAACATAGGCAGGAAAATATTAGATATCCATGCAGGAATATTTTCACCGATATGTCCCCTAGAGCAAGGGACACAAAGGAAAGAATAAACAAATGGTATGTCATCAAAATAAAAAGCTTCTACATGGCTAAAGAAAAAGCAGAAAAATGAAAAGGGTACCATCGTACGGGAAAACATATTCACAAATGATACCTCAGACAAGGGTTTGATCTCCAAAATATGTAAAGAATTCACATGACTCCACTGGAGGAAGACAAACAACCCGATTAAAAAATGGGCAAAGGACTTGAACAGACACTTCTCCAAGGAAGACATATAGAGGGCCAAGAGTCATATTAAAAGATGCTCCACCATCACTAGGCATCAGAGAGATGCAAAGTAAAACCACAGTGAGATACATACTTCACATTGGTCAGAATGGCCATCATAAACAAATCAAGAAACAGCAAGTGCTGGTGAAGTTGTGGAGAAAAGGGAACTCTAGTGCACTGCTGGTGGGAATGCAGACTGGTGAAGCCATTGTGGAAAAGAGTATGGAATTTCCTCAGAAAACTGAAAATTGAACTGCCTTTTGATCCAGCAATACAACAATTGGGCTTATACCCCAAGGATGCAGAAGCACCAAATTCAAAAGAACCTATGAACCCCAGTGTTTATAGAAGCACAATTTATAATAGCCAAGTGTTGGAAGCAACCTAAATGCACATCAGTAAATGAGTGGATCAAAAAACTGTGATACATTTACACCATGGAATACTATGCAGCAGAAATGAAGAAGGCACACCTACCCTTTGCGATAGCATGGATGGAAATGGAAAGCATTATGCTAAGTGAAATAAGCCTGGTGTTGAAATACAAATACCATAAAATCTCGCCTATAAGTGGAACCTAATTAACAAAACAAAGAAGCAAGCAAAATATAACCAGAGACATCGAAATTAAGAACAATCTGACAGTAACCAGAGAGGAGGTGGGAGGGGATAATGGGGGGAAAGAGGAGAAGGGGTTTTCAGGAACATGTATAAGGGACACATGGACAAAACAAGGCGGGTGGGATCAGGGGTAGGAGCTGGCGATGGTTTGTGTAGTTGGGAGTGGTGGGGGGAAATGGAGATAACTGTACTTGAACAACATTAAAAACCAAGAAATTGCAGTAAACCTGTTAAAAAAAAACAGATGTATAGATCAATGGAATAGAATAGAAAGACCAGAAATAAACCCTAACCGTGTCATCAACTAATATTTGACAAAGGAGGCAAGAACATATAATAAAGACAGTCTATTCAGTAAGTGGTGTTGGGATAATTGGACATATATATTCAAAAAATAAAACTAGACCACCTTCTTATACCATATAAAAAGTAAAGTCAAAATTGAACAGAGACTGAAATGTAAAATTCAAAACAATACAACTGTTAGGAGAAAACATAGGTAGCAAAGTCTAGGACATTTCTTGTGGCAATATTTTTTCTAACATATCTCCTATGGTAAAGGAAACAGAGAAAATGAACAAATAAGAATGCCTTAAACTAAAATCTTTTTGCACAATGAAGGAAGCCATTAATGAAACAAAAAGACAGCCTACTAAATGGGAGAACATATTCATCAGTGATACATCTGATAAGGAATTTGTTAATATCTAAAATTTATAAAGAGGTCATACTAGTTAATAGCCAAAGAACAGATCCAATTAAAAAAATGGGCAGAAGATCAGGTTATACACTCCTCTAAACAACAGATACAGGTGGGAAATAGACATAAACAGATGCTTTATGACGTTAATCATCAGAGAAATGCAAATTAAAACCACAATGATATATTACCTCACACCTCTTAGATAGCTATCAATAAATTCACAAGTGATAAGTTTTAATGAAAATGTGGAAAGGAAATCCTCAAACAGTGTTGGTGGGATTGCATATTTGAGCAGCCATTGAGAGTCTGCAAAAAATTAAAAATGTAAATGCCTTATGATCCAGCGATCCCATTTATTGGTATTTGTGTAAAGATACCCATAGCACCAATTCAAGAGAATATAGGCATCCTTATTTTTATTGCAGCATATTTACAGTAGCCAAGGTATAGAAGCAAGCCTTATTTCCCATCAGTGGATGAGAGGGAAAAAAAGCATGGAACTTATATACAGTGTAATATTACTTGGCCATGGAAAGAAATGAAATCTTACCATTTGCAACAGCATGGTCCCGCTTAGAGGGTATTATGCTCAGTGAATAAGCAGTCAGAGAAATACAAATTCTATAAGACTTCACCTATATGTGGAATCTGAAGAACAAAATAAACAAAATTGAGCTAGAGTCATAGATTTGGAGAGTGGACTGGTGGTTGCCGCAGAGAAGGGATGTGGGGACTGGGTGAAAAAGGTGAATGGATTAAGTAGAAAGTGGCAGTTCCAAGGTAGGAAATGGTTGCTAAGTAGAGCATGGGGAATATAGTCAATAATATTGCAATAATTATGTGTACCAGGTTGGTACTAGAAATATTGGCAGAAGCACTTTATATAGTATATGATTCTTTTAAAAGATTGTATTTATTTATTCTTAGAGGGGAAGGATGGGAGAAAGACAGGGAGAGAAACATCAATGTGTTGTTGCCTCTCATGTGCCCTGCACTGGGGACCTGGCCTGCAACCTAGGCACGTGCCTAGACTGGGAATTGAACTAGCAACCCTTCCATTCACAGGTTGGTGCTCAATCCACTGAGCCAACCCAGCCAAGGCTGAATATGATTTTCTAAGTACTATGCTGTACACCTAAAACCAATACAAAATATCAATAATATTGGAAGTAAACTGTAATAAAAAATAACAAAAATTAAAAATAATTGTCATCTACAAAAACTGACAAGTTTACTTCTTCATTTCCAATTTATTTCCATTTAGATGCCTTTTATTTCTTTCTCTCACATGATTGTTCTGGTTAGGACTTCCCATTCTATGTTGAATAAAAGTGGTGAGACTGGACATTATTGTTCTTCTGATCTTAGAAGAAAAGCTTTGGACTTCCACCAAGGTGGAGGCATAGGTGGAAACACTGTGCCTTCTCCCACAACCAAGTTTGAATACAACAAAGGTTTGGTAAACAAAGATGCAGCCAAAGAACAGAAAACTGAACTGTACGGAAGTCCAACAACAATGAACCCTTCAACCAGGACCGGTAAGAGGGGCAGAGCAGGCAGAGGAGCAGGGTTGGACAGGAAAGATCCCCCAACCCAGGTGCGCAGGCAGCCAGAGTAGCAGCGGATGGCAGTGCAGACCCATTGAGGGTGCGGGGCAGGCTGGCCGTGGTCACACATTCCTGCGCAGACAGGCCAGCAGAGGAGTGAGCAGTGAGACAGACCACACAGGCCCCAGCAGCTGACCGAGGTCACACCTTTGCGTGCAGTGGGTCAGACGAGCAAGCCCCAGCGGTGGGAGGCAACAGACATGACCGCCATTGCTTTCCTTTGACCCCACCCCCACATACTGTGTCACAACCCAGAGACTGAGTTGCCCCGCCCTGGTGAACACCCAGGGCTCCACTCCTCATACAGAACTGGCACAAACAGTCCAAAATATGGCTCAAGAAGAACTCAAACCCCAGAGCCAATAACTCTAAGTGAAAAAGAAATAGCGAACCTCTCAGATGCACAGTTCAAAATACCGGTGATCAGGACACTCACAGAACTGGTTGATTTTAGTCATAAATTAGAGGAACATATGAAGGCTAAACTAATTGAAATGAAGGGACATGCACAGGAAACCAATAGTGATGGAAAGGAAACTGGGACTCAGATCAGTGGAGTGGACCAGAAGGAAGAATGAAGCATCCAACCAGAAAAGAATGAAGAAACAAGAATTCAAAAAAAAATGAGGAGAGGCTTAGGAACCTCCAGGACATCTTTAAATGCTCCAACATCCAAATTATAGGAGTACCAGAAGGGGAAAAGAAACAGCCACGAGTGGAAAACTTATCTGAACAAATAATGGAGAACTTCCCCAGTCTGGCAAAGGAAATAGACTTTCAGGAAATCCAGGAAGCTCAGAGAGTCCCAAAACAGTTGGACCCAAGAAGGAACACACCAAGGCACATCATAATTACATTAGCCAAGATTAAAAATGAAGGAAAGAATTCTAGAAGCAGTAAGAGATAAGGGGGCAGTCACCTACAAAGGAGTTCCCATCAGACTGTCAGCTGATTTCTCAAGAGACCTTACAGGCAAGAAGGGGCTGGGAAGAGGTACTCCAAGTCCATGAAATCCAAAGACTTATAGCCAAGATTGCTTTATTCAGCAAAGCTTTCATTTACAATGGAAGGGCAGATGAAGTGCTTCTCAGATAAGATCAAATTCAAGGAGTTCATCATCACCAAGCCCTTATTATATGAAATGTTAAAGGGACTTATATAAGAAAAAGAAGATAAAAAATATGAACATTGAAAGGACAGGAAACTCACAGTTATTAACAACCACACCTAAAACAAAAGCAAACCAAGAGGACAGCTAGATCAGGAGTGGAACCATAGAAATGAAGAACACATGGAGGGTTAGCAACAGGGGAGTGGGAGGAGGAGAAGGGGGGAGAAGGCACAGAAAATAGCATAGACAGTAGGTAGAAAATAGATAGGGGGAGGGTAAGAATAGTGGGGGAAATATAGAATCTAAAGAACTTGAGACACGTGGTCATAAACTAAGGGCGGGGGAATGGTGGGGAGGTGTGCAGGGTGGAGAGAAATGAAGGGGGGGAATAGAACAACTGTAATGGTATAATCAATAAAATATATTAAAAAATAAAAATTAAAAACAAGAAGAAAATCTTTCAGTTTTTCACCATTGAGTACATTAGCTTAGGGTTTGTCATATATGGCCTCAACATATATGTTGAGGTACTTTCCTTCTATACACATTGTATTGAGTATTTTAATCATAAATATGTTGTAGCTTGTCAAATGCTTTCCCTGCATCTATGATGTGATCTTGATTTTTATCCCTTATTTTCTTAATTTGGTGTATCATATAGATTAATTTGCATATGTTGTGTGGTTGGTTTCAGCCCTGTATTTTTAGGCTACAAAGTATTTGTAATTTTAAACATAAATTTTTTCTCTTGTAGAAAACATATAGTGTGATCTTGTTTCCTCTTAAATTCAGTCTGACAATCTCTTCTTTTGATTGGACTCTTTTTTTGTTTGTTTGTTTGTTTATTGTTATTCAGTTACAGTTGTCTTTCCTTTTTCTCCATTACTCACTTCTACTCTGCCCCCCTCAACTCCCGTACTCACCCCCCGCCATTGTCTGTACCCATGAGCCCTTTATTCCTGTTACTTGGCTTGCCCCTTCTTTCCCTTGTTATCCCCCTCCCACCTCCCCTCTGGTTACTGTCAGTTTGCTCTTTATTTCCAAGTCTCTGGTTCTGTTTTGCTCATTTGTTTGTTTTGTTGATTAGGTTCCACATACAGGTGAGAACATATGGTATTTGTCTTTCGCTACCTGTACTTCACTTAGCATGGGCTCTTTAGTCCATTCACTTTTAATGCCATCAGTGGTATAGTTTAATTTATGTCTGACATTTTACTCATTTTGTATGAGTCTCACATCTTTTTCACTTCCATACCTTCTTTGGCTTTCCTTTCTATTAAGTGAACATTTTTAGTAACATTTAAATTATTTTAACGATTTTCTGCTATATTTAGAGTTATTTTTATTAGTTGTTATAGTGTTTCAATGTATTTTAACCTATGAAGGACCTCATACAGAATTTGGTATAGTAACCTTTTTCGTTTATTATTTCTGGCTTCCTTACTTCCTTTGTAAATTTGAGTTGCCACCTGGTGTTGTTNCTCATTTTGTATGAGTCTCACATCTTTTTCACTTCCATACCTTCTTTGGCTTTCCTTTCTATTAAGTGAACATTTTTAGTAACATTTAAATTATTTTAATGATTTTCTGCTATATTTAGAGTTATTTTTATTAGTTGTTATAGTGTTTCAATGTATTTTAACCTATGAAGGACCTCATACAGAATTTGGTATAGTAACCTTTTTGTTTATTATTTCTGGCTTCCTTTACTTCCTTTGTAAATTTGAGTTGCCACCTGGTGTAGTTTCCTTACTTAGTACAATTTTGCTGTCATCTATCAACCTTTTTCTTGTGGTATGATAAAATACATTATATTTGTATATGTTATGGAGCCAAATATATATGTGTGTGTGTGTGTGTGTGTGTGTGTATGAACCTATATATAAATAATATACAGTTGCCTTTTAAATCAGTTAAGAGAAGAGAAAAATATACAATTGTAGTGAATTGCATTGTCTTTTATAATTACCTACCTAATTACACTTACTTGTCCTCCTTATTTATATGGATGAGTTCAAATTATTTTCTAATGTCACTTGCTTCATTCTGAAGAGGTTCCTTCAGTGTTTTCTTTGAGGTTGGTCTGCTGGCAGCAAAGTTTCTCAATTATTTTAATCTGGGAATGTCTTTATTTTACCTTCATCTTTGAAAGTTACTTTTGGTAAATATGATTCTTTTTATTATTGTGGTAAAAATACATAAAATAAATTTATAATTTTTATGTTTTATTAATTTTTCTAGTAATTTTACAAACTTTGTTATTGCGGTAAAATATATATAATAAAAATTACTACTATTTCAATAATTTTAGGTGTATATTTGGGTGGTATTAAGTACACTTGTAATATTTTGCTACTACCAACACCATCCATCTCCTGAACTCTTTCATCTTTCCAAAGTGAAACTACTCATGAGTAAGTAATACTCCATATCTCTCTAAATGCAGCCCCTGGCAATCACCAATATATTTTCTGCCCTTATGAATTTGACTAGCCTAGTTATGACATAGTATGTGAATAATACAATATTTGTCCTTTTGTGTTTGATCATTTCCGTTAGTATAATGTGTAACATGTTTCATCCATGTTATAGCATGCTTGTTAATTCCTTCTTAAGGCTGAATAATATTTCATCTTATGTATACAGGTTTTCCCACTTTTCTGAAAGTACAGTTTTTCTGTGAAACCTCTGGTTAGCTGAAATAGCATAAAGTGAAGAGTATCCCCTGCTTTCTGAAAATTTGTATTATCCCACTTTGTGTTTACAAAAGACCTAAATTAGTATACCTGTTTTAGATAAATGAAGGAAATTTAAAAGGATTATTTCTTTTAGAGTACTAAAAGCTGTTACCATACAAATGTAGGATTTTTGTAAAAGCATAGTAGCATAACTCAAAACTTTAAGATAGTGGGGGATAACTGTATTCTTTTTATCCATTCATCCATTGATGAATATTTGTGTTGTTTTTATCTTTTGACTATTGTAAATAATGCAGTTATGATTTATGTGAAATATCTATTGAAGTCCCTGCTTTCAATTTTTTGTGGTGCATACCCAGAAGTGGTATTACTGGATCATATAGTAATTATATTATTAATTTTCTGAGGAATAACACGGTTTTCCACAGTGGTTGAAGAGTTTTACATTTCTACCAGCAATGCATAGTGTTCTGATTTCTCAGAATCCTCACCAACACTGTTGTATTACATATTGATTTAATGTTAGTCATTCTAATAGGTATGAGGTGGCATTTCATTATAATTTTGATTTGTATTTGCCCTGTGATTCTGTATCCTGCAAATATGCTTAATTTGTGTATTTATCATAGTAGGTTTTCATTTTGATGTGGAATATTTAGAGTTTTCTACACATAAAACCATTACATCAGTGAACAGAGATAATTTTACTTCTTCCTTTCCAATTTAGGTGTTTTCTATTTTTCTTGCCTAATTATTTCAGTGAGAACTACTACTTTTTAACCAGAAGTACATTTATTATTTTTATTTTAAATTTTATTTTATTTTTATTGTTGACACTATTAGAGATGTCTCCTATTTTCTTTCCCTTTGCTCCCCTCCACCCAGTCCCCATGTCCCCATCACCACTAGCCTTCACCACATTGTTGTCTGTGTCCATGGACTATGCATACATGCTCTGTGGCTAATCTCTTCCAGCTGCCTCACCACCTCTCTTCTGAGATGTGTCCATTTATTTCATGCGTCTGTACTTCTGGTTTTGTTTTTTTTATTAGTAGAACCTCTTACATTAAAAAAATCAATTTTGACTGTTCAATTACAGTTGTCCCAACATTTCTCCTCCTTGCATTCCTTTGCCCCACCCCACCTCCCACAACCCATCCTCACACCATTGTCTATGCCCATGATTCTTCTATTCATGTTCCTTGACTTGCCCTTACCTTTCTTTCCCAAGTTATAACCCATCCCTCTCCTCTGTGGCCACTGCCAATTTGTTCTTTATTTCAAGTCTCTAGTTCTATTTTGCTCATTTGTTTGTTTTGTTGTTATGAGGTCATATGTTATTTTTCTTTTACTGCTTCATTTAGCACCACACTCTCCAGTTCCATCTGTACTGTTGTGAAGGGTAGCAGTCCTTATTTCTTTGTGCTGTGTAGTATTCCATTGTGTACATCAACTACAGTTTTTTGATCGACTCATTTACTGAGAGGCACTTAAGCTGTTCCAGAATTTGGTGATTGTAAATAATGCTGCTATGAACATTAAGGTACATAGGTTCTTCTGAATTGGTGTTTCAAGATTCTTTTTTTTTAAATATATTTTATTGATTATACCATTACAGTTTTTCTATTCCCCCCCTTTATTCCCCTCCACCCGCACACTCCCTCCCCCACCCTTCTCCCCCCCTTAGTTTATAACCACGTGTCTCCAGTTCTTTAGGTTCTATATTTCCCCCACTATTCTCACCCTCCCCCCTATCTATTTTCTACCTACCATCTATGCTATTTTCTGTGCCTTCTCCCCCCTTCTCCTCCTCCCACCCCCCTGTTTCTAACCCTCCATGTGTTCTTCATTTCTATGGTTCCACTCCTGATCTAGCTGTCCTCTTGGTTTGCTTTTGTTTTAGGTGTGGTTGTTAATAACTGTGTGTTTGCTGTCCTTTCACTGTTCATATTTTTCATCATCTCTTTCTTATATAAGTCCCTTTAGCATTTCATATAATAAGGGCTTGGTGATGATGAACTCCTTGAACTTGACCTTATCTGAGAAGCACTTTATCTGTCCTTCCATTCTAAATGAAAGTTTTGCTGGATAAAGCAATCTTGGCTGTAGGTCTTTGGATTTCATGACTTGGAATACTTCTTTCCAGCCCCTTCTTGCCTGTAAGGTCTCTTTTGAGAAATCCGCTGACAGTCTGATGGGTACTCCTTTGTAGGTGACTGTCCCCTTATCCCTTGCTGCTTCTAGGATTCTCTCCTTCATTTTAGTCTTGGCTAATGTAATTATGATGTGCCTTGGTGTGTTCCTTCTTGGGTCCAACTTCTTTGGCACTCTCTGAGCTTCCTGGATTTCCTGGAAGTCTATTTCCTTTGCCAGACTGGGGAAGTTCTCCTTTATTATTTGTTCAAATACGTTTTCCACTCGTGGCTGTTTCTTTCCCCCTTCTGGTACCCCTATAATCCGGATGTTGGAACGTTTAAAGATGTCCTGGAGGTTCCTAAGCCTCTCCTCATTTTTTTGAATTCTCATTTCTTCATTCCTTTCTGGTGGGATGTTTTGTTCTTCCTTCTGGTCCATTCCATTGATTTGAGTCCCAGTTTCCTTTCCATCACTATTGGTTTCCTGTGCATCTCCCTTCATTTCAATTAGTTTAGCCTTCATATGTTTCTCTAATTTGTGACTGTACTCTACAAATTCTGTGAGCATCCTGATAAATAATGTTTTCAATTGGGCTTCTGAGAGCCTGGCAATCTGTTGGTCACTTAGAGTTATTGGCTCTGGGACTTTGAGTTCTTCTTGAGCCATCCTTTGGGCTATTTGTGCCTGTTAAGTAGCAGGAACGGAGCCCTAGGTTTTCACCAGAGCAGGGCAACTCAGTCACTGGGTTGTGACGTCGTATGTGGGGGCGGGGTCAAAGAGGGACAATGGCTTCTCTCTGGTGCCCGCCGCGGCCACCGCCACGACCCCCACCAGCACCGCAGCCACCACCGTCACCGGGGCCACGCGTCCCGCTCCTCGGCACGCGGGTGTGCCACCGCTGTCAGCCCTCCACCACTGGGTTTGCCCCCTGGGGCCTGTGTGGTCCGTCTCACTGCGCGCGAATGTGTGACCTTGGTCAGTCTGTTCCGCACCCCAACTAGTTCTGGGCTGCCTGCGTTCCTAGATCTGCCCTGGCTGACCCAGCTCCGCTGCTGGCTCCACCTCTTACCGTCCTGGTTGAATGGTTCGTAGCTGTCGGACTTCCGTATAATTCGGTTTTCTGGCCTCTGGGTGTGTGGTAGTTCACCAAAACTTTTGTTGTATCCAAACTTGGTTGTGGGAGAAGGCACAGTGTTTCCACCTATGCCTCCATCTTGGCGGAATTTCCCGGTGTTTCAAGATTCTTAAGCTGTAATTCCAGCAGTGAAATCACTGGAACAAAAGGTGATGCTATTCTTAGATTTGGGGGGAAATTACATACTGTTTTCCACAGTGTCCACACCAGTTTGCATTCCAACCAACAGTGTACTAGGGTTCACTTTTCTCTACAATCTTGCCAGAACTTGTTTCTTGATTAGCTAATAATAACCATTCTGGTTGGTGTTAAGTGGTCTCTCATTGTTATTTTAATTTGCCTCTCTCTGATGGCTAGGGATGTTGGGCATTTTCTCATGTGGATATCCTTCTTGGAGAAGTGTCTGCTCAGGGCCTTTGTCCCTTTTTAATAGGATTATTTATCTTCCTAGTGTGGAGTCTGTGAGTCCTTTATATATTTTATAGATCAAACCCTTGTCCAAGGTACCATTGGCAAATATGTTTTCCCATATGGTTGGTTCCCTTTTCATTTTGCTGATGTTTTCTTTAGCTTTGCAGAAGCTTTTTCATTTGATGTAGTCCCATTTATTTATTCTTTCCTTTATATCCTTTGCCCTAGCGGACGTATCCATGAAAATATTGCTGTGTGGGATACCTGAAAATTTTCTACCTATATTCTCCTTTAGGCCTTTTATGCTATCACATCTTACATTTAATCTTTTACCCATCTTGAGTTTATTTTTGTGTATGGTGTAAGCTGATGGTCTAGTTTCATTCTTTTTTGCATGTACTTATCAAGATCTCCCAACACCATTTGTTGAAAAGGCTATTTAACTCCAGAGGCTATTTTATGTTCCTGTCTGCTTTGTCAAATATTAATTTACCAGTAGATGTGGGTTTATTTATGGGCTCTCTATTCTGTTCCATTGGTCTCTGTCTCTTCCTATGCCAATACTATACTGTTTTGATTACAGGGGCTTTGGAATATAGTTTGATAGCAGATATTGTGATTCCTCCTGCTTTGTTCTTCTTTCTCAAAATTGCTGAGGCTATTCAGGGTCATTTATGGGTCCATATAAATTTTTGAAATATTTGTTCTGTGTCTGTGAAATATGTCATTGGTATTTTGATAAGGATTGTATTGAATCTATAAATTGCTTTGGGTAGTGTGGGCATTTTGATGCTATTAATTCTTCCAATCCATGAGCATGGTACATGCTTTCATTTGTTTGTGTATTCCTTAATTTCTCTCTTTAGTGTTGTGTAGTTTTCTGAGTACAGGTCTTTCACCTCCTTGGTTAAGTTTATTCCCAGGTATTTTATTTATTTTTTATGTTGCTATATCTTAACAATTTTTTCCCTGATTTCTCTTTCTGATATTTTATTATAGGTGTACAAAAATGCCTTCAATTTCTGAATATTGACTTTTTATCCTGCTGTTTTGCCAAATTCACATGATAGGTCTAGTAGTTTCTTGGTGGAGTCTGTAATGTTTTCGATGTTTGCTATCATGTCATCTGCAAACAGGAACAGTTTTACTTCCTCCTTTCCAATTTGGCTGCCTTTTATTTCTTTTTCTTATCTGGTCGGTGTGGCTAGAACTTCCAGTACTCTACCAAATAGAAGTGGTGAAAGTGGACCCTTGTGTACTGGCTGATCTTAGTGAGGAAACTTTCAGTTTTTGCCTATTGAGAGTGATATTGGCAGTAGGTTTCTTGTATATGGTCTTTATTATGTTCAGGTATGCTCCCTCTACTCCCATGTTACTGAGTATTTTTATCATAAATGGGTGCTGTACTTTATCAAATGCTTCTTCAGCATCTATTGATATATTTATGTGGCTTTTGTCTTTCATTTGTTTATGTATTGATTTTATTCATATGCATATATTGTACTATCATTGCATCCTTGGGATGAATTCCACTTGATCATGCTGTATGATCTTTTTACTGTATTACTGGATCCAGTTTGCCACTGTTTTGTGGAGGATTTTAGCATCCATGTTTATCAGCAATATTGGCATGTACTTTTCTTTCTTTGTTGTTTCTGTGTGTAGTTTGGAATTAAGATAAAACTGGCCCCATAATAAGAGTTTGGGAGTCTTCCATCTTTTTGGATTTTTGGTATATTTTAAGAGGGATCAGGGTCAGTTCTTTCCTAAATGTTTTATAAAATTTTCCTGTGAAGCCATCTGGTCCAGGGCTTTTGTGCACCAGGAGTTTTTGATTTCTACTTCAATTTCACTAGCTGTTACTGATCTATTCAGGCTTTCTGCTTTTTCTTGATTCAGTTTTGGAGAATTGCATGTGTCTAGAAATTTGTCCATTTTGCCCAAGTTTTCAAATTTATTTGCATAGAGGTGTTTGTAGTAATTTCTTATGATCCCTTTTATATCATTGGAATTTGTTGTGATTGCTCCACTTTCATTTTCTAGTTTCTTTGAGTCCTCTTTCTTCTTTCTTTCTTTTTAAACATATTTTATTGATTATACCATTACAGTTGTTCTATTCCCCCCCTTCATTTCCCTCCACCCTGCACAACCCCCACCCCCCCAGTCCATGACCGCTTGTCTCAAGTTCTCTAGATTCTACATTTCCCCCACTATTCCTGCCCTCCCCCTATCTATTTTTTACCTACCATCTATGCTACTTATGTTCTGTATCTTCTCCCCCTTCTCCTCCCACTCCCCTGTTGCTAACCCTCCATGTGTTCTTCATTTCTATGGTTCCACTCCTGATCTAGCTGTCCTCTTAAGTTTGTTTTTGTTTTAGGATAACTGTGAGTTTGCTGTCCTTTCAATGTTCATATTTTTTATCCTCTTTTTCCTAGATAAGTCCCTTTAACATTTCATATAATAAGGGCTTGGTGATGATGAACTCCTTGAATTTGACCTTATCTGAGAAGCACTTTATCTGCCCTTCCATTGTAAATGAAAGCTTTGCTGAATAAAGCAATCTTGGCTATAAGTCTTTGGATTTCATGACTTGGAGTACTTCTTTCCAGTTCCTTCTTGCCTGTAAGGTCTCTTTTGAGAAATCAGCTGACAGTCTGATGGGAACTCCTTTGTAGGTGACTGCCCCCTTATCTCTTGCTGCTTCTAGGATTATCTCCTTCATTTTAATCTTGGCTAATGTAATTATGATGTGCCTTGGTGTGTTCCTTCTTGGGTCCAACTGTTTTGGGACTCTCTGAACTTCCTGGATTTCCTGAAAGTCTATTTCCTTTGCCAGACTTGGGAAGTTCTCCTTTATTATTTGTTCAGATAAGTTTTCCACTCGTGGCTGTTTCTTTTCCCCTTCTGGTACTCCTATAATTTGGATGTTGGAATGTTTAAAGATGTCCTAGAGGTTCCTGAGCCTCTCTTCATTCTTCTGAATTCTTGTTTCTTCATTCTTTTCTGGTTGGATGCTTCATTCTTCCTTCTGGTCCACACCACTGATCTGAGTCCCAGTTTCCTTTCCATCACTATTGGTTTCCTGTGCATGTCCCTTCATTTCAATTAGTTTAGCCTTCATATGTTCCTCTAATTTATGACTAAAATCAACCAGTTCTGTGAGTGTCCTGATCACCGGTATTTTGAACTGTGCATCTGAGAGGTTCGCTATTTCTTTTTCACTTAGAGTTATTGGCTCTGGGGTTTGAGTTCTTCTTGAGCCATATTTTGGACTGTTTGTGCCAGTTCTGTATGAGGAGTGGAGCCCTGGGTGTTCACCAGGGCGGGGCAACTCAGTCTCTGGGTTGTGACACTGTATGTGGGGGCGGGGTCAAAGGAAAGCAATGGTGGTCCCCTCTGCTGCCTTCTGCCACTGCCGGGCCATGCAGTCCATCCCACTGTGAGAGAATGTGTGATCGAGGTCAGCCCGCTGCCTTGTGTCCTCGCTGGGTTCACCACTGGGGCCTGCGTAGTCCATCTCACTGCTCACTCCTCTGCTGGCCTATCTGCGTGGGAATGTGTGACTGCGGCCAGCACACCACCCTGCGCCCTCACTGGGTCTGCCTGAAGATACCCTGGATGCCTGGGTGCCTGGGGTAGGGGGATCTTTCCTGCCCATCCCTGCTCTGCTCTTACCGGTCTGGTTGAAAGGTTCCTTGTTGTTGGACTTCTGTATAGTTCAATTTTCTGTTCTTTGGCTGCGTCTTTGTTTACTAAACCTTTGTTGTATTCAAACTTGGTTGTGGGAGAAGGCACAGTGTTTCCACCTACGCCTCCATCTTGGCGGAAGTCCAGAGTTCTCTCTTTTTTCTTGATGAGTCTGGTTAAAGGCTGGTCAGTTTTGTTTACCTTTTCAAAGAACCAGCTCCTGGAGTCATTGATCCTTAGAATTGTGCTTTTATTCTCTATGTCATTTAATTCTGCTCTGATTTTGGTTATTTCCTTCCTTCTACTAGCTCTGGGATGTCTTTGTTGTTGTTCCTCGAGTTCTTGTAGGCATAGAGTTAGGTTGTTTGTTTGAAATGTTTCTATCTTTTTTAGGTAGGCCTGCATTGCTATGAACCTCCCTCTTAGGACTGCCTTCACTGTGTCCCATAGGTTCTTGGCTATTGTGTGTTAATTTTTGTTTGTTTTCAGAAACTTTTGATCTCTCCCTTGATCTCATTGTTTACCAATTCATTATTTAATAGCATGTTATTTAGTCTCCATGGATTTAATAGTCATTGAGCTTTTTCCTTAAGGTTGGTTTCTAGTTTCAAGCCATTGTGATCTTAGAAAATGCTTGCTATGGTTTTAATTATATTGAATTTGTTGAGGCTTGTTTTGTGTTCTATTATGTGGTCTGTCTTTGAAAATGACAATGTTCATTTGAAATGAACATATATTTTGCTTCTTTGGTGTTTAAGGTTCTGTATATGTCAGTTAAGTCATTTTGATCTAGAGTGTCATTCAGTGCCACAATATCCTTGTTGATTCTTTGTTTGGAATATCTGTTCATTGTTGCCAGTGGGGTGTTAAAATACCCTCCTATAAGTATGTTGCTGTCACTATCTTTTTTGAACTCCTCCAAGATTTTCCTTGTACATTTGGGTGTCCCTATGTTGGGTGCATGTACATTTACAAAGTTTATATCTTCTTGATGGATTTTACCTTTATGTATCATGAAGTGACCTTCTCTGTCTGTTTTTATGGACTTTCTTTGAAATTTGTTTTGTCCAATATAAGTTTTGTTTCCCTAGCTTTTTTCTTTCTTTACCATTTTCTTGAAATATTTTTCTGAAACACTTCACTTTCAGTCTATGTAGGTCTTTTGTTCTGAGGTGGGTCTCTTGTAGACAGCATATTTCAAGGTCATTATCTTATTCATTCAGCTACCATATGTATTTTGATTAGAGCATTTATTCCATTACATTTAAAGTTATTATTGATAAGTACTTATTCATTGACATTTTTCCCTTTGTAACTGTGTTCCTCTCTCTCTCTCTCTCTCTCTCACTCTTTTCCTTCTTAAAGTGGTCCCTTTGGTATGTCTTGCAATGCTGGTTTGATGGATGTATATACTTTTAGTCTTCTTTTGTCTGGAAAATTCCTTATTTCACCCTCCATTTTCTTTTCTTTTCTTTTCTGCCTGCCTTCCTTCCTTCCTCCATTCCTTCCTTCCTTCCTCCCTTCCTTCCCCTTTCCCTCCCTCCCTCCCTCCCTTCCTTCCTTTCTTTCATTATATTTTATTGATTATGCTACTACAGTTGTCCTGATTTTTCCTCTTCAGCCTCTCTAATTATTGTCCCCTACTCCCTCAGGCAATTTCCCTACCATTGTTCATGTCCATGGATCATGCATGTAACTTCTTTGTCTACTCCATTTATTATACTGTACTTTACATTCACATGGCTATTCTATAACTGCCTATTTGTCTCTCTTAATATCTTAAGCTATTCACCCAATATCTCTTTACCTGCTCCCATCTGGCAACCTTCTGGTAACTAACTTCCTTTCTCTTGCTTTGAAGAGTCTCTATTTTTAACTATTTAAAAAATTATTTATTTAACTTTTGTTCCAGTAGAGTTTTCTGTCTTTTACTCCCATTCCAGCCCACCTTCCCAGTGCTCCCCACCACCCCTCACTTACTTCTCATTTCCACCCCACTTAGCTTTTGTCCATGTGTCCTTTATACTAGTTCCTGTAAATCCTTCCCCTTTTCCCTGAAATACCCTCCCCTCTCCCCTCTGGTCCCTGTCAGCCTGTTCTCCATTACAGTATCTTTCTTTTTATTTTGCTAACTTGTTTGTTTCGTCATTTAGGTTCTTGTTAGAGGTGACATCATATGGTATTTGTCTTTCGACGCCTGGCTTATTTCACTCAGCATAATGCTTTCCAGTTCCATCTATGCTGTTGCAAAGGGTAGGAGCTCCTTCTTTCTTTCTGCTGCATAGAATTTTATTGTGTAAATGCACCATAGTTTTTGGATCCATTCATTTACTGATGGTCACCTAGATTGCATCCAACTCTTGGCTATTGTAAATTGTGCTACTATGAACATTGGGGTGCATAGGTTCTTTTGCATCGGTGTTTCAGGGTTCTTAGGATATAATTCTAGCAGTGGAATTGCCTGGTCAAAAGGTATATATATTCATTTTTAGTTTTCTTTAAAAATTCCATACTGTTTTCCATAGTGGTTGTACCAGTCTGCAATCCCACCAACAATGAACTACAGTCTATATTTTCCCCACAACCTCTTCAACATTTGTTGTTTGTTGCTTTGTTTATAATGGCCATTCTGACCAGTGTAAAGTGGTATCTCATTGTGGTTTTAATTTGCATCTCTCTAATAGCTAGCTATATTGAGCATCTTTTCATGTGTCTCTGGATCCTCTGTATGTCTTCCTTGGAGAAGTGACTGTTCAGTTCCTTGGCCCACTTTTTGATTGGGTTGCTTGTCTTCTTAGAGTGGAGTTGTGTAAGTTCTTTGTATATTTTGGAGATTAAACCCTTGCCTGAGGTGTCATTGGCAAATATGTTTTCTCATACAGTTGGTTTTCTTTTTATTTTAATAATATTTTCTTTAGACTTGCAGAAACTTTTTATTTTGATGAGATCCCATTTGTTTATTTTTTCCTTTATGTCCCTTGCTCTAGGGGACATATCAGTAAAAGTGTTGCTGCGTGAAATAGCTGAGATTTTTCTGCCTATGTTCTCCTCTACGACTTTAATGGTGTCATGGCTTATATTTAAATCTTTTATCCACCTTGAATTTATTTTGGTGTATGGTGTAAGTTCATGCTTGAGTTTCATTTTTTTGCACATAGCTGTCCAGTTCTCCCAACACCATTTGTTGAAGAGGCTATTTTTACTCCATTTTAAATTGCTGCCCCCTTTGTCAAATATTAATTGACTGTAGAAACCTGGGTTTATTTCTGGGCTCTCTGTTCTGTTCCATTGGTCTATGTGCCTGTTTTCATGCCAGTATCAGGCTGTTTTGATTACAGTGGCCTTGTAATACAGTTTGGTATAAGATATTGTGATCCCTCCTACTTTGTTCTTTCTCAAAATTGTAGCTGCTATTCGAGGTCGTTTGTGGTTCTATATAAATTTTTGAAGTGTTTGTTCTATGCCTGTGAAATATGGCATTGGTACTTTAATAGTTATTGCATTGAATTTGTAAATTGCTTTGGGTAGTATGAACATTTTGATGATGTTAATTCTTCAATCCATGAACACGGTATATGTTTCCATTTGTTTGTGTCTTCCTTGATTTCTCTCTTCAGTGTTGTGTAGTTTTCTGTATATGCATCTTTTACCTCCTTGGTTAGGTTTATTCCTAGGTATTTTATTTTTCTTGTTGCTATATCAAATGAAATTTTTTTCTTGATTTCTGATTTTGCTGTCTCATTTTTGGTATACAAAAATACCTTTGATTTCTTGACATTGACCGTGTATCCTGCTGTTTTGCCTAACTCGTTTATTAGGTTGAGCTGTTTTGGGGTAGAGTCTATAGAATTTTCTAGGTACACTATCATGTCATCTGCAAACAGTCACAGTTTTGTTTCCTCCTTTCCAATTTGGGTGCCTTTTATTTTCTTTTCTTGTCTGACCACTATGGCTAAAACTTCCAATAATATATTAAATATTAGAGAGACACCCCAAAGGCAGAGATTGTGCCTCCACTGCCCAGGTTGCCTCAGCAGCCCACCCATCANTGGACAACTTTGTCTTGTTCCTGATCTTAGTGGAAAAGCTTTTAGTTTTTGCCCATTGAGTATGATGTTGGCTGTACATCTTTCCCATATAGCCTTTATTATATTGAGGAGTGCTCCCTCTATTCCTCTACACTGAGTGTTTTTATCGTAAATGAGTGTTGTACCTTCTCAAAAGCTTTATATGAATCTATTGATATGATGATGTGATTTTTGTAATTGCTTTTGTTTATGTGATGTATTACATTTATTGATTTGTGGATATTGTACCATCCTTGCATCCCTGGGATGAATCTTACTTGGTCATGTTGTATGATCATTTTAATGTATTGTTATATGTGGTTTGTTAATATTTTGTTGAGCATTTTAGCATTTATGTTCATCAGTAATATTGGCCTGAAGTTTTCTTTCTTTGTTGTGTCTTTATCTGGTTTTGGGATTAGGATGATGCTCTCTTCATAAAAAGAGTTTGGGAGTCTTCCATCATTTTGGATTTTTTGCAATAGTCTGTGAAGAATAGGGGTTAGCTCTTCCTTAAATGCTTTTTGGAATTCTCCTGTGAAACCATCTGGTCCTGGGCTTTTGTGTGTCGGGAGGTTTTTTTTTTTTTCCTACTTCAATTTCATCTGCTGTGATTGGTTTGATCAGGCTTTCTGCTTGTTTCTCATTGAGTTTTGGAAGATTATATTTTTCTAGAAATTTGTCCATTTCACCTAGATTTTCAAATTTCTTGGCATAGAGTTATTTACAGTAATTTCTTACAATCCTTTGTATTTCTGTGGTGTCAGTTGTAATCTCTCCTCTTTCATTTCTGATTGTGTTTATTTAGGTCCTCTCTCTTCTTTTCTTAATAAGCTTGCTTAAAGGCTTGTTCATTTTGTTTATCTTTTCAAAGATCCAGCTCCTGGATTCATTGATCCTTATAATTGTGCTTTTCATCTCTATGTCATTTAATCCTGCTCTGATCTTGGTTATTTTCTTCCTTTTACTTGCTCTGGGCTGTCTTTGTTGTTGTTCCTTGAGTTCTTGTAGGCATAGTGTTAGGTTGCTTGTTTGAAATGCTTCTATCTTTTTTAGGTCCTGTATTGCTATGAACTTCCCTTTCAGGACTGCCTTCACTGTGTGCCATAAGTTTTGCATTGTTGTGAGTTCATTTTAATTTGTTTCCAGAAGCTTTTTGATTTCTTCCCTAATTTCATTCTTGACCCATTCATTGTTTAATAGCATGCTATTTAATCTCCATGATTTTGAGTGTTTTGGGTTTTTTCCTTTGGCGTTGGCTTTCAGTTTCAGTCCCTTGTAATTGGAGATAATGCTTGGTATGCTTTCAATTATCTTGAATTTGTTGAGGCTTGTTTTGTGTCCTGTCATATAGTCAATCTTTGAAAATGTTCCATGAGCATTTGAAAAGAATGTGTATTTAGCTTCATTGAGATGAAAGGCTTTAATATATATCAGTTAAGTTCATTTCATCTAGGGCATCGTTCAATGCCACAATATGTTTGTTGATATTTTGTTTGGAATATTTCTCCATGTTTGACAGGGGGCTGTTAAAATCCCCTAGAGTATAATTGAGTTGCTGTCAATATCTTTCTTGAAGTCCTCTAAGATTTTCTTTGTATATTTGGTGCTCCTATGTTGGGTGCATATATATTTGTAATATTTATGTCTTCTTGGTGGATTCTTCCCTTGAGTATTATGACATGACCTTCTGAGTCTCTCTTTCTGGCCCCTTTTTTTGGAGTCTATTTGGTCTAATATGAGTATTGTTACCTCAGCTTTTTTCCCCTGTGTGTTTGCTTGGGAAAATTTGTTTTCAGCCCTTCATTTTCAGTCTCTGTGGGTCTTTTTTCTTGAGGTGGATCTCTTGTAGGCAGCATATGTGTGGGTCATGCTTTCTTATTCATTCAGCTATTCTATGTCTTTTGATTGGAGCATTTAATCTATTTACATTTAAACTTATTGTTGATAGGTACTTATTCATTGCCATTTTTGTACCTGTGTTCCTTTCTATCACTTTTTTTCCCTTTCCTTAAAGCAGTCTTTTTCACCTTTATTGCAGAGCTGCTTTGGTGGAAGTGCATTCTTTTAGAGTTCTTTTAACTTGGAAGCTCTTTATTTGGCCTTCTATCTTGTTTGAGAACCTTTCTGGGTAAAGTAGCCTTGATTGCAGGCCCCTGGTTTTCATTATGTGGAATATTTCTTGCCATTCTCTTCTGGCTTGAAGTGTTTCCATTGAGAAGTCACCAGCTATCCTTATTGGGGCTCCCTCTTATGTTACTTCCTGTTTCTCCCTTGCTGCCTTTAAGATTCTCTCTTTGTCTCAAAATTTTGCCATTTTAATGATGATGTGTCTTGAAGTGGGCCTCTTTGGGTTCCTCTGATTGGGCCTGTCTGTTTTGACCTAGATTTATGTGACTTTTTTCTCATCAAATTAGGGGAGTTGTCCATCATTACTTTTTCAAATAGGTTTTCTATCCCTTGCTTTTCTTTTTCTTTTTTCTGGTATGCCTGTTATTTGGATATTATTATGTTTCATATTGTCTTGCATTTCTCTCAATCCCTCTTCATTCTTTCTGTGTGTTTTTTTTGTGTGTTGTTCTTCCTGGGTCCTTTTTTCTACTCTGTCCCCTAGCTCACTCATCCGATCTTCTGCTCCATCAATCCTGCTTTTGATTCCTTCCACTGTGGTTTTCAGTTCAAAAATTGTATTTTTCATTTCTTCTTGTCCCTTGCTGATATTTTCTATTTTCTTTTTCATGTTGATATAGTTTGCCATGAGTTCTTGTAGTTCCTCTGTATTTTCTGGTAGCTCATTGTGAGCTCTTTGAACTTGCTGATAACCAGTGCTTTGAACTCCATATCTGATAGTTGACTTGCCTGTATTTCATCTTACATTCTTTCTGAGGCTTACTTCTTTCCTTTCATTTGGGGATTGTTTATTTGTCTTCCCATTATTTGTGAGACTCTTCTTGTTAGCTTCAGCTTCTTACATTTATTGGTTCTGACTTCCTGGGTTTATTATGTGAAGTTCTGTGGTATAATACATGTGAAATTCAGTGATGCCATCTCCTTGATCTCCCAAGTTCACTGGTCTTCAGTTGTCCTCTATGTTGGCTCTGTGTTTGCCTTTGGGTTTTGTTTGTTTTGGGGTCTTTTTTGTGGGCCCTTCCCACCAGCTGGTTAACTGATGTTCTCTCTGTCCACCACCTGATTTAATTTGTTGAGGGCAGGTTGTGTTGAAGCTAGTTGTTCTGTGTGTACAAGGTTTTGATGACTCTATTTTGCTCTTGTTCAGTTTTTTTTTGTACTGGGTAGTTTCTCCACTATTTAGTACTATTTCCAGATAGGTCTTGCATTGAGGTTTGTTGGATTGAAGTTCTTCACTTTCTCCTGTTGTTATCTGTTGGTGGTTCCTTTGTTGTTGGGTTTCCTCTTCCAGTGGGCATCTTGTTGTTCACCACTTCCATCTACTCTTTTTTGTGTGTGATCAGTTGGAGGGGGAGGCAAAATGTTTTATGACAGCAGGAGAATATTCTATGATAATTACAATAGCAGCTGGTAGAGAAGAGAGAGGTCATTTAGCTATGTATAGTGTTAACTGTAATCTTCAACCCAACTAGCCACTTTTTAGAAAGGATGGACCAAAATTAAGACTCTTGTTGGGGAGAGAAAGCTTGTGAGTTGTATCTAGAAAGCAGTGAGATTGTGGGAGGTCAGATTCTGAGGTAAGGTGAGAATAAAGGATAGTAAATGGGTGCAGTGTGTGAGACAATAGAGTTAACCACTACAGTAATAGAGTTCAGGAAAGTGTAGCAGGCTATGATCTGGGAGGGGTGTTGTGAAGTATTTACAATTGTATGTAACAGCTATTACTTACAATAGTATTAGAGCAACAATCGTATGACAGAATCTATGTGATCTGCATAACATGAATAGGGGGTATAGAACTTTGAGTAGTGTACTAAAGGAACACAAGTGAGGTGAAAGAAAGTAAAAAAGATGTAAGAATAATAAATAATAATAATAATACAAATATTCAGCAACTTGTAACTTCTTTGCTGTAGCAAAGTGAAATTTGTCTCTCTGTCTCTACTGTTGGGATGCCCCCTCTTTGGGTCCAACTCTAGTCTTTTCACAGTTCCAGGTTGTTTGTCTCACTTGTGGGTAAAAGAAAAAAAGGCAGGAAAAGGGAGGAAGAAGTAATAGGTTTGAAAAGAAAGGAAGAAGGAATAAAACAAGAAAGAAGGAAAGAGAGGAAAAAGGTATTGAAAGAGAAAATAATAATAAAATTTAAAAATAAAAGATTACTTTAAAAAAAGCATCTCTTGTTGGTTTCAAAGTGGCCAAGCTGGTTTTTCTGGTCTTTCTGGCTGCAGCAGGCTGAGGGGCTATTGGTGTGGCCTTTCTCCCTTCCAGATGTGTACTCAGCAAGTCTTGCAAGCACTCTCACAAGAGCTAGTCTGGTGCCTCTCCCCAGGGCCCCACACAGGGGATTCAGGTCCTCTTCAGCGCACTCTTTATCCTGGGGTTATTGCCGTGGGTTGGGGTGCAGGCTTAATTGCCCAGCCAGGCTGCCTGGGTCCTGTGGGTTTGGAAGCAAACCCTTCCCAGTCCTGTGGGGGAACACAAGGCCTTCTGCCCAACCTCACTGCCAGGCTGGGTGGGAAGTAGGCCAAGTGGCTGTCACAGGAGAACCCTTCAAACAGTTTACTTTTTGAGAAATTCCTCCTTATCAAGCCTGCCCTCCACTCAGTACAGCCAAATTCTCCAGCCAGACAGGTCACTATTGGAGTCAGAGCCTGACACTGCGCCTCTCAATTCTCCCAAGCTGGCGACCACCAACTCTGCGGATGATCATGACCCTTGTGTTTGCCTCTTCATCCTTATTCCCCTCTCTGCAACCTCAAGCCACCAGGTATCTCCCAGTGTTACCCAGACCTTGCTTGGCTGGGGAGGGTGGGAGCTGATGACCTGGCTCTCTCCCAAGGACCCTACAACAGGTCCGTGGCTCCCCAAGAGTCCGTGGTAGACCCGCTGGGTGCAGGGCGCACGCTGAGGCTTATTTTTAACATTAAAAAAATAATGATGTGTCTTTGAGTGGGCCTCTTTGCATTCATCATAATTTGGGGTATCTGCACTTCCTGGACTTGCATGTCTATTTTCTTCCCCAAATTAGGAAAATTTTAATTCACTGTTTTTATCAGATAGATTTCCAATTACTTGCTCTTTCTCTTCTCCTCCTGGTACCCTTATGAGGCAAATGTTGGACCTCTTAAAATGGTCCCAGAGGCTGTTTATACTATCCTTGTTTTTTTGGATTCTTTTTTCCTTCTTGTTGTGCATGGTTGTTTTTTGCTGCCTATATTCCAAATCATTGATTTGATTCTTGAACTCATCCATTCTACTGTTATTTCCCTGTAAGTTGTTCTTTATTTCAATTAGTGTATCCTTCAGTTCTGACTGGGCCTTTTTTGTTGTTGTTGCTGAGGTCCTCACTAAGTTCCTTGAGCATCTTTATAAACAGTGTTTTGAACTATGCTTCTTATAGATTGCTTATTTTCATTTAATCTAGCTCTTTCTGCAGTTTTGCCTGTTCTTTCATTTGAGCCATGTTTCTATGTCTTCTCATTTTAGCAGCCTCCCTTTGTTTCTATGTATTAGGTGGAGCTGTTTTGACTGTGTGTCTTTGTATTGTGGTCTAATGTAGTAGGTGTCCTATAGGGTCCAGTGGCACAGCCTCCCCTGTCATCCAAGCTGGGTATTCAAGGTGTGCCTTTTGTGTGGGCTGAGTACACCCACCTCCTGTAATTGAGCCTTCATTGCTGTTGGCAGATCAATGGGAGGGATTTACCCAGGCCAGTCAGCTGCAAGGACTGGCTGTGACCACTGACCACCAATCTCTGGCCTCCATGGAGGACTATCTGTGCAGGTGCTCCAATATGATCTGTAGCTGTCTACCATGTGTGTTGGCCCCGGGGTTTCTCAGGTGTTGCAGGTCAAGGTCAGTCATGACCTGTGTTTTGCTCAGGACACCCTGCCTGAGCTATACAAAATATCTGGCATGGTTGCTACATGTGCTAGGCTCGGAGATTCCCAGGTGAAGGCAAACTGTAACTCTAATCTGGCTGCAACTCTAGGTCTCATTGAAGACAGCTGTTGCTTGTTTGATAAAATTAGGAGCCAAGACCAGCCATTCTTATGGAAAAGCCGCTTGGGTGGGACCATAAGTTGGGTGGCATGGGGCATCTGTGTGTCACCAAGGTGGGTCACATGTGTAGCCAGGTTGATGGAGTCTCAGATATGGAACCAGCCTACTGGCCCTGAGAGTGGAGGGCTTAGCAAAGGGACAATGGCCTCTGTTCACCCCAATGCCAGACACTTCACTCTCTCCTGGTATACCACTTGTGCCCTTCAAGCTGCCGCCATAGTGCTGTAGTTTAGAGGGAGGAAATCTGAGTAGGTGGGTCTGTGTGTAGGCTGAATAGGCTCCCCAAGAGGAACTGATTAAGGCCCTGGCTGCCTTCTATAGCAACACAATCCCTCCTGTTTTTTCAGGCAGAAGTTGTGGGGACTTATCTTTCTGGCACTGGAATCTTGGGCTGAAGATCCTGGTATGGGTCTGTGTAGAGAACTACTTTGCATGGTGTGAAATTGTAGCTCAGCTTCCATGTGGAAAACCAGTGGGGAGCAAGTGGCACTCAGGACCATGCCCATGGAAAGGTTTAATAATGGGGAATCAGGCCTGCATTGTACCTAGACTTCTATGAGACTTGCTTTTGCTAAAACTCCCTAACCCTGAATTGAGACAGAAAGTGCTTACTGTAACTTCCTAAAATCCATGCTAAACCTTCCAAGGATGAGTATAACCAGTTCAACCATGTTTCCCTTTGCATTTGCAAATATCCCTCTTCTATGATGTGATCAGTGGCATCATCTCCTTTGTTTTCTGTAAAAGGTAACCACCTAAAGTGAAACTGTGTATCGTAAATGAGGACCATCACGTAATGTGCCCAGAAAAGAAATAAAGGTTGGTCAGGGCAAGGGCCAAGGCATTTTCACCTCTTGGGAGAGAAGCCATATTGTCCCTTTTTTCCCACTGGACTCAGTAGTCCGTGTGAATTTCTCATGCATCATCCACAACATGGCAGACCCCATGAGCTGGCTTCCAGGATATCCCACATGAATTTTTATCCATGTGGATTTGGGGCCAGCCTATTCCATATCTATGCCTCTGTTACCAGTCTGAATGGATGTGGTTTCCTCAATTCCATAGTTGTCAGACTCTCATTCAAGTCTATTTCTGGTGTTCCTGAGTGACGGTTTTCTATATTTTAGTTGTAATTTTGATGGGGCTGTGCAAAGATTCAACCCATGTTTGCCTATGTTGTCATGTTTACTGGAAGGTCCTCACCCTCCATTTTAAATGACAGCCTTGCTGGGTAGAGTAGTCTTGGTTGCAGGCCTTTGCTTTTCACTACTTGGTATGTTTCTTGCCACTCTTTTCTGGCTTGTAGTGTTCCTGTTGAGAAGTCAGCTACTAGCCTTATCAGAGCTCCCTTATATGTTACTGTTTCTCCCTTGCCGGTTTTATGATTCTCTTTTTTTAATTTTTATTTTTATTTAATTCTTGTTCAAGTACAGTTTTCTGTCTTATATTCCCAGCCATGCCCCACATTGCTCCCCACCTCCCTCCCATTTCCGCCCCCTACCCTTAATTATTGTTCATGTGTCCTTTATACTTGTTCATGTGAGTCCTTCCCCATTCTCCCTATGATTCTCTCCCCTCTCCCCTCTGGACCCTGTCAGACTGTTCCATATTTGAGTGTCATTGGTCATATTTTGCTTGCTTGTTTGTTTTGTTGTTTAGATTCCTGTTAACAGTGATATCATATGGTATTTGTCTTTCACTGCCTGGCTTATTTCGCTCCACATAATGCTTTCCAGTTCCATCCATGATGTTGCAAAGGGTAGGAGCTCCTTCTTCCTTTCTGCAGCATAGAATTCCATTGTGTAAATGTACCAGAGCTTTTTGATCCAGTCATTTGCCGATGGGCATCTAGGTTGCTTCCAACTCTTGGCTATTGTAAATTGTGCTGCTATGATCATCGGGGTGCATAGGTTCTTTTGGATTGATGCTTCAGGGTTCTTAGCATATGCTCCCAACAGTGGAATTGCTGGGTCAAAAGGCATGTTCAATTTTAGTTTCCTTAGAAAATTCCATACTGTTTTCCATAGTGGTTGTGCCAGTCTGCAATCCCACCAACAGTGAACTGGAGTCCCCTTTTCCCCACAACCTCTCCAGCACTTGTTGTTTGTTGCTTTGTTTATGATGGCCATTCTGACTGGTGTAAAGGGGTATCTCATTGTGGTTTTAATTTGCATCTTTCTGATAGCTAGCAATATCGAGCATCTTTTCATGTGTCTCTGGATCCTCTGTATGTCCTCCTTGGAGAAGTGTCTGTTCAAGTCCCTTGCCCATTTTTTAATTGGGTTTCTCGTCTTCTTTGAGTGGAGTCATGTGAGTTCTTTGTATATTTTGGAGATTAAACCTTTGTCTGAGGTATCATTGGCAAATATGTTTTCCCAAACAGTTGGTTGTTTTTTTATCTTAATGCTATTTTCTTTAGCTGTGCAGAAGTTTTTAATTTTGATGAGATCCCATTTGTTTATTTTTTCCTTTATGTCCCTTGCTCTAGGGGACATATCAGTGAAAATGTTGCTGCGTGAGACATCTGAGATTTTCCTGCCAATGTACTCCTCTAGGACTTCGATCACAATACCTGACATCAAACTGTATTACAAGGCCACTGTAATCAAAACAGCCTGGTACTGGCATAAAAATAGGCACATAGACCAATGGAACAGAACAGAGAACCCAGAATTAAACCCAACTCTCTACAGTCAATTAATATTCAACAAAGGGGGCAATGACATGAAATGGAGTAAAAATAGCCTCTTCAACAAACGGTGCTGGGTGAACTGGACAGCTACATGCAAAAAAAAAAAATGAAACTTGAGCACCAACTTACACCATACACCAAAATAAATTCAAGGTGGATAAAAGACTCATAGAATTCTTTTATTGGATATTTCTCCCAAGCAAGAGAAACAAAAGAAAAAATAAATGGGACTACATCAGGCTAAGTAAGTTTTTTCACAAAAAAGGAAATTATCAGCAAAATAAAGACAGCTGACAGAATGGAAGTACACATTCAGCAGTATATCTGATAAGAGGTTAATATGTAAATTTATAAAGAACTTACAAAACTCAATACCAAAAAAAAAATTACCAAAAGAAAACAAAGAACAAATAGTCCAACTAAAAAAATGGCAAAGGGCCTGAATGGACACTTCTCCAAAGAGGACATAAAGACGGCCAGTAGACATATGAAAAGATGCTCAGCATCACTAATCATCAGATAAATGCTGATTAAAACCACAATGAGAGATATTTGTGCAAAGATGATGGTGAGGTAGGTGGGAGCAGAGTCCACTTGCCCCTGGGCAGAGATGGAACACCTAGAGGATCTTCTGAGGCACAGAGTAAACAGCCAATGGAAAGCAGTATATATAAACGTTGGAGGCAAAAATTGTAGAGGAAACTGAAAATAGATGGTAAGGAGAGTGCTTTGGGATGGTAAGGTCCCTGGAACCAGTGCAGGGACCAGGGCTACTGTAGCCCCAGGCCTGGCACCTGCCAGGTCAGCAGCTCCCTCCCCTGCCAAACAGGGAGGATAAAGTGGCACCAGGATGGACCAGGATGCTTGAAGTTCCTGGGGAGAATAAAGACAAAGGCAGGCACACAGGGGCAGTGTTCATCCACTGATACTGTGGATTCTGGCTGGTCGTGGGACACCTGGGGAGCTGGGGGAGCTGGGGAACACCTGGAGAAAGGAGAAGAGTTGGACTGTGACAGACCCTGACCCAGACAGACTCCAGTCTGGTTGGAAAGTTGGGTTGTGTGAGAGGCTGAGTGCATGTTAGGAGTGGCAGGCTTGAACAAGAGGATTTTGTTTAAAAAAAGTTTCTTGGTGGCAAAGTAGGGAACTCTCCCTCACAGCTGCCCCAGCCATGCCCCCAACAGCCCAAACCTCAGCCTTACCACCTCCACCCCAAAGGCAGAGATTGTGCCTCCACTGCCCAGGTTGCCTCAGCAGCCCACCCATCACTGCAGCCACAACAGCTGCCCCCACCACATCCACTGTGCTCCCACCCCTGCTGCCATGACCCAGACTTTGCCTCTTCCCCCACCCCCAGCAGCAGAAGCCGTGCTATCACGTCTAAGGCCACCCATAGCTGCACCCTGCCACTGTGGGGGCCCGCCAGGCCATAAGGGGACCAAGGACAGAGTTCTCCACTGTGAGAATGGTGGATGAGCTTGGTTTCTGGTCCCTGGAGCCGGCGGGTACCTTGACACTTTCCTAACCTTCTAGTTCCCAGCCTTGAAGGACACAACAAGACTCTGGCGCAGGTGTCATGTTCCCAGATGGTTATGAGAACTTCTTGCCCTTTTGATAGCTTAAGGGAGTGCACGAACTTTGAAAAACAACATTGTTTCTAGTTCCCTGCAGTCTTGCTTTAGGCATTAACAGTTTGTATATAAGACAGCTGTTCCTTGAATAAATTTGCCATTTTGCCAGCAGAGCTTGTGGTCCTCTCCATTTTTTAAGTCCCTCGCCTCACCTCGTGACCACGCTTGCTGCAGCGGGCTGCGGCACTGCCACCACAGTCACAGGGGTGCTCCCAGCCCAAGCAGCAGGACTGACTAGCTAAGAGGAAGGAGGAGGCTCACTTCACAGATGAAAGCAGCAGGGCTTGGAGTTAACAGTCCCCAGAAAGACTTAGCTCAGTGTGGGAGGTGAACTACTCTGAAGAGACTTTGAGAGAACCTAGCACCTAGAACAGCGAGGAGCAAGAAGGTGATTTGTGAGTTGCCCCTAATTGGTGCACCAAAAGGATGGCACAACTGGTGGATTGAAGATGAGGAAGGGCACTGGGGGCCCAGAAGCTAACTGAGGAACTGGGTTGGAAGCTGGGCAACTGTGAAGAGTGTGAACCAGACCTGGCCCTTATCCTCAAAAAACCATAGGAAGGGAGAAAAGTGAAAAAAACCCAAGCTCCCTCAGTCTGCTGCTGTCAGGAAGAGTAGCAAAACTGGCTTGGTTGGCTAAAAAGCCAGAAGGAGGCTTTTCTTTCATTTCTTCTTCTTTTTTTCTCTAAGTGAGACACTAAGACCTGGAGCTATGAAAGGACCAGAGTCAGACCCAGAGAGGCATCTCAACAACTAAAAAACTGAGATATATTTCACTTGGCTATTCCAGACAACTTGCATGTTATTGTTTATTCTATTTTTCATTATTTTCACTTCTTTTATTTTATTGGTATTTTTTAATTTCTTGTCTTTCTGTTTAGTTTTCTTCATTTTATTTGTTTGTTTAATTGCATATTTTGACTGGTTTTCCTTGTTCTTGCTTTCATAGTATATTTTTAATTTTGCTTTCACTTCACTTGTGTTCCAATAGCACACTATTCTAGGTCATGTATTTCCTCTTCTTGTTAGTTAGATCATATACATTATGTCATATGATTGTTGTCCTGGTATTGTTGTATAAAATTGTTATTCCATACAACTCTCAATACCACACAGCACCCTTCTCAGATCTTAGCCCACTCCACTGTCTTCCATAACTTTATTACTATTGTGGTTAACTCTATTCTCTCACACACTACATCTATGTTCTACCCTTTATTCTCATTATATATCATAATCTGATTTTCCCACAGTTCACTGTTTTCTGGATCAAACTCACAATCCTTCCCCTCTCTAATAAGAGTCTTATGTTTTTTCCACCCTTTCTAAAAAGTGGCTAGTTGGGTGAAATATCACAGTTAAAACTATATATATCCTAAGGATCTCCTATCTCTTCTCTACAGGTTGGTACTTTAAGTCACACAGAATACACTCCTGCTGTCTTAATCCATTTTGCCTTCCCCCTCCAACTGATCATATAAAAGAGAAGGTGGTAGCTGTGAACACCAGTATACCCACAGGAAGAGAGAACCCACCAACAAAGAAACCATCAACAGATAATAAAAGAAGAAGGCAGCAGAGTGAGTGTAAGCCACACTAACCATAACCCAGGACTAATCTGGATTTATAACTAAATGGTGGAGAAATTGCCCAGAACAAACAACTGAACAACAGCAAGAGAGAAACCTCAAAATCTTGGACAGACAACCAGTTTCTTTTTTTTTTAATCATTTTTTAAATTTAATTCTTGTTCAAGTACAGCTTTCTGTTTTATATTCCCAACCCTGCCCACCCCCCGCCCCCTGCTCCCCACCTCCCTCCCATTTCCACCCCCCACCCTTAGTTATTGTTCATGTGTCCTTTATATTTGTTCATGTGAGTCCATACCCTTTTCCCCTATGATTCTCTCCCCTCTCCCCTCTGGACCCTGTCAGACTGTTCCATATTTGAGTGTCATTGGTCATATTTTGCTTGCTTGTTTGTTTTGTTTAGATCCCTGTTAACAGTGATATCATATGGTATTTGTCTTTCACCGCCTGGCTTATTTCGCTCAGCATAATGCTTCCCAGTTCCATCCATGATGTTGCAAAGGGTAGTAGTTCCTTCTTCCTTTCTGCAGCATAGAATTCCATTGTGTAAATGTACCAGAGCTTTTTGATCCAGTCATTGACCGATGGGCATCTAGGTTGCTTCCAACTCTTGGCTATCATGAACTGTGCTGCTATGAACATTGGGGTGCATAGGTTCCAAGTGGTATTCATCCCAGGGATGCAAGGATGGTTCAATATACGCAAATCAATAAATGTAATATACCATATAAACAAAAGCAAAGACAAAAATCACATGGTCATATCAATAGATGCAGAAAAAGCTTTTGATAAGGTTCAACACCCATTTATGAAAAAGGTACTTAGAAAAATGGGAATAGAGGGAGCATTCCTCAACATAATAAAGGCCATATATGAAAGACCTACAGCCAACATCATACTCAATGGGCAAAAACTAAAAGCTTTTCCACTAAGATCAGGAACAAGACAAGGTTGCCCATTTTCACCACTTCTATTCAATATAGTATTAGAAGTTCTAGCCACAGCGATCAGACAAGAAAAGGAAATAAAAGGCATCCAAATCGGAAAGGAGGAAACAAAACTGTCATTGTTTGCAGATGACATGATAGTGTACATGGAAAATCCTATAGCCTCTACCAAAAAACTGCTGGAACTTATAAATGAATTTGGCAAAACAGCGGGATACAAAGTCAATATCGAGAAATCAAAGGCATTTTTGTATACCAACAATGAAGCAGCAGAAGCAGAAATCAAGAAAAAAATCCCATTTGATATAGCAAAAACAAAAAAAAAATATCTGGGAATAAACCTAACCAAGGAGGTAAAAGACCTGTATGCAGAAAACTACACAACACTGAAGAAAGAAATCAAGAAAGACACAAACAAATGGAAACATATACCGTGTTCATGGATTGAAGAATTAACATCATCCAAATGTCCATACTACCCAAAGCAATGCACAGATTCAATGCAATACCTATTAAAGTACCAATGGCATATTTCACAGACATAGAACAAACACAACCAGTTTCAATAAAACCTGTGTGCACCTGCACAACAGCATACAAGACATGGTGGGCAGAGTGACCTCAGTCAACCAGCTGGATGGAAGTGCCCACCAAAGAAACACCAAACAACAATCAAAACCCAAAGACATACAGAGAGCTAACATAAGCAACAGCTCAAGAGCAGTAGGTTCAGGAGATCAAGGAGACTGCACCACTGAATCTCACAGGTCTTCTACTTTAGAAGTTCACACCATAAACTCAGAGAGTCAGAACAGATCAATTTAAGATGCACAGGCTAAAAAGAAGAGTTTCACACACAATGGGAAGACAAAAAAACAAACCCCAAATGAAAGGAAAGGAGTAAGCCACAGAAAGAATGCTAAATGAAAGAGAGGCAACTCAACTATCAGATATTGAATCCAAATCAATGCTTTATAACTCAGTGAGTCACAAAGAATTACCCAAACTACAAGGAGACTACAATGAACTCACTGCAAATTATATCAACATGAAAAAGGAAATAGAAACTATCAACAAGGGCCAAGAGGAAATGAAGAATACAATTTCTGAATTGAAGAACACAGTAGAAGGAATCAAAAGCAGGCTGGATGAAGCAGAGGATTGAATCAGCAAGCTGGAGGACAAGGTAGAAAAAACACAGAAAGACCAAGAAAAGGAAAAAAGACTCAGAAAGAATGAACAAGTGGTAAGGGAACTTCAGGACAACATGAAAGGTAATAATATCTGTATAAGAGGGATACCAGAAGGAGAAGAAGAAGAGCAAGTGATAGAAAACCTGCTTGTCTAGTAATGGTGGAAAAATTCTATAATTTGATGAAGGAAAAAGTAGTGGTAGAAAACTTTTCTAATTTGATGAGAGAAAAAGTCACACAAATCCAGGAAGCACAAAAGATCCCAATGAAGAGGAACCCAAAGAAACCCACTCCCAGACACGTCATAATTAAATGCAAAATTCCAAGACAAAGAGAGAATCTTAAAGACAGCATGGGAGAAACAGGAAGTAGCATACAAGGGAGACCCTATAAGGTTAGCAGCTGACTTCTCAATGGAAACCCTCCAGGCCATAGCGGAATGGCAAGGAATATTCCAAGTAATGAAAAAGAAAGTCCTGTAACAAAGACTACTCTATCCAGCCAGGTTCTCAATTAAAATGGAAGGCCATCTCTGGCTGGTGTAGCTCAGTGGATTGAGCCTGGCCTGCAAATCAAAGGGTTGCTGGTTTGATTCACAGTCAGGGCACATGCCTGGGTTGTGGGCCAGGTCCCCGGGGTGGGGGGGCTGGCTATGTGAGAGGCAACCACAAATTGATGTCTTTCTCCCTCTCTTTCTCCCTCCCTTCCCCTCTCTCTAAAACTAAATACATAAAGTCTTTTTAAAAATTAAAAAATGGGAGGTCACAGAAGGAGTTTCCCAGACAAAAGAAGCCTCAAAGAATACACCTCCTCCAAACCATCATTGCAAGGGATCCTATAGGGTCTGCTTTAAGAAAAGGAAGGAAAAGACTGAGAGAGAGAGGAACACAGGTACAAAGAAAGTAATATAGCAATGAATAAGTACCTATCAATAATAACCTTAAATGTAAATGGCTTAAATGCTCCAATCAAAAGACATAGAATAACTGAATTGGTAAGAAATTATGACTCACACATATGTTGCATACAAGAGACCCACCCCAGGACAAAAGATCTACACAGACTGAAAGTAATGGGCTGGAAACAAATTTTCCAAGCAAATGGGGAAAAAAATTGGTGGAGCAATACTCATATCAGACAAAATACACATCAAAAAGGGGACCATAAAAAAAGACCCAGAAGGTCACTTCATAATACTCAAGGGAAGAATCCATCAATAAGACATAAACATTGTAAATATATATGCACCCAACAAAGGAGCACCCTAATACATAAGGAAAATCTTAGAGGACTTCAAGAAAGATATTGGCAAGAACACAATTATAGTAGGGGATTTCAACACCCACCCTGTCAACAATGGCTAGATCTTCCAAAGTATCGACAAAGAGATTGTGGCATTGAACAATGTTCTAGATGAAATTGACTTAACTGATATATATATATATGGAGAGAGAGAGAGAGCCTTTTATCTCAAAGAAGCAAAATACACATTCTTTTCAAATGCACATGGAGCATTTTCAAAGATAGACCATATGATAGGACACAAAACAAGCCTCAACAAATTCAAGAAAATTGAAAGTATATCAAGCATTTTTTCTGACCACAAGGGAAAAGCCCAGAAATCAGCCTCAAGGGAAAAACTCAAGAACACTCAAAGTCATGGAAATTGAATATCATGGCATTAAAAATGAATGGGTTAAGAATGAGATTAAGGAAGAAATAAAAAAGAAATGGAAATGAACTCACAACAATCCAAAACCTATGGGACAGACTGAAGGCAGTCCTGAGAGAGAAGTTCATAGCAATACAGGCCTACCTAAAAAAGGATAGAAACATTTCAAATAAACAACCTAACCCTACACCTAGGAGAACTCAAGTAAGAACAACAAAGATAGCCCAGAGCAAGTGGAAGGAAGGAAATAACAAACATCAGAGAAGAATTGAATGACATAGACTAAAAGCACAATTCTATGGATCAATAAACCCAAGCGCTATCTCTTTGAAAAGATAAATAAAATTGACAAGGCTTTAAGGAGACTCATCAAAAAAAATAAATATAAAAGAGAGAGGCCCCCAATAAACACAATCAAAAATGAAAGAGGAGAGATTACAACTGATATCACAGACATACATAGGATTGTAAAAAATTACTACAAAGAACTATATGCAAGAAATTTGAAAACCTAGGGGAAATGGACAAATATCTAGAAAAATCTTCCAAAACTGAACAAATAAGAAGGAGAAAGCCTGAATAAGGAGAAAGCAGAAAGACTGTTGTGCAGATGGAATACTATGCAGCAGAAAGAAAGAAGGAGCTCCTCCCCTTTGTGATGGCATGGATGGAACTGGAGAGGGTTATTCTAAGTGAAGTAAGGTAGTTGGTGAAAGACAAATACTATATGATGTCACTTGCATGTGGAACCTAATTAACAAAAGAAGCATGTAAGCAAAATATAACCAGAGACATTGAAATTAAGAACAATCTAACATTAACCAGAGGGGAGGTGGGAGGGGATAATGTGGGGAAAAGGGGGAATGGTTTTCTGGAATAACTCATGGACAAAACCAACTGGGGTGGAATCAGGGGAGGGAGATGTGGTAGTTGGGGTGGGGCAGGAGTGTTGCAGGTAAATGCAGACAATTGTACTTGAACAACAATAAAACAATTTTCAAAAGGGAAACTATGACACTGAAGAAAGAAATTGAAGATGATACAAATAAGTGGAGGCACATACTATGTTCATGGATAGGAAGGATCAATATCATTAAAATGTCCATACTACCCAAAGCAATTAATAGATTCAATACAATTTCTATCAAGATTCTAATGACATATTTCACAGGACTAGAACAAATATTTCAAAAATTTATATGAAACCGCAAAAGGCCCCACATAGCAATAGCGATCCCGAAAAAGAACAACAAATTTGGAGAAATAACTCTACCTAATATCAAGACGCATTACAAGGCCATACTAATAAAAAATGTAATACTAGCTAAGAACTGATACATAGATCAATGGAACAGAATAGAGAGGCCAGAAATAAACCTACACCTTTATAGTCAACTAATATTTGACAAAGGAAGCAGGCACATACAATGGAGTAAAGATAGCTTATTCAATAAATGAGATTGGAAAAATTGGACCAATATTTTGCAGAAAAATTAAACTGGACCACCTTCTTACCCCACAAACAAGAATTTAAATTTAAAATGGATTAAAAAATGTTAAACCCAAATACATAAAAATCCTAGAAGAAAACATAGGCAGCAAATTTTCAGATATCATTTGTAGAATTTTTTTTTCATCTGATATATCTCCCCAGGCAAGGAAAACAATAGAAAAAATAAAGAAATCGGACTTCATTAAATTAAAAGTTTTCATACAGCAAAGGAAATAGTCAACAAAATAAAAAGACAACCCACAGAATGGGAGAACATACCTGCTGATACATCTGATGAAGGGTTACTATCCAAAATTTATAAGTACTTACAAAACTCAATGCCAAAAAAAGAAACATCCCAAATAAAAATGGCAAAGGATCTGAATAGACTCTTCTCCAAAGAGGACATACAGATGGCCAATAGACATATAAAAAGATGCTCAACATCACTAATTATCAGAGAAATTCAAATAAAAACCACAATGAAATACCATCTCACACCTGCCCCGATGGCTATCATGAATAAATAAAAAAAACAACAGATGCTTGCAAGGATGTGGAGAAATGGGGACCCTTTTGCATTTTTGGTGGGAATACAGATGGTGAAGCCACTGTGGAAAGCAGATTAAAAAAGTTAAAAATGGATCTGTCTTCTGACCCAGCAATTCCACTTCTGGGAATATATTTGAAGGAACCCAAAACATTAATTCAAAAGAATTTAAGCACCCTTATGTTCATTGCAGCATTATATACAATCACCGAGATATGGAAGCAGCCCAAGTGTCCATCAATAGATGAGTGTATAAGACAACTATGGGACATTTACATTCTACTCAGGCATTAAAAAAAGAAACTTTTACCATTTGCAACAATGTGGATGGACCTGGAGAACATTATGCTAAGTGAAATAAGCCAGTCAGAAAAAGGCAAAAAACATAGGAAAGGCAAAAAACATAGGAAAGGCAAAAAACATTTCACTTGTATGTGGAATCTAATGAACAAATTGAACTAACAAGCAAAAAAGAGACAAGTCTCACAGATGGAGAACAGATGACAGCTAGTTGGGGGTGCATTAGAGAGTGGAGGGACTGAACAAAAAGGAAAAAGGGCTCGGACATGGACAATAGGGTCGTGATTGCTGTGGGGGAGGGGAGTCTAAGGGGACTAAATGGCAATGGAAAAAATATAATAAAGATTATTTAAGTGAAACATTGTCTATGCATTGTTCTGTAATTCACAGGACCTCTCATATCTTCTTTACTATTTAAGCATGGTTTGTTTTAGTTGTTTTAAAATATATTTTAAATAGTTGATTTAAAGGTTTTTTTTTCTATGTCTGACATATGTACTATTTCAAAGGCGGTTTTTGATGCTTGCCTTTTTTTCTTCTGTATGGGCCACAGTTTCCTATTTGTCTTCATGCCTCATAATTTTTTGTTCAAAACTGTATGTTTTAGATAATATTTTTGGCAACTTTGGATACTCATTTCTTCTAATTTATTTGGGTTTTGTAATTTGATTGTTCATTGTTTATTTTTTGACTTTACTATACTAGATGGTGAAGTCTATTTCCTCTGCAATATGTGGCATCTCTGATGGCACATCTCTTGTGGATAGCCTTGGGCATGTGTATTCTCAAATTAGTATGACAAGATTTCTAGCAATGCTTTCTTTTCCTACTCTGTCAAGTTTTCCTCCTCTTTTGGTACTATACCCCACAATTAGCCACCACTAATTGATGGCTGATTGCTCTGTTGTTTTTGACAGTTTCTTGGGACATAATTTTCTTCACAGTTTAATCCAAGTAAATTTGGATTTTACATTGAGAGTCTTTGGGACCTGTTTTTAAAGTTTGTTTTAACCCAAGAAGATGTTTTTTAGCTATCTCCTTCCTTGGTTTATATTGAATATATTTCATTGGTCTTTGGTTTAGATTTCTGCTCTCTACCAGATTAATCTGCCATCCTCCTTTTAACTGCTTTTCACCAAAATCTTTAGTTTTTTTTTTTAAAGATTTTTATTTATTTATTTATTTATCTTCAGAGGGGAAGGAGAGGGAGAGAAACATCAATGTATGGTTGCCTTTCATGGGTCCCCTGCTGGGAGTTGGCCTGCAGGGAACCGGTCTGCAACCCAAGCATGTGCCCTGACTGGGAATCGCACTGCAATCCTCTGGTTCCCAGGCCCGCGCTCAATCCACTGAGCTACACCAGCAAGGGCTTTAGTTTTTTTTTAACAGCAACTTATTGGCTATACTTCCCCTTGTTTTTCCAAATAAAGTCAAATCCTTTAGGAGATCTTTTCTTGTGGCCTGTTTTTTTTTTTTTTTTTTTTTTTTAGCAGCTTTTCTATGACGCAGTTCTCCAACCCCAGGCTGTACAGCAGGAGGTGAGTGGCGGGTGAGAGAGTGAAGCTTCATTCGCATTACTACTTGAGCTCTGATTCCTGTCCCCCCCTACCCCTGCAGTTCATGGAAAAGCTGTCTTGTATGAAACTGGCCTGTGGTGCTAAAAATGTTGGGCAGTGCTGCTCTATGACACTTCGCTGGAGCATTGGACAGTAACATGTGTTTCTCTGATGACTTTCCTTTTCTACGAATGGGGCAGTAACTTCTGTTCTTTTGCTATTCTGTCATTGAATTTTCTGCTTGCATGGAATTTCCACCCTGCTAGTGATCATGGGTAAGGAAATTCAGAGTCTAGTATCCTTGGTCTGGGATAGAGATTATGGAGGCTAGGTGGAAGAAAGGAATTTAAGACTTCTCAGCAAGCTTTCTGAGTTTAGAAATGGTGGTGGTCTGCTCCTCCTAGGGTGAAACTATAGCCCTAAACTAGAAGCTGGGGAAGAAGGGAGACCTATCTTTTTGGCTACACATTCCCGGACTAAAGTTTCAATGACCTGGGGAGGAAAGGAGTAGGTCAAGGTTTAAATGTGGCAGACTCTCTTACTGAGATTAGTAGATTTTGTTGGATAAATGTTTCTTCATTTGCAGTATTACTTTAGGATAATTTTTACTCACTTAATTTTGTTTTTGTTTTAATTTTCTGGAGAATGTCTTTAAAGCTTCTCATGCCATTATTCTTGAAATGCTTCTTGCATCATTGCTTCCTAATACCTAAAGAGTAGATTATTTTCTCCTCCTCCTCCTTCTCCCCTCCCCCTCCTCCTTCTTAAAGAAGACTCATTAACATTTCATGTAATACTGGTTCAGAGGTGATGAACTCCTTTAGCTTTATCTTGTCTGGAAAGTTCTTTATCTGTCCTTTGATTCTAAAAGATAACTTTGCTGGGTATCATAATCTTGGTTATAGGTCCTTGCTTTTCATAACTTTGACTATTTCTTGCCACTCCCTTCCAGCCTGCAAAATTTCTGTTGATTATCAGTTGACAGTCTTATGGGAGCTCTTTTGTAGGTAACTAACAGCTTTTCTCTTTCTGCTTTTAAGGTTTACTCTTTGCCTTTAACCTTTTGCATTTTAATTATGATATGTCAGCGTGGGCCTCTTTTGGGTTCATCTTGTTTGGGACTCTCTGTCCTTCCTGGAATTTTATGTCTATTTCCTTCATCAGGTTAGGGATGTTTTCTGTTACTAATATTTCAAATAAGTTTTCAATTTCTTGTGCTCTCTCTTCTCCTTTCACCGCCCCCATGATGTTGGTAGGCTTGAAGTTGTCTGTGAGGCTCCTTATGCTATCTTTATTCTTTTGGGTTCTTTTTTTGTTTTTGCTGTTCTAATTAGATGTATTTTGCTTCCTTATCCTCCAAATCCCTGATTTGATTCTCTACTTCACCTACTCCATTGTTAATACTTTGTAATGTATTCTTAATTTCTGACTGTTTTTTTTCCATGCTTTCTAGTTCCATTTTTATGTTTCCTATGTCTTTGTTGAAGTTCTCACTGGTCATTGATCATCCTTGCAACAAGTGTTTTAAGCCCTGCATCTGTTTGATTCCTTGTCTCCATCCTATTTAGTTATTTTTCAGGAGTTTTGTTTTGTTCTTTCATTTGAGACATATTTCCTTTTCTTTTCATTTTGGTAGCCTTCCTCTGTTGGTTTCTATATATTAGGTAGGGCTGCTATATCTCTCAGGCTTAGTAGCATGGCCTTATATAGTAGGTGTTCTGTAGGGTACAGTGGCACAACCCCCCATGATAACCTGAGCTGGGCACTCCATGTATGATCCCATGTGAGCTGTGTACACTCACCTGTTGTAGTTGTGTTGGGAATTGCCCTGCCTGGTTTCAGGAGCTGTAACCCACCCCCTCCCCCCCACCCGCCATGGCTAAGGCTGAGTGAGTGACTTTCACACCATAAACCACTAAGAAGACAAAGCTTATCTCCATGGCAGGGGCACTGCCCCTGCTGCTTTTACTTCACCCTGCTTCCTCCCCCATGTTTGATCTGTTAGCCAATGGCAGGTAAGATTCCTCAAGGGAGGGACGATCTAAGATAGGCACAACCATGGGGGGCCCCAGGGAAGGACTTGGGGGCCACAGAAAAGGGGTAATGGACCCTCACCCCTTGGCTTTGATGTAGCCTGAGTCCTCATTCTGTCTGCAAGAAGTCTCCTAATCTCTTGGCTGCCTTACTTCCCCTGCCTGACTTAAGCCTGAAACAATGCCTTAAGCCTGAAACAATGCCAGTGGTGGGTGCAGCCCTGTGCTGGAAAGAGTGGGTTCCCTAGGGTGATCATGCCTAAGAAAGAATATGTAAAATCATGTGAAACTTGCTTTGTTTAGAATGCTCTCATTTAAATGATAAGGATCCAAGCAGGAAGTGAATTTGTTCCTCAAAGTTTTATGGTCCTTTAGCTCTCTGACCCTGACTCAAAAAAGGCCCTCAGAGTTCTTTGTATGTTATCTATTGTTTGATCCTTACTGCCTGATAATGATTGATGAGCTTTATGTATGCACCCTCTATTCCTACGCAATTGAATCCAATAAAAGCCTGTCAAGGCAAGGGTCATGGCGCTCTCCCCTTGAGAGGGTGGCCAAGGCCCTCCGAGGCTTGCTGTCCCCCTGAGAGAGAAATCTCACCATCCCTTTTCCTCCACAGGACTCAGTAGTCCATGTGAATTTATTTAATCTCATCCATAATGCTTCGGACACTGCAGGCTGGTGTCTGTGTCGTAGTTAAGCCTTGATTGCTGTTGGCACATCAGTAATAAGGATTTACCCCAAGGCCATTTGGCTGTAAGGACTGGCTGCAACCACTGACCACTGTGGAGGAGCAGCTCTGCAGGAGCCCACCCTTGCACAGTTGTTCCCACAGAGCAGGAGTCGCTTCAGTGGGGCTCTGGAGCCTTCTTAATCTGCTCCAAGACTGTGTCACTTGTGGAGGTGGTTGGATGGTACTTCAGTGTAGTCTGAATCTGTCCAATGGGTGTGGTGGCTCTGGGGCCTCCCACAAGGTGCAGGTCAAAGTCAGGCCCTGCTTGTGTCTTGCCCAGGACCATCCGGCCTGAGCTACAAAGTGATCTGCAAATGGCTGGTATTTGTGCTAGGCTTGGAGGTGCCCAGGTGAGTCTAATTTGCAGACCAAGGCCAGCTTCTGCTAGGGCTGGGCCTAGGGCCACTGAGAATGAAGTACAGGGCATGCTCATGACAGATGTTATTTGTCTGAGAGATTTTAAGAAAGTCTGAAGCATGAGCCAAGACAGGCCATTTGTATAAAAAAACCACTGGAGCCCTGGCTGGTGTGGCTCAGTAGGTTGAGTGCCAGCCTGTGAACCAAAGTGTCACTAGTTTGATTCCCAGTCAGAGCACATGCCTGGGTTGTGGGCCAGGTCCTGAGTAGGGGCACATGAGAGGCAGTCATACACTGATATTTCTTTCCCTTTTTCCCTCTCTTCTCCTCTCTCTAAAAATAGATCTTTAAACAAAATCTTTAAAAAAGAAAAGAAAAAACCACTGGAAATAGCTTCAGTGGGCCTGCAAGTTGGGTGGGATGGGGACTCAGGGAGTCATCAGGGTTGGGTGAACATTATGAGCTAGATTGATAGAAATTCAGATAAGGCACCTGCCTGTTGGTTCTGTGGTGGAAGAGCTCAGAAAAGGAACAGTGGCTTCTCCCTATACTTTTGTCAGTCAGAAATCTCCCCTCCAGCTCTCATCCTGAAGCCATACATTTCAATTATTCTCTGTATGCTCCTGATTTCTTTCAAGCTGCTGCCCCAGTGATGGAGCTCAGAGGGAGTTTTAGTAGGTACATGTGTGGACTCTTTAGGAGAAACTTCCTGGGAGTCTAGAAGGTTTGTGTCTCACTGAGCCACAATTGCCACTGGTTTTTACAGCCAGAAGTTGTAGGGACTTTCTTCCTGGCATTGGAACTCTGGGATGTGAGACCTGGTGTGGGGCTGGGACCCCTTGTTCCTCAGGAGGGGACCTCTGCAACTGAGATCAATCTCTATTTTTATCTGCCACACGTGGGTGTGGGACCAGCTTGTGCCACATCTTCACCCTTCCTACCAGTCTTTTTTTTTTTTAAAGATTTTATTTATTTATCTTAGAGGGGAAGGGAAGGAGAGAGAGAGAGAGAGAGAAATATCAATGTATGGTTGCCTCTAGTGCGTCCCCTGCTGGGAACTGGAAACTGGCCTGCAACCCAGGCATGTGCCCTGACTGGGAATTGAGCCGCGATCGTGTGGTTCGCAGGCCCGTGCTCAATCCACTGAGCTACACCAGCCAGGGCACCTTCCTTCCAGTCTTGATGTGGTTTCCATTCGGTTAGATTTCAGACACTTATGAATTTATGGTTGTTCTGTAGTTTAGCTGTAATTTTGATGTGTCAGTTTTTATTTTCAAGTGAAATGCTACAAGGAACAGATAAAATTGGAGATATTTGGGTTGAAGATACAGTGAATGAATGGTGGGGCTTGATGTGATGATTGGCTTTTCTCTTGTTTTATCCCCTCATTTTACTCTATTTCCATTCCCTTGCTGATGGAAACACTTTTTAAAAAGTATATTTTATTGATTATGCTATTACAGTTGTCCCAGTTTTCCCCTGTTTTCCCCTGCTCCACCCTTCACACCTCAGCCCTCCAGCATCCCTCCTCCCTTGGTTCATGTCCATGGGTTGTGCATAAGTTCTTTGGCTTCTATATTTCCTATACTATTCATAACATTTCTCTGACTATTTTTGTACCTACCAATTATCCTTCTTATCCCTGTGCTTTTCTCCTCCCATTCTTCCCCCCTACACACACTGAAAACCCTTCAGGTGATCTCCATTCCTGATTATGTTCCTGTTTTAGTTGTTTCCTTAGTTTTGGGGTGTTTTTTAGGTTCACTTGTTGACAGTTATGAGTTTATTGTCATTTTACTGTTTATAATTTTTTATCTTTTTTTAAGCTGAATTTAAAAAAAGATTTTATTTATTTATCTTTTAGAGGGGAAGGGAAGGAGAGAGGGAGAGAAATAACAATGTATGGTTGCCTCTCATGGGTCCCCTACTGGGAACAGGCCTGAAACCCAGGCATGTGCCCTGACTGGGAATCGAACCACGATCCTTTGGTTCACAGGCCTGAGCTACACCAGCCAAGGTGTTTTTGATCTTCTTGATAGAAACACTTTTCAAGGATCATTTGCCTTTATGATGAATTACTAACTTTGTGCACAGTCCATTCAGTTTTGCCCATCCTGCTTTCATCCATTCAATCCTTCCTTCTTCCTATGTATATCAGTCAGGGTTCAATCAAAGAAACAGAACCAGAAGGATTATGCATATATGAAGAGATTTATGGTATTTGTTAGGTTATGTGATTGTGGAAGCTGGATAAGCAAGTCTGAAATTTGTAGATCAGGCTATCAGGAAGGGCAGGGTGGAAACTCTCCACAAGAGCTGATGCTGCTGTTTACAAGAGAAATATTTCTTATTCCTCAGGAAGAATTCAGTTCCTCATTTTTAAAGCCTTTGAATTGACAGGGCCATGCTCATCTAGACCATCCAGGATAATCCCTGTATCATAAAGTCAACTGATCGTAAATAATCAACACACCTACAAAATATTTTCACAGCAGCAACTATTCAGTGTTTGACTGAATAATTGGGTACTGTAGTGTAGCCAAGTTCAAATAAGAGGCAGCAAGTCTGTGAGGCAGCCCTGGGACTAGACAGCTCTGCTCAGGTCTGGCAAGACATCCGAGATGTCTTCCTGTTTGAGCTCCAGCTGGGGAAATGCAGTGTTCAGTCTTTGGTCGAAAGGGAAAGCATACTTCGAGACAGAGGGATACTAACTTGTATAGACAAAAGTCCCCACCTCTGGTCTCTGATTGATCCATTCTAATGCAAATAAACACCAAATCTTTGCAGTTTAATTGATCAGAATGGAGCTGCTCTGATTGGAAGACACTGATGAGGACATATCTGCACTTCCAACTGGACAGGGAAAGCCTTGGTCTTATTGGTTGAAATATAATTTCAGGAATTGGTTTATGTTGTTCTAAACCCAGGTAGGTTTACCATCTGGGGCTCAATTTAAGAACAATTATAAGGGCTAGCTCAGGCAGCAGGAATACAGTGCAGGCAGGCAGTTCAATGTAGGAGGCAGGCAGTTCAGTGCAGGCTTTTCCCTGATGTGCAGTTTCTGTAAGATGCCCCTATGTAGAAATGGTTGTTAGGCTCTTTTAAAAAATTTTAGCCCTGGTAGCCACCAGGAATTATTCTTGGTAGATATGTCCTTTCTTAGGATCCAAAATGTCATGCTTCAATTGCTGTGTTCTTTCCTGAATACTACCTTTTTTTAAAAGATTTTATTTAATTTTAGAGAGGAAGGGAAGGAGAGAAGGAGAGAAATATCAATGCATGGTTGCTTCTTGTGAGTCCCCTGCTGGGAAATGGGCTGCAACACAGGCATGTGCCCTGACTGGGAATCGAACCGCGATCATGTGGTTTGCAAGCCCACGCTCAGTTCACTGGGCTACATCAGCCAGGGCTGAACACTACACCTTTTTTAATACTCATGAAATCTTGACATATTTCTTCCCCTTGATCCTCCTTATCCTATTTCTCTTGTCTCCTGATTTCCTCCTCCAAGAACCTGCAGAAATGTTACTTCTTCCATGGAGCCTTCCTTGAATTCCTCAGGCAGAATCAGTTGTACCTCTTCTGACCTCCCACTTTTCATTCCCATATTTTAAAACATTACCACTCTGTCCCATCAGTATTTGCTTATGCCTCTACCTCTCCTAATATATTCTGAAGTATTTGAGAACAGGTATTGGATCTTATTTGTCTCTTGATGTTCAGCATGATGCCAGGTACAGAGAAGCTGTAAACAGATCCTAGGTAAGCTGAGTTACCAAAAAGCCCACAACTTGCTAAGAAAGTATGGTTTTTGTGATTGGCAAGGCAGATAGGCATCATGAGCCTAAGCTTAAGACAGCAGTTCTAACTTCCTCTGCAGCTGGTTGCATGATCCCCTGGTTCATGGAGTGGAACTTGTGGCACGTCCACAGGAAACACTGCAGCCAGTACACTCATAACTGCAGCACACAAGTGTGAACCTCCAGCAGGAAAACATGGCCTTGGTGCCCTGGCTGGCCAAGGAAGTGACTAGGGATAAGTCTGATTAATCATTGGTTTTGTAGGACCACACCTTCTTTTGGTCCATTTCAAACATTTAAAGTTGTTTTCAATTTCTCATGCATAGTTAAACTGAATTAGACATTGTCTACTACTGAGTATTAAAATGAAATATTCACCGGGGATTTAGAGTAAAAAAAGAAAAATCAATTGTCCAGAATCCTATCTCCCCACCCTGCCCCAGGATAGATAACCTTATAGTTTTGACTGACTTCCCCTCAGGGTGAATGTTGTCAGCTCTGCCCAGCCTACTGCCTGTTTAATTACCAATTTGCTCTATTCCAGGAAGAACAAGAGAATAAAGACTTAAGAAGTTCCTGTATCTTTGAACCTATTCTGATGAAAGGATAGAGGTGAAAGCCTCTTACACCTTCTTCAGTCTGTGATCCCAGCTCAGATAGTTTTGGATGAAGGTCTTGTTCCCTTCTTCTCCCTCTTTGTGCTTTCAGGATAGTCTCTCTCCTTTCCCAAGGCTACATAACGTAAGAGTGGGGTGAGGCAGTCCACACTACCTTACCTTGGTTTATGCTGTTGAAATCTAGATAGGTTTACCATCTGGGGCTCAATTGAAGAACTTTATTTTACTTAGGAAGATAAGGGTAATGAACATTTTTCCCTTTGGCACTTCTTGACTAAACACATACATACTTTTCAATTTATAAAGGACAAGATTCAAGTAGACTTGTTACATGTTACTAGCGTTTTGTTTTGTTTTTTTCAAATGGGAGAACAATTCTCATACTCTGGCTGACATTTTTTATCCCAAGATTAGATAATCACAAGAGATTATCTCCACCATCCCTGAAAGAACAAACACAAGAGAAATAAGTCACACCTAGGGGTCTGAGCAGCATTATCTTTCCTCAAAAAAAACGTGCCCTAAGCCCTGTCCATAAGGGCCACTGGGTATTCTCTCTCCCTTCACACCACACGAACTTTTTTCAAGCCACTTACCACTACCTGACATCGTTTATGTCTGTCCTTGTTTATTGTCCATGGCTGTGTCCTTGTTTATTGTCTGTGTATCCCACTGGAGCTTAAGCATTGTGAGGTTTTTCTAGTTTTGTTCACTTTCACATGTATGATATTCGAAACAAGGATTTGTGGTAACACAGAACTAGGGAGAAAGGGAGCTAATAATTTTTAGGTACTCTGTGCTAATAAATTTTACACATTTTAGTTCATTTATTTTTATAACAGTCCTAGGAAGTAAATATCATTGCTAAATTTTACAGAGAAGAAAGTCCAAGTTCAAACATCTTCTGAATGGAATTGTGTGGATATATCTGTATGTGTTAAAATGTCACAACTATGTGAGGACTGCAATCAATATCCAAGAAAGTGCCCCCAAAGTGGAAAAAAAATTAACTAAGAAAGTGTTTCAGTATGATGAAAACCCAATACCAGAATATGTTAATTATGCATATTGGGGTATCATGCTGCCAGGCAATATACTGAGTATCTTATTTGGGCAGGAACTATTCACACCCTCATTTTACAAATGGGAAAACTGAGGTAAAGAAGGACCAAGTAATAGTCCAAGGCCACAGAGCTAGTAAGTGGTAGAGTTGGGATTGGAATCTTGACAGTCTAACTGCAGGGCCCTAGATCTTAACCCAAGGTATGGAGGAGAAGGGAGGTGTGATTTATAAAATGAATGAAAAAGAACACTCTTGAGAGATGAGGAAGATGACAGCGGAGTAGGACAAAGGATTCTGCTTCCCCCCACGCATGGGAGAAAAACCTGGATGATCTGCGGAGGAACACAGCAAATAGCCAACAGTGCCCCAGCATATTGGAAAATAGGAGTCCAAGTATTTTAGCGGACACTGAAAGACCAGACGGTGAGGAGATGGCTGCAGGTCAATAAGATCTGAGGGACCAGAGCAGAGGCCACAGGTCACAGCTTCTGCCTCCACCAGGATGGGCGCCGGGACTCCAGCTGGGTCTGCCACAGACTCTTGGGGAGCCCAGGACTGGTAGCAAGGTCCTTGGGAAAGAGCCAGGTCATCAGCTCCCTCCCTACCCGGCTGAGAGCAGTTTGAAAAATACTGGAAGAGACCTGTTTGCTTGAAGTGTCAGAGAGAGGAATGGGCACAAGGAAGCAAACAAGGGGGGCATCGATCACCTGTGGAGTCTGTGGTTGCTGGCCTGTGAGAATTGAGAGTCACCCTTGTGTTCCCCCATAGCACTGGGAAAGGTTCACACCCAAGCCTGTGGGAACAGGGAAGCCTGGTTGGGCACACACGCCCCAGCCCCCACGGTGACTCCCAGGGGAAAAGTGCTCTAAAAAAGGACCTGTATTTCCTTGGTGGGGTGCTGGGGAGAGACACAGGTTCAGATCTTGGGAGAGTGCTTGTGAGACAGGCTGAGTACACGGAGAAGGGAGAAAGGCCACACCAATTGCCCCTCATCCTGCTACAGCCAGTGAGACCAGAAAAACCGTTTGGCCAGCAGGAAACCAACTGGAGCGAGGTGTTGTTTGTTTTTTTTTAAAGTAATCTTTTATTTTTTTAACTTTATTGTTGTTTTATCTTTCAGTACTCTTCTCCTCTCTTTCCTTCTTTTTTGTTTCATTCCTCCTTCCTTTCTTTCCAAACTTATCACTTTTTTCCTCCCTGCTTACTACCTTTTTTTTGTTTTTTCTCCCCTCCCCACAATTGAGACAAAAAAATTGGAACTGTGAAAAGACCAGAGTTGGACCCAAAGAGGGGGTATTCTGACAGTAGAGACAGAGAAACAAATTTCACTTTGCTATAGCAGAGAAACTACAAGTTACTGCATTTTTTATTATTTTTCATTTTTTTATTATTCTTTCATCTTTTATTTTAATAGTGTCTTTGTATTCCTCCTCTTTCTGTATAGTCTTCTTTGCCTTGGCTGGATGTATTGTATCATTTGACAGGTTTCCCCTCTCCCCTCATTCATAATCTATTGCTAATTTACTGTCCTTTACTTCCCCTTGCCCAGTTAGCACACTGTTGAAGGTCCAATACTCCCTATTCTTGGTATCTCATAGATTCTGTCATATGATTCTTGCTCTAATATTATTGTAAATAATAGCTATTCCATACTATTGTAAATACTACACAACATCCCTCTCAGATCTTAGTCCACTTCATTGTTTCCTGGACTATAATACTGTAGTGGTTAACTCTATTCTCTTTCACACCACACCTATATACCATCCTTTATTCTCACCTTGCCTCAGAATCTGACCTCCCACAATCTCACTGCTTTCTAGATCCAACTCACAAGCTTTCTCTCCCCAACAAGAGTCTTAATTTTGGTCCATCCTTTCTAAAAAGTGGCTAGTTGGGTTGAAGATTATGGTTATCACTATAATATACCCAAAGGATGTCCTATCAATTCTCTACTGGCTGCTATGGTAAATATCATAGAATATTCTCCTGCTGTCATAAACCATTTGGCCTTCCCCTCCAACTGATCACAAATAAAAAAAGAGTAGGTGGAAGTGGTGAACACCAGAATACCCACTGGAAGAGGAAACCCAGCAACAAAGGAACCACCAACAAATAACAACAGAAGAAGGTGAAGAAGAGAGGAGAAACCACACAAACCTCCATCCAAGACCTGTCTGGAAATACAACTAAACAGTGGAGAAACTACCCAGTGCAAACAACTGAACAAGAGCAAAAGAGAATCCTCAAAACCCTGTACACACAGAAGAAGTAGCTTCAACACAACCTGGCCTGACTAGCACAACAAATTAAAATGGGCGGTGGACAGATGGATGATCATTTCACTAGCTGGTGGGTAGGACACACAAAAGAAAGACCCCCAAACTATCAAAACCCAAAGACAAACTAAAAGCCAATGTAAAGGACAGCCCAAGACCAGTGACCCGGGGAGATCAAGAAGACTACATCACTGAATCTCACAGGTATTATACTACAGAAGTTCACACCATAAACCCAGGAAGCCAGAACAAATCAATTTAAGAAGCTGAAGCTAACAAGAAGAGTCTCACAAACAATTGGAAGACAAATAAACAATCCCCAAAATGGAAGGAAGGGAGGAAGCTTCAGAAAGAATGCTAGATGAAACAGAGGCAAGTCACTTATTAGATATTGAATTCAAAGCACTGGTTATTAGGAGGTTCAAAGAGCTCACAATGAGCTACGAGAAACTACAGGGCAATTACAGTGAACTCACTGCAAGTTATATCAACATGAAAAAGAAAATAGAAACTATCAGCAAGGACCAAGAGGAAATGAAGAATACAATTTCTGAACTGAAATACAGTGGAAGGAATCAAAAGCAGGATGGATGAAGCAAAAGATCAAAAAGTGAGTTGGAGGACAAAACAGCAAAAAAACTCCCAGAAAAAGCAAGAAAAGGAAAAGAAGCTCAGAAAGAAAGAAAAAGAATTAAGAGAAATGCAAGAAAATATGAAACATAATAATATCCAAATAATAGAGATACCAGAAAGAGAAGAAAAAGAGCAAGATATACAAAATCTATTTGAAAAAGTAATGATGGAAAACTTTTCTAATTTGATGAGACAATAAGTCACACAAATCCAGGAAACACAGGGAGTCCCAATCAAGAGGAACCCAAAGAGGCCTACTTCAAGACATATCATCATTAAAATGGCAAAATTCTAAAACAAAGAGAAAATTTTAAAGGCAGCAAGGGATAAAAAGGAGGTAACATACAAGGGAACCCCAATAAGATTATCTGCTGACATCTCAATGGAAGTGATCCAAGCAAGAAGAGAATGGCAAGAAATTATTCCAAGTAATGAGAACCAGAGGGCTACAACCAAGGCTCTCAATCAAGACAGAAGGCCTAATAAAACGCTCTCCAGACAAAAGAAGTCTAAAAGAATACACCTCCACCATACCAGATCTGCAAGAAATATTAAAAAGAGAGAGGCAAAGAGAAACAGGTATAAAAAGGACAATGAATAAGTGTCTATCAATAATAACCTTAAATATAAATGAATTAAATGCTCCAATCAAAGACATAGAATAGCTGAATGGGTAAGAAAGCGTGACCCACACATATGCTGCCTTCGGGAGACCCACCTCAGGACAATAAAACTACACAGACTAAAAGTGAAGGCTGGAAACAAATCTTCAAAGCAAACAGCTAGGAAAAAAAAAGCCAGGGTAGCAATACTTATATCAGACAAAATAGACTTCAAAAAAAGGGCCATAAAGAGAGACCCAGAAGGTCACTTCATAATACTCAAGGGAAGAATCCACCAAGGAGACATTAACATTGTAAATATATATATGCACCCAACATGGGAGCACCCAAATATATAAAGAAAATCCCAGATGACCTCAAGAAAGATATTGACAGCAAGACAATTATAGTTTGGGATTTTAACACCCCACTGTCAAAAATGATCAGATCCTTCAACCAAAATATCAACAAAGATACTGTGGCATTGAACAAAGCCCTAAATGAAATGGACTTAACTGATACACACACACACACACACACACACACACACACACACACACATATCTCTTCATCCCAAAGAAGTTAAATGCACATTCTTTTCAAATGTATATGGAACACTCTCAAAGATAGACCACATGATAGGACACAAAACAAGCCTCAACAAATTCAAGAAAATTGAAATCATCCCAACCATTTCCTCTGACCATAAAGGACTGAAACTAGAAACCAGCCCCAAGGGAAAAGACCCAAAACACTCAAAATTATGGAGATTGAAGAGCATGCTACTGAACAATCAATGCGTCAAGTATGAAATTAGAGAAGAAATAAAAAAAGTTTCTGGGAACAAATGAAAATGAACTCACAACAACCCAAAACTTATGGGACACAGCAAAGGCAGTTCTGAGAGGGAAGTTCATAGCAATACAGGCCTACTTAAAAAAGATAAAAATATTTCAAATAAACAACCTAACCCTATGCCTACAAGAACTTGAGGAACAACCACAAAGAGAGCCCACAGCTAGTAGAAGGAAGGAAATAACCAAAATCAGAGCAGAATTAAACTTCATACAAATGAAAAGCACAATTCTAAGGATCAATGAATCCAGGAGCTGTTTTTTTTTAAAAGATGAACAAAATAGACAAAACTTTAAGCAGGCTCATCAAGAAAAGAAGTGAGAGAACCCAAATAAACACAATCAGAAATGAAAGAGGAGAGATTACAACTGACACCACAGAAATACAAAACATTGTAAGAAATTATTACAAAGAACTGTATGCCAAGAAATTTGAGAACTTAAGTGAAGTGGATAAATTTCTACAAAAATATAATCTTCCAAAACTCAATGAAGAACAAGCAGAAAGCCTGAACAGATCAATAACAGCAAATGAAATTGAAGCAGTAAACAAAAATTTTCTGACACACAAAAGGCCTGGACCAAATAATTTCACAGGAGAATTCTACAAAGCATTTAAGGAAGAGCTAACTCCTATTCTTCACAGCGTACTCCAAAAAATCCAAAGTGATGGAAGATTCCCAAACACTTTTTATGAAGCCAGCATCATTCTACTTCCAAAACCAGATAAAGATACAACAAAGAAAGAAAACTTCAGGCCAATATCACTGATGAACATAGACGCTAAAATCCTTAACAAAACACTGGGAAACTGCATCCAACCACACATTAAAAAGATCATACAGAATGATCAAGTGGGATTCATCCCAGGGATTCAAGGATGGTTCAATATTTGCAAATCAGTAAATGTAATACATCACATAAACAAAAGCAAAGACAAAAAACATATAATCATATCAATATGTGTGGGAAAAGCTTTTGATAAGGTAAAACAGCAATTTTTTGATAAAAACACTCAGCATAGAAGGAATAGAGGGAGTATTCCTTAATGTCATAAAGGCCATATATGAGAGATGTACAGCCAATATCATACTCAATGGGCAAAGACTAAAATCTTTTTGACTAAGATCAGGAACAAGACATGGTTGTCCACTTTCAGCACTTCTATTCAATATAGTATTGGAAGTTTTAGCCACACTGATCAGACAAGAAAAGGTAATAAAAGGCATTCAAATCAGAAAGGAGGAAACAAAACTGTCATTGTTTGCAGATGACATGATAGTGTACATGGAAAATCCTATAGACTCCACCCCAAAACTGCTCAACCTAATAAATGAATTTGGCAAAACAGCAGGATACAAAGTCAATATCCAGAAATCAAAGGCATTTTTGTATACCAACAATGAAACAGCAGAAGAAGAAATCAAGAAAAAAATCTCATCTGATGTAGCAACAAGAAAAATAAAATACCTAGGAATAAACCTAACCAAGGAGATAAAAGACCTGTATGCAGAAAGTTATACAACACTGAAGAAAGAAATCAATGAAGACAATAACAAATGGAAACATACACCATGTTCATGAATTGGAAGAATTAACATCATCAAAGTGTTCATACTACCCAAAGCAATTTACAGATTCAATGCAATACCTATTAAAGTACCAATGACATACTTCACAGGCATAGAACAAACACTTCAAAAATTTATATGGAATCATAAATGACCCCAAATAGCCACCGTAATTTTGAGAAAGAACAAAGTAGGAGGGATCACAATACCTTATACCAAACTGTATTACAGGGCCACTGTAATCAAAACAGCCTGGTACTGGCACAAAAACAGGCACATAGACCAATGGAACAGAACAGAGAGTCCAGAAATAAACCCAAGTCTCTACAGGCAATTAATATTTGACAAAGAGCACAGCAACATAAAATGGACTAAAAATAGCCTCTTCAACAAAAGGTGTTGGGAGAACCAGACAGCTATGTGCAAAAAAATGAAACTCGAGCACCAACTTACATCATACACCAAAATAAATTCAAGGTGGATAAAAGATTTAAATATAAGCCATGACACCATTAAAGTCCTAGAGGAGAACATTGGCAAGAAAACCTTAGATATTTCATGCAGCAACATTTTTACTGATATGTCCCCTAGAGTAAGGGACATAAAGCAAAGAATAAACAAATGGGATCTCATCAAAATAAAAAAACTTTTGCATGGCTAAGGAAAACAGTATTAAACTAAAAAGAGAACCAACTTTATGGGAAACATATTTGCCAATGATATCTCAGAGAAGGGTTTAATCTCCAAAATATACAAAGAACTTTCATGACTCTACTCTAAGAAGACAAGCAACCCAATTTGAAAATGGGCAAAGGACTTGAACAGACACTTCTCCAAGGAGGACATACAGAGGATCCAGCATCACATGAAAAGATGCTCAATATTGCTAGCTATTCAAGAGGTGCAAATGAAAACCACAATGAGATACCACTTTACATCAGTCAGAATGGCGATCATAAACAAAGAAACAAACAACAAGTGTTGGAGAGGTTGTGGGGAAAAGGGGACTCTAGTTCACTGTTGGTGGGATTGCAGACTGGTACAACCACTATGGAAAGCAGTATGGAATTTTCTAAGAAAACTAAAAATGGATGTGCCTTTTGACCCAGCAATTCCACTGCTAGGAGTATATCCTAAGAACCCTGAAATACCAATCCAAAAGAACCTATGCACCCCGATGTTCATAGCAGCACAATTTACAATAGCCAAGGGTTGGAAGCAACCTAGATGCCCATCGGTAAATGACTGGATCAAAAAACTCTGGTACATTTACACAATGGAATCCTATGCTGCAGAAAGGAAGAAGGAGCTCCTACCCTTTGCAACATCATGGATGGAACTGGAAAGGATTATGCTGAGCGAAATAAGCCAGGCGGTGAAAGACAAATGCCATATGATATCACCTTTAACAGGAATCTAAACAACAAAACAAACAAGCAAGCAAAATGTAACCAAAGACACTGAAATACAGAATGTGCTGACAGGGTCCAGAAGGGAGAGGGGAGAGAATCACAGGGGAAAAGGGGAAGGACTCACATGAACAAGTATAAAGGACACATGGACAATAACTAAGATGGGAGGTGGAGATGGGAGGGAGGTGGAAAGCTGGGGGGGGCAGGGCTGGGAATACAAGAAAGAAAACTGTACTTGAACAAGAGCTAAATAAAATAATAAAAAATAAAAAATAAAAGAAAAACATGTACTTTTTAACAACATTTTTTGCTTCAAAAATTTTTTTTCTATTTTCCTCCTCTAAAACCTAGGTGCATCTTATGGTATGGACCCCAGGTGCACCTAGGTTTTAGAGGAGGAAACTAGGGGAACAATTTTGAAGCAAAAAATGTGGTAAAAAAGTGCATCTTATACTCTGAAAAATATGATAAGAAAGGTGAAACAAATTTTTTATTTTTAAATGTTCGAAGAGAGAGAAGATGGTGGCTAGGTAAGAGGGAACAAATTTCACTTCCCCCTACATATGGGAGAGAAACCTGGCCTGTCTATGAAGGAACAGAGCAGACAGCCAACAGTACCACAGCATATATGAAAATAGGAGATCAAAAATTGTAGCAGACATTGAAAAACCAGACAGCAAAGAAAGTGCTTCAGGAGAATAAGGACCCATGGATCAGCTCGGGGACCAAGGAAATTTCAGCCTCAAGCCTGGGGCCACTGAGCCGGCAACAGGGCTTTTGGGATAGAGCTGGGTTGGCACTCCCTCCCAAGCCAAGCAGAGTTTCCGAAGCAGCAGGAGAGACCTGGTTGTTTGAAGTCACAGAGAGGGGAGTAAGGACTGAGTGGCAAACGTACCGGGACTGTGAGCACCCACGTATAACCCTGGGAATAGTATATGCTGGAGCCTGTGTGACTGGAGGCAGCCTGGCTGGGTGCGCATGCCTGCAACCTGGGGAGAGAGCTTCATGGAACACCCGGGGGACCACTGGGGACTACACCTGGGCACCTGGAGAGAGTGTGCTCGCCTCAGGAGACCTGAGCCCACATCTAAAAAACCTGCCCCTCAACCTGTTGCAGCCAGCAAGAACAGAAGAACCGGTTTGGCCACTTTAAAAACAGAACGAGGGTTTTTTTGTTTTTGTTTGTTTAATTTTTAAAAGTAATTTTTAATTTTTAAATTTGTATTATTTTTATCTCTCAATTCCTTTTGCTTCTCTTTCCTTCTTTCTTATTATATTCCTTCTTCCTTTCCAATTTTATCTCTTTCACCTTCCTTTGTCTGCTTTTTAAAAAAAAAATCCACAAATGAGACAAAAAAAAAAAACCCAGGACTTTTAAAAGACCAGAGTTGGACCCAAAGAGAGGGCATCCCAACAGCTGAGACAAAGAGTCAAATTTCACTCTGCTATTACAGAGAACCTGCAAGATATTACATATTTGTATTATTATTTTTACATTATTCTTACATCTTTTATTTGAATAATGTTTTTGTATTCCTCTTCTTTCTGTTTAGTCTACTTTGCTTGGCTGGTTATAATGTATCATATGACACATTTCCCCTGTCCTTTCCTTCACAGTGTATTGCTAACTTACTTTCACTTCATCTGTGTCCCATTAGCACACTAATGAAGGTCTGATATTCCCTATTCTTGGTATCTAGATCTCATAGATTCTGTTATATGATTGTTGCTCTAATATTATTGTAAACAATAGCTGTTCCATACTATTGTAAACACTACACAACACCCCTCCCAGATCTTAGCCCACTTATCGGTTTCCTGAACTCTATTACTGCAGTGGTTAACTCTATTCTCTCACACACTACACCTATTTACTATTCTTTATTCTCACCTTACTTCAGAATCTGACTTCCCACAACATCACTGCTTTCTAGATCCAACTCACAAGCCCGCCCTCCCCAACAAGAGTCTTTTTAAAAAAAAAAACAAAACTATTTAACTATTGTTCAAGTACAGTTTTCTGTCTTATACTCCCATCCAAGCCCATCCCCCCCAGTGCTCCCCACCTCCCTCCCAATTTCCCCGACCCCGCCTTAGTTTTTGTCCATGTGTCCTTTATACTTGTTCCTGTGAATCCTTTCCCCTTTCCCCTGAAAATCTCTCCCCTCTGGTCCCTGTCAGCCTGTTCTGTATTTCAGTGTCTTTGGTCATATTTTGCTTGCTTGTTTGTTTTGTTGTTTAGTTTCCTGTTAAAGGTGAGATCATGTGGTATTTGTCTTTCACCACCTAGCTTATTTCACTCAGCATAACGCTTTCCAGTTCCATCCATGTTGTTGCAAAGGGTAGTAGCTCCTTCTTTCTTTCTGCTGCATAGAATTCCATTGTGTAAATATACCATAGTTTTTTGGTCCATTCATTTACTAATTTCAGATATTTCACACAGCAACATTTTTACTGATATGTCCTCTAGAGCAAGGGACATAAAGGAAAGAATAAACAAATGGGATCTCATCAAAATAAAGAGCTTCTGCATGGATGAAGAAAACAGTACGAAGACAAAAAGGGAACCAACTGTATGGAAAAACATATTTGCCAATGATATTGCAGACAAAGGTTTAATCTCCAAAATATACAAAGAACTTACACAACTCCACTCTAAGAAGACAGGCAATCCAATTAAAAAGTGGCCAAAGGACTTGAACAGACACTTCTCCAAGAAGGACATACAGAGGATCCAGAGACACATGAAAAGGTGCTCAATATCACTAGCTATCAGAGAGATGCAAATTAAAACCACAATGAAACACCACTTTACACCGGTCAGAATGGCCATCATAAACAAAGCAACAAACAACAAATGAAGAGGTTGTGGGGAAAGGGGGACCCTAGTTCACTGTTCGTGGGATTGCAGACTGGTACAACCACTATGGAAAACAGTATGGAATTTTCTAAGTAAACTAAAAATGAACATGCCTTTCAACCCAGTAATTCTGCTGTTATGAGTATGCTAAGAACCCTGAAACAGCAATCCAAAAGAGCCTATGCACCACTATGTTCATAGCAGCACAATTTACAATAGCCAAGAGTTGGAAGCAACCTAGATGCCCAACAAGAGTCTTATCTTCTTTCTAAAAAGTGGCTAGTTGTGTGGAATGTATTGGTTAACACTATACATAGCCAAAGGATCTCCTACCTCTTCTCTACCAGCTGCTACTGTAAATTTCATAGAATATTCTCCTGCTGTAATAAACCATTTTGCCTGATCCCTCCAAGTGATCACACACAAAAAAAGAGTAGGTGGAAGTGGTGAACATCAGGATACGCTAAGGACACTGCACCACTAATTCTCACAGGAATTCTACCATAGAAGTTCACACCATAAACCCAGGGAGTCAGAACAGATCAATTTAAAAAGCTGTAGATAACAAGAAGAATCTCACAAACCATGGAAAGACAAAGAAACAACCCCCAAATGAAAGAAAAGAAGGAAACCTCAGAAGAAATGGGAAATGAAATAGAGGCAACTCAATTATTAGATATTGAGTTCAAAGCAATGGTTATCAGGAAGCTCCATAAGCTCACAGGGAATTATCAGAAACTACAGGGAAACTACAATGAACCCGCTGGAAACCATATCAATGTGAGAAAGAAAATAGAAACTATCATCAAGGGCCAAGAGGAAATAAAGAATACAATTTCTGAACTGAAGAACACAGTGGGTGGAATCAAAAGAAGAATTGATGAAGCACAAGATGGGATCAGCGAGCTGAAGAACAAAGCAGAAAAAACACCCAGAAAGAGCAAGAAAAGGAAAATTGGCTCAGAAAGAATGAAGAGGGATTAAGAGAAAAACAAGACAAGATGAAATGTAATAATATCTGAATAACAGGAATACCAGAAAAAGAGGAAGAAGAACAAGGAATAGAAAACCCGTTTAAAAAACTAATGATGGAAAACTTTTGTAATTTGATGAGAGAAAAAGTCACACAAATCCAGGAATCACAGAGAGTCCCAATCAAGAGGAACCCAAAGAGGACCACTTCAAGACACATCATCGTTAAAATGGCAAAATTCCAAGAAAAAGAGAGAATCTTAAAGGCAGCAGGGAAAAAAGGAAATGATATACAAGGGAGCCCCAATAAGATTAGCAGCTGACTTCTCAATGGGAGCACTCCAAGCAAGAAGAGAAGGGCAAGACATATTCCAAGTAATGAGAACCAGAGGGCTACAATCAAGGCTACTTTACCCATCAAGGCTCTCAATCAAGACAAAAGGCTTAATAAGGAGCTTTCCAGACAAAAGAAGTCTAAAAGAATACACCTCCAGAAACCAGCTCTGTAAGACATGCTAAAGGGACTGCTTTAAGGAAAGGTAGAAAGAGAGAGAGAGACAGACAGACAGACAGACAGAGATTAGAAAATCACAAAGAATAAGTACCGATCAATAACCTTAAATGTAAATGGATTAAATGCTTCAATCAAAAGACAGAATAGCTGAATGTATAAGAAAGTATGACGCACACATATGCGGCCTGCAAGAGACCCATCTCAGGACAAAAGACCTACATAGACTAAAAGTGAATGTGAGAAACAAATTTTCAAAGCAAATAGACATGAAAACAAAAAAGCCAGATAGCAATATTAATATCAGATAAAATAGACTTCAAAAAAAAGGGCCATAAAGAGAGACTCAGAACATCACTTCATAATACTCAAGGGAAGAATCCACCAAGAACACATAAACATTGTAAATATATATGCACCCAACATAGGAGCACCCATGTACATAAAAAAAACTTAGAGAACTTAAGAAAGATATTGACAGCAAGACAATTATATTTTGGGGTTTTAACATCCCACTGTCAAAAATGGACAGATCTACAAAACAAAATATTAACAAAGATATTGTGGCATTGAACAATTTCCCAGATGAAATGGACTTAACTGATACATATAGAGCCCTTCATCCCAAAGAAGCTAAATGCATATTCTTTTCAAATGCGCATGGAATGTTTTCAAAGATAGACCACATGATAGGACACACAACGAGCCTCAAGAAATTCAAGAAAATCAAAAGTGTACCAAGCATTTCCTCCAACAAGGGACTGAAACTAGAAACACATCTGACGGGAAAAACCCACAAATACTAAAAATGATGGAGATTGAATAGCATGTTATTAAACAATGAATGGGTCAAGTATGAAATTAGAGAAGAAATCAAAAATTTTCTGGGAACAAGTGAAAATGAACTCATGACAAGTAAAAATTTATGGGTCATAGTGAAGGCAGTCCTGAGAGGGAAGTTCATAGTAATACAGGCCTACCTAAAAAAGATAGAAATACTTCAAACAAACTAACTCTACACTTACAAGAACTTGAGGAACAACAACAAAGACAGCTCACAGCTAGTAGAAGGAAGGAAAAAACCAAGATCAGAGCAGAGTTAAATGACATAGAGATGAAAAGCACAATTCTAAAAATCAATGACTCCAAGAGCAGGTTCTTTGAAAAGATAAACAAAATTGACAAGCATTTAAGCAGGCTCACCAAAGAAAAAAGAGAGAGGATCCATATAAACAATCAGAAATGAAAAAGGAGAGATTACAACTGACACCACAGAAATACAAAGAATTGTAAGAAATTACTATGAACAATTATATGCCAAGAAATTTGAAAACCTAGGTGTGAAATGAACAAATTTCTACAAAAATATAATCTTCCAAAACTCAATGAAGAACAAGCAGAAAGCCTGAACAAGCCAATAACAGCTGATGAAATTGAAGCAGTAATCAAAAAATTCCCATGACACAAAAGCCCTGGACCAGATGGTTTCACAGGAGAATTCTACAAAGCATTTAAGGAAGAGCTAACCCCCATCCTTCATAGACTATTCCAAAAAATCCAAAATGGTGGAAGACTCCCAAACTCTTTTTTACAAAGCCAGCATCATCCTAATTCCAAAACCAGATAAAGACACAGCAAGGAAAGAGAACTTCAGGCCAATATCTCTGATGAATGTAGATGCCAAAATCCTCAACGAAATACTGGAAAACCACATCTAGCAATGTATTAAAAAGATCATATGCCATGATCAAGTGGAATTCATCCTAGGGATTAAAGGATGGTACAACATTCATAGATGAATAAATGCAATACAACACATAAATAAAAGGAAAGACAAAAATCATATGATCATATGAATAGATGCGGAAAAAGCATTTGATAAGGTACAGCACCCATTTATGATAAAAACACTCAGCAAAATGGGAATAGATGGAACATTACTCAACATGAGAAAGGCCATATGAGAGAGACCTACAGCCAACGTCATACTCAATGGGCATAAACTAAAATCTGCCCCACTAATATCTGGAAGAAGACAAGGTTGTCCACTTTCAACACTTCCATTCAATATAGTATTGGAAGTTTTAGCCACAGCGATCAGACAAGAAAAGGAAATAAAAGGCATCCAAATCAGAAAGGAGGACACAACACTGTCACTATTTGCAGATGACATGATAGTATACATAGAAAATTCTATAAACTCTGCCAAAAAACTGCTCAACTTAATAAATGAATTTGGAAAAACAGCAGGATACAAAGTCAATACCCAGAAGTCAAAGGCAATTTTGTACACCAACAATGAAATAGCAGAAGCAGAAATCAAGAAAAAATCCCTTTTGATAGAGCAACAAGAAAAATAAAACACCTACAGATAAACCTAACCAAGGAGGTAAAAGACCTGTATGCAGAAAACTACACAACACTGGAAAAAGAAATCAAGGAAGACACAAACGAATGGAAACATATACCAAGCTCATGGATTGGAACTAATAACATCATCAAAATGTCCCTACTACCCAAAGCAATTTACAGATTCAAAGCTATACCTATTAAAGTAGCAATGGCATATTTGACAGACATAGGGCAAACACTTCAAAAATTTATATGGAACCATAAATGATCCCAAATAGCAGGTGCAATTTTGAGAAAAAAGGGAAAAGTAGGAGGGATCACAATACCGTATACCAAAGTGTATTGCAAGGCAACTGTAATCAAAACAGCCTGGTACTGGCATAAAAACAGGCACATAGACCAATGGAATAGAACAGAGAGCCCAGAAATAAATCCAAGTCTCTATGGTCAACTGATATTTGACAAAGGGTCAATAACATTAAATGGAGTAAAAATAGCCTCTTCAACAAGTGGTGTTGGGAGAGCTGGAAAGCTACATACAAAAAAATGAATTTCAAGCACCAACTTACACCATACACCAAAATAAATTCAAGGTGGATAAAAGACTTAAATATAAGCTGTGACACCATTAAAATCCTAGAGGAGAACATAGGCAGGAAAATCTCAGGTATTTCATGCAGCAACATTTTTAGTGATAGGTCCCCTAGAGCATGGGACATAAAAGAAAGACTAAACAAATGGAATCTCATCAAAATAAAAAGCTGCATGGCTAAAGAAAATATTATAAAAATAAAAAGGGAACCAATCATATGGGAAAACATATTTGCCAATGATACCTCAGACAAGGATTTAATCTCTAAAATATAGAAAAAACTTACACGACTCCACTCTAAGAAGATAAGCAACCCAATTAAAAAGTGGCCAGAAGACTTGAACAGACACTTCTTGAAGAAGTATATACAGAGGATCCAGAGACACTCAAGGAAAAGATGCTCAATATCACTAGCTATCAGAAAGATGCAAATTAAAACCACAATGAGATACCACTTTACACTGGTCAGAATGGCATCATAGACAAAGTAAAAAATGACAAGTGTTGGAGAGGTTGTGGAGAAAGGGTATTCTAGTGCACTGTTGGTGAGATTGGAGACTGGTACAACCACTATGGAAAGCAGTATGGAATTTTCTCAGAAAACTAAAAATAGATTTGCCTTTAGTCTTGGCAATTCCACTGCTAGGATTATACCTTAAGAACCCTGAAACACCAATTGAAAAGAACCTATGCACCCCAATGTTCATAGCAGCACAATGTACAATAGCCAAGTGCTGGAAGCAACCTAGGTGCCCATAAGTAAATAAATGGACCCAAAAACTATGGTACATTTACACAATGGAATTCTCCGAAGCAGAAAGAAAGAAGGAGCCCCTGCCCTTTGCAACAGCATGGATGGAACTGGAAAGCATTATGCTGAGTGAAATAAGCCAGGTGGTGAAAGACAAATACCATAATGATCTCACTTTTAAGAGGAACCTAAACAACAAAACAAGCTGCTGAAATATAACCAAAGACACTCAAATAGAGAACAGGCTGACCGTGACCAGAGGGGAGAGAGGAGGTAATTTCAGGGGAAAAGGGGAAGGATTTACAGAACAAGTATAAAGGGCACATGGAGAAAAACTAAGGGGTGGTGGAAATGGGCCGGTGGTAGGGAAACCTGGGGGGGATGGGCTGGGATGAGAGTAAAAACCAGAAAACTGTACTTGAATAACAATTTAAAAATGAATTAAATGTTGTAAAATATAATTAGTTATTTAAAGTAATAATATATTAAGCTATAGATAAATCAAGTGAATGATAGCAATGACACACGGGCCAAGATGAAGAAACTGAAAATAAGTTACCTGCACTAAATATGAAGTGGCCTTTTGTTACTGAAGATGGACTTAGAATAATTAAAAATGTATATTGTATTCCAAAATGATTGTATGAGTTTACCTTCCTACCAGCAGTGAAAAAATTTTTTTAGAATTTTTCCACAACTTGTTTAAATGTTATTATTTTCTTGTTGTAATAGGCCTTCTAATAGGTGGGAGGTGGTAGTATGTCATTGTAATTGTGATTTGCATTTCCTATTAGCTAGTGAAATTGAGCATCTTTTTATACATCTGTTGGTAATTTGTATGCCTTTTTGGGAGAAGTGTCTGTTAAGGCCCTCTGCTCAATTTTAAATGAATTGTTTGTTTTGTGTTGCATTGTATGAGTTATTTTTATATTTTGAATACTAAACCCTTGCCTGAGTTGTTTGAAAATATATTTTCCCATTCAGTTGGTTGCTTTTTTGTTTTGTCGAAGGTTTCTTTTGCTGTGCAAAAGCTTTTTAATATAATATAGTCCCATTGATTTATTTTGACTTTTACTTTCCCAACTTGGCGTTAAATTATTAAAATCCTCTTTCAAATCAAGACCCATAAGTTTAGTTCCTATGTTTTCCTCCATGTAATTTGTGGCTACAAATCTTATAGTTAGGTCTTTGATCTATTTTAATTTTTTTGTATGGTGAGAAATAGCACTCTAGTTTCATTTCTTCACATGTGTCTTTCTCATTTTCCCAGCATGACTTGTTAAAGAGGATCTCTTTTCTCCACCACATGACTTTGGCTTCTTTGTTGAAAATTATTTGCGTATATATATATATGGGTTTATTTCTTGGCATTCAATTTTATCCCATTAGTCTGTGTGTCTATTTATTTATCTATTGCGAATATTATGCTGTCAATTATTGCCAATTTTTAAAATTTATTTAATTATTTTTCAAGTACAGTTTTCTGTCTATTACTCCCATCCCAACCCACCCCCCCATGCTCCCCCCGCCTCCCATTTCCACCCTTCCTAATTGTCCATGTATCCTTTATATTTGTTCCTCTAAATCCCTCCCGTATTTCCCCTGAAATTCCCTCCCCTCTCCCCTCTACTTGCTGTCCCCCTAGTCTCTATTTCAGAGTCTTTGGTTATATTTTGCTTGCTTGTTTGTTTTGTTGCTGAGCTTCCTGTTAAAGGTGAGATCATATGGTATTTGTCCTTCAACACCTGGCTTATTTCACTCAGCATAATTCTTTCCAGTTCCATCCATGCTGTTAGGAGCTCCTTCTTTCTTTCTGCTGCATAGAATTCCATTTGTGTATATGTACCGCAGTTTTTTAATCCATTCCTTTACTGATGGGCACCTAGGTTGCTTCCAACTCTTGGCTATTGTACATTGTGCTGCTATGAACATTGGGGTGCATAGGTTCTTTGGGATTGGTGTTTTAGGGTTCTTAAGATAAAATCCCAGCAGTGGAATTGCTGGGTCAAAAGGCAGGTCCAATCTTAGTTTTCTTTTTTCTTTTTTATATTTTATTTATTTATCTTTAGAGGGGAAGGGAAGGAGAGAGGAAGAGAAACATCAATGTATGGTTGTTTCTTGTGCATCCCCTGCTGGGAACTGGCCCCTGCCGGGAACTGGCCTGCAACCCAGGCATGTGTCCTGACTGGGAATTGAACCGTGATTATCTGGTTCGCAAACCCGTGCTAAATTCACTGAGCTACACCAGCCGGGGCCAATTTTAGTTTTCTGAGAAAATTCCACACTGTTTTTCATAATGGCTGTACCACTCTGCAATCCCATCAACAGTGGACTGGAGTCCCCTTTTCCCCACAACCTCCCCAACATTTGTTGTTTATTGTTTTGTTTGTGATAGCCACTCTCACCGGTGTAATGTGGTATCTCATTGTGGTTTCAATTTGCATCTCTCTGATAGCTAGCGATACTGAGGTCTTTCTTCTTCCTTGGTTAGATTTATTCCCAGATATTTTTTTTTTGATTTTGCTATATCGAATGGGATTTTTTTCTTGATTTCTGCTTCTTCTGTTTCATTGTTAGTATACAAAAATGCCTTTGACTTCTGGATATTGAGTTTGTAATCCACTGTTTTGCCAAATTTATTTATTAGGTTGAGCAGTTTTGGGGTAGAGTCTATAGAATTTTCCATACACACTATGATGTCATCAGCAGACAATGACAGTTTTGTTTCCTCCTTTCTGAGTGGAATGTCTTTTATTTCATTTTTTTGCCTGATTGCTGAGGCTAAAACTTCCAATACTATATTAAATAGAATTGGTGAAAGTGGACAACCTTGTCTTGTTCCTGATCTTAGTGGGAAAGCTTTAAGTTTTTGCCCATTGAGTATGATGTTGGCTGTAGGCCTTTATTTTTTTAATTGTGATGTTTTAATATATTTTTATTTATTATTTAATTCTTATTCAAGTACAGTTTTCTGTTTTATATTCCCTGCCCTGCTCCCCCCCAGTGCTCCCCACCTCCCTCCCATTTCTGCCCCCCCACCTTAGTTATTGTCCATGTGACCTTTATGCTTATTCCTGTGAGTCCCTCCCCCTTTCCCCTATGATTCTCTCCCCTCTCCCTTCTGGACCCTGTCAGCCTGTTCCGTATTTGACTGTCATTGGTCATATTTTGCTTGCTTGTTTGTTTTGTTGTTTAGATTCCTATTAAAAGTGAAATCATATGGTATTTGTCCTTCACCGCCTGGCTTATTTCCCTCAACATAATTCTCTCCAGTTCCATCCATGATGTTGCAAAGGGTAGGAGCTCCTTCTTCCTTTCTGCAGCATAGAATTCCATTGTGTAAATGTACCAGAGCTTTTTGATCCAGTCATTTACCGATGGGCATCTAGGTTGCTTCCAACTCTTGGCTATGGTAAATTGTGCTGCTATGAACATCGGGGTGCATAGGTTCTTTTGGATTGGTGTTTCAAGGTTCTTAGGATATACTCCTAAGAGTGGAATTGCTGGGTCAAAAGGCACGTTTATTTTTACTTGTCTTAGAAAGTTCCAAACTGTTTTCATAGTGGTTGTACCAGTCTGCAATTCCACCAACAGTGAACTAGGGTCCCCTTTTCCCCACAACCTCTCCAGCACTTGTCGTTTGTTTCTTTGTTTATGATAGCCATTCTGACTGATGTAAAGTGGTATCTCATTGTGGTATTAATGTGCATCTCCCTGATAGCTAGCGATATTGAGCATCCTTTCATGTGTCTGTGGATCCTCTGTATGTCCTCCTTGGAGAAGTGTCTGTTCAAGTCCTTTGCCCATTTTTTAATTGGGTTTCTCGTCTTCTTTGAGTGGAGTCATGTGAGTTCTTTGTATATTTTGGAGATTAAGCCTTTGTCTAAGGCATCATTGGCAAATATGTTTTCCAAAACTGTTGCTTATCTTTTTATCTTGGTACTGTTTTCCTTAGCCATGCAGAAGCTTTTAATTTTGATGGGATCCCATTTGTTTATTCTTTCTTATATGTCCCTTGCTCTAGGGGATGTATCAGTAAAAATCTTGCTGCGTGGAATATCTATTTTCCTGCCAATGTTCTTCTCTAGGACTTTAATTGTGTCATGGCTTATATTTAAGTCTTTTATCCACCTTGAATTAATTTTGGTGTATGGTGTAAGTTGGTGCTCGAGTTTCATTTTTTTGCATGTAGCTGTCCAGTTCTCCCAACGTCATTTGTTGAAGAGGCTATCTTTACTCCATTTTGTGTTATTGACCCCTTTGTAGAATATTAATCGACTGTGGAGAGTTGGTTTTATTTCTGGGGACTTTGTTCTATTCCATTGGTCCATGTGCCAGTTTTTATGCCAGTACCAGGCTCTTTTGATTACAGTGCCTTTGTAATACAGTTTGATATCAGGTATAGTGATCCCTCCTACTTTGTTCTTCTTTCTCAAAATTGCGGCCACTATTTGGGGTGTTTTCTGGTTCAATATAAATTTTTGAAGTGTTTGTTCTATGTTTTGCAATATGCCATTGGTACTTTAATAGGTATTGTATTGAATCTGTAATTGCTTTGGGTAGTATGGACATTTTGATGATGTTAATTCTTCCAATCATGACCTTGGTATATGTTTCCATTTGTTTTTGTCTTTCTTGACTTCTTTTTTCAGTGTTGTGTAGTTTTCTGCATACACGTCTTTAACCTCCTTGGTTAGTTTTATTCCCAGATATTTTATTTTTGTTTTTGCTATATTGAATGGGATTTTTGTTTCCTGATTTTTGCTTCTTCTGTTTCATTGTTGGTATACAAAAATGCCTTTGATTTCTCGATATTGACTTTGTATCCCGCTGTTTTGTGAAATTCATTTATTAGTTCCAGCAGTTTTTTGGTAGAGGCTATAGGCTTTTCCATGTACACTATCATGTCATCTGCAAACAATGACAGTTTTGTTTCCTCCTTTCCAATTTGGATGCCTTTTATTTCCTTTTCTTGTCTGATCGCTGTGGCTAGAACTTTTAATATTATATTGAATAGAAGTGGTGAAAGTTGGCAACCTTGTCTGGTTCCTGATTTTAGTGGAGAAGATTTTAGTTTTTGCCCATTGAGTATGATGTTGGCTGTAGGTCTTTCATATATGACCTTTATTATATTGAGGAATACTCCCTCTATTCCCACTTTGCTGAGTGTTTTTATCATAAATGAGTGTTGTACCTTATCAAAAGCTTTATATGAATCTATTGATATGATCATGTGGTTTTTGTCTTTGCTTTTGTTTATGTGATGTATTACATTTACTGATTTACGAATATTGAACCATCCTTGCATCCCTGGGATGAATCCCACTTGGTCATGGTGTATGATCTTTTTGATGTATTGTGGATGTTATTTGCCAATATTTTATTGAGGATTTTAGCGTCTATGTTCATCATCGATATTGGCCTGAAGTTTTCTTTCTTTGTTGTGTCTCTATCTGGCTTTGGAATTAGAATGATGCTGGCGTCATAAAAAGAGCTGGTGAGTATTCCCTCCCTTTGGATTTTTTGAAATAGTCTGTGAAAAATAGGGGTTAGCTCTTCCTTAAAAGCTTTGTAGAATTCTCCTGTGAAACAATCTGGTCCAGGGCTTTTGTGTGATGGGAGTTTTTGGATTACTGCTTCAATTTCATCTGCTGTTATTGGCCTATTCAGGTTTTCTGTTTCTTTTTCATTGAGTTTTGGAAGATTGTATTTTTCTACAAATTTGTCATTTCACCTAGGTTTTCAAGTTTTTCGGGACATAGTTGTTCATAGTAATTTGTTACAGTCCCTTCTATTTCTGTGGTATCAGTTGTAATTTCTCCTCTTTCATTTCTGATTGTGTTTATTTGGGTCCTCTTTCTTCTTTTCTTAATGAGCTAACTTAAAAGCTTGTCTATTTTTGTTTCTTTTCAAACAACCAACTCCTGGATTCATTGATGCTTAGAATTGTGCTTTCAGTCTCTATGTCATTTAATTCTGCTCTGATCTTGGTTATTTCCTTCCTTCTACTTGCTCTGAGCTGTCTTTGTTGTTGTTCCTAGAGTTCTTCCAGGCATAGGGGGAGGTTTTTTGTTTGAATTGTTTCTATCTTTTTTAGGTAGGCCTGTATTGCTATGAACTTTTCTCTCAGGACTGCCTTCCCCGTGTCCCATGAGTTTTGGGTTCTTGTGAGTTCATTTTCTTTTGTTTACAGAAACTTGTTGATTTCTTCCCTAATTTCATTCTTGACCCTTTTGTTGTTTAATAGCATACCATTCAGTCTCCATGACTTGGGGTGTTTTGGGGGTTTTTCTTTGGGGTTGGTTTCTAATTTCTGTCTCTTGTGGTCAGAGAAAATGCTTGGTATGATTTCAATTTTGTTGAATTTGTTGAGGCTCATTTTGTGTCCTATCATGTGGTCTATCTTTGAAAATGTTCCATGTGCATTTGGAAAGAATGTGTATTTAGCTTCTTTGGGATGAAGGGCTCTCTATATATTAGTCAAGTCCATTTCATCTAGGGTGTTGTTTAATGCTGCTATGTCTTTGTTGATATTTTGTTTGGAAGATCTGTCTATTTTTGTCAGTGGGGTGTTAAAATCCCCTACTATAATTTTGTTGCTGTCAATATCTTTCTTGAAGTCCTCTAAGATTTTCCTTATATATTTGGGTGCTCCTTTGTTGGGAGCGTATATATTTACAATGTTAATGTGTTCTTTGTGGATTCTTTCCTTAAGTATTATGAAGTAACCTTCTGGGTCTCTCTCTATGGCCCTTTTTTCAAGTCTATTTTGTCTGATATTAGAATTGCTATGCCAGCTTTTTTTTCTTGTCCGTTTGCTTGGAAAATTTGTTTCCAGGCTTTCACTTTTTGTCTCTGATGGTATTTCATCCTGAGGTGGGTCTCTTGTAGGCAGCATTTGTGTGGGTCATGCTTTCTTATCCATTCAGCTTTTCTATGTCTTTTGATTGGAGCATTTAATCCATTTACATTTAAGATTATTATTTATAGGTACTTATTCATTGCCATTTTTGTACCTGAGTTCCTCTTTGTTTCTCTCTCTTCCTTCCTTCCTTTCCTTAAAGCAGTCCTTTTAGTGTTTCTTGTAGAGCTGGTTTGGTGGAGGTATATTCTTTTAGACTTCTTTTGTCTTGGAAGCTCTTTATTTGGCCTTCTATATTGATTGAGATCCTTGCTGGGTAAAGTAGCCCTGGTTGTAGGCCTCTGTTTCTCATTACTTGGAATATTTCTTGCCATTCTCTTCTTGCTTGGAGTGTTTCCATTGACAAGTCAGTAGCTAAACTTATTGGAGCTCCCTTGTATTTCTCTTCCTTTTTCTCCCTTGCTGACTTTAAGATTTTCTCATCATCTTGAAATTCTGCCATTTAAATGATGATGTGTCTTGCAGTGGGCCCCTTTGGGTTCCTCTTGTTTGGGACTCTCTGTGATTCCTGGATTCGTGTGACTTTTTCTCTCATCAAATTAGGAAAATTTTCTCTCATTTCTCTTTCAAAATCAGTTTTCTCTCTCTCTTTTTCTTCTTCTTCTTCTTCTTCTGGTATTCCTATTATTTGGATATTATTTTGTTTTGTATTGTCTTGCATTTCTCTTAATCCCTCTTCATTCTTTCTGAGCCTCTTTTCCTTTTCTTGCTCTTCTTGGGAGATTCTTTCTACTGTGTCCTCCAACTCACTGATCCGATCTTCTGCCTCATCATTCCTGCTTTTCATTCCTTCTACTGTGTTCTTCAGTTCAGAAATTATAATCTTCATTTCCTCTTGGCCTTTGCTGATAGTTTTTATTTCCTTTTTCATGTTGATAGAGTTTGCGGAGAGTTCATTGTAGCTCTCCTCTAGTTTCTGGTAGTTCATTGTGAGCTCTTTGTATTTCCTGATAACCAGTGCTTTGAATTCAATATCTGATAGTTGACTTGTCTCTATTTTATTTAACATTCTTTCTGAGACTTCCACCTTTTCTTTCATTTGGGCATTGTTTCTTTGTTTTCCCATTTTTCGTGAGACTCTTCTTGTTAGTCTCAGCTTCTTAAATTGGTCTGTTCTGACTCCCTGCATTTATGGTGTGAGCTTCTGTAGCAGAATACCTTTGAGATTCAGTGGTGCAGTCTCCTGCAGGTATCTAGATCTTCTCTGCTTCCACCTACTCCTTTCTTTGTGTGTGTGTGATCAGTTGGACGGGGAGACAAAATGGTTTATTACAGCAGGAGAATACTTTATGATATTTACAGTCACAGCCAGTAGAGAATAGATAGAAGATCTTTAGGCTATATATAGTGTTAACTGTAATCTTCAACCCAACTTGCCACTTTTAAGAAAGAATGGAGCAAAGATAAGTCTCTTGTTGGGGAGGAAAGGCTTGTGAGTTGGATCTAGAAAGCAGTAAGGTTAAGGGCGGTCCGATTTTGAGGTAAAGTGAGAGTAAAGAATAGTAAATAGGTGTAGCGTGTGAGCAAGTAGAGTTAATCACTACAGTAATAGAATTCAGGAATCTGTAAAGTGGGCTAAGGCCTGAGGGAGGTGTTGTGAAGTAGTTACAGTGGTATAGAAAGCAACAAACAAACAAACAAACTTAAAAAAAAGGTCAGGACAAGGGAGGAAAAAGCGATAAGTTTGGGATGAAAGGAAGAAGGACTAACACAGGAAAAAAGAAAGGAGAGGAACGAAATATTGAAAGATAAAGCAATAATAAGATTAAAAATATATACGATTACTGGGGAAAAAAAGTTTGAAAAAGTTAAAAAAACAAAAACAAAAATCACACCCTCCCTTGTTGGTTTCAAACTGTCCAGTCAGGTTTTTCTGGTTTCAGCAGGACCCCTCTGTGGGGTGGGTTGTAGGCACAGGCACACACTCCCGCCCCAGCCAGGCTACCAGTCTGGGATGTGGGCACCCGCCCACCGGACAGGCTGCTTGGGTCCCATGGGATCTGGTACTGGTCCTTCCCAGTCCTGTGGCTGGGTGAGAAGTAAGTCAAGCTGCCTTTGCAGGAAAACACCTCGGTCCACTTTCCAATAAAAACTTCTCCAGAAAGCCTGCCTCTCAGCTCAGCCCAATTCCCAACCTGACTGGTTATGACAATGTTCCTCTAAAATCTCCCGGGCTGGTGGGATGGCGGGCTGGTGACCACAGAGATCACAACTGAACATGGCCCCCTGTCCTTGCCACCCTCCCTGCAAACCTAGACAGACAGGACTCTGCCTGGTGCCACCCAGCCCTGCCTAGATGGGGAGGGATGGAGCCAGCTCTCTTCCAAAGACCCTGCAGCCATCCCAAGGCTCCACCAGGTGCTGGGCTCATGATGAATCTTCCGTGGCAGACGCCCCCGATGGTGGCCGCAGACGAAGCCTCTGCACCCTGACCGCAGCAGCAGTGGTGGCTTCCAGGATGTTAGGTGCCAGCCCAGGGCCGCAGGCCATGCCACCTCCATCCTTACTCATGTCCCTGAGACCCCACCGACCTGTAGCTGTTTGGTCTGTCACTATCTCTGGCCTCTTATTTTCATAAATGCTGGGGAATTGTTGGTTGGGGAATTGTTTGCACTGTTCCTCAGTAGATCTGCCAGGATTTTCTCCCAGGGTTATCAGAACTGGAGTCACTCCATCCTACTCTGCCACCATTTTCTCCAGAATCTATTGTCAATTTTTTAAAAAGATTTTATTTATTTATTTATTTATTTATTTATTTATTTATAGGTAGAGGAGAAAGGAAGGAGAAAAATAGAATCATCAATGTTTGGTTGCTTCTCACACCACCGCCTCTGCCCCACCACCGCCCCCCCCCTGCCCCCCGCCCCGGGACTTGGTCTATAACCCAGGCATGTGCCCTGACTGGGAAAAGTACCAGCAACACTTTGTTTCTCTGGTCGGCACTTAATCCACTGAGCCACACCAACCAGGGCCAGATTATTGTCAATTTGTAGAATCATTTGAAGTTAGGGAGTATGGTTCATCCAACTTTTTTTTTCCTTCCCAGTATTGCTTTTGCTATTCATGTTCTTTGGTGATTTCATACAAATCTGATAATATTTTTCTATTTCTTTAAAAATTCCATTGGAATTTTGATGAGAATTGCCTTTAATCTGTATATTGCATTGGGTAATATGGCCATTTTAACTATGTTGATTCTTCTAACCCGTGAGCACAGAATATCTTTCCATTTCTTCATGTGTTCTTTAATCTCTTTTAAAAATATCTTGCAGTTTTCAGTGTATAGGACTTTTGCTAAGTTTATTCACAGGTATTTTACTATTTTTGTTGCAGTTGCAAAAGGAGTGTTTTTCATTTCTTTTTCTGAAATATAATTATTAGTATATAGGAATACAGTGGATTTTTGTACATTGATTTTGCATTCTGCAACTTTACTGTATTTGTTTATTGCTTGTAATAGTTTTTGGTAGATTTTAGGGTTTTCTATACAAAGAATCATGTCATCTGCAAAAAGTAATGATTTACTTTTCTGTTCCAAGTTTCAATGCCATTTATATTTTTCTCTTGCCTGATTGCTCTGGCTAGGACTTCCAGTACTTTGTTGAATATCAGTGGTAACAGTGATGGGCATCCTTATCTTGTTCTGATTTAGAGGAAATGCTTTCAGTTCTTCAGCAATGAGTATGGTATTAGATAAGGGTTTGTCATATATGGCATCTATTGTTCAGGTATTTTCCTTCTATACCCATTTCATTGAGCATTTTAATTATAAATGGATATTGTGTCTAGTCAAATGCTTTTTTCGGAATATATTAATATGATTTTGTAACTTTTATCCTTCACTTTTTAACATGATATATCACATTGATCAATGTGCCTATATTGAACTATTATTGTGCCCCTGAATAACCCCACTTGATCATGATGTATTATCTTTTTAGTGTACTGTTGCATTTGATTTGCTAGTATTTTGTTTAGGATTTTTGAATCTTGTATCATCAGATACTGGTCTGCAGTTTTATTTATTCATTTATTTTTTGTTACTCTTGCTTGGTTTTGGTATCAAGGTACTGTTGGACTCATGAAATGAGTTAGGAAGCATTGTCTTCTCTAGTTTTTGAAAGAGTTTAAGAAGCGCTGGCATTAAATCTTCTGTTTGGTAGAATTCACTAGTGAAACTGTCTAGTCCTAGTGAAAACTGTCTAGACTTTTACTTTTGGGGAAGTTTTTGATAAATGTTTTAATTTTCTTACTGTTAGTCTGTATAGTTAGACTTTCTAATTCTTCGTGATTCAGTTTAGGAAAGTTATACATTTCTAAGTTATACATTCTAATAGAATCCACAACCCAGATATGTGCCCTGACCAAGAATCAAACCTGCGATCTTTCACTTTTAAGATAATGCTCCAAGCAGCTGAGCCACACTGGCTAGGACTCTCTATGAATCTTTTGATTTCTTCTTTGGCCCAGTTGTTCTTCAATAACACATTGTTACTCCAGCTATCTGTGGTTTTGCCCACTTTCTTTTTGAAGTTAATCTCCAATTTTAAAGCATTGTGGGCAAAGAACATGCTTAATCTTCTTAAATTTGTTGAGGCTAGCTTTATGTTAAAACATATGATCCATTCTTGAAAATGTTTCATATGCACTAGAGAAGAATGTATATGCTGGTGTTCTGGAGTGAAAGACTATAAATGTTTATTATTTCTGTTTGGTCTATTGTGTCATTTAAGGTTGATATTTCCTTATTTATTTTGTGATTAGACTATCTAGCTATAGCAGTCAATGGGGTACTTAGGTCCCCTAATATAATTGTGTTTTTATCAGTTTCTCCCTTTAGTTTTGTTAGTTTGTTTTATATATTTTTGTGTTTTCCAACTGGGTATATATATATTGATCAATGCTGTGTCTTCTTGCTGTTCTATCCCTTATGATTATTGAATATTCATCTTCGTCTCTTGTTACTTTTTTTATCTTCAAATGTATTTTGTCAAATATAAGTAAAGCTATGCTCACTTTTGTCTGGATGTCATTTTCTTGGAGAATTAGTTTCCACCCTTTCACTTTGGGTCTGTATTTGTCTTTGCAGCTGAGATGTGTCTCCTGAAGGCAGCATATGGTTTGGTTTTATTTTTTGACTCAATCTGCTACTCTGTGCCTTTTTATTGGTGAGTTCAGTCCATTTATATTTAGGGTGATTTTCAATGTTTGGGGTTTTCCTATGGCCATTTTATCTTTTGTTTTCCTGTAGCTCTGTGTCTCCATTGTTTCTTTTTCCTTATGCTCTGTCTCTTGATTTAGTTTAGTTGTGTATAACTTTTCCTTTGTTTCCACTTGTTTTAAGTTATGTGTCTCAGTTTTAATTTTTTTGTGTGCGTTAGGTTTATGCAAATGAAAATGTCATATATACAGAGACTTCCGCCAAGATGGAGGCATAGGTGGAAACACTGTGCCTTCTCCCACAACCAAGTTTGAATACAACAAAGGTTTGGAGAACAAAGACACAGCCAAAGAACAGAAAATTGAATTATACTGAAGTCCGATAACAACGGACCATTCAACTGGACGGTAAGAGGGGAGGAGCCAGCAGTGGAGCAGGGTCGGGCAGGAAAGATCCCCAGACCTAGGCGTGCAAGTAGCCCGGACCCAGTCAGGGTGTGGGGCAGACTGACCGCAGTTGCACATTCACGCACAGTGAGACGGACTGCGCAGGCCCCAGCGGGCGAACCCAGTGGTGGAGGGCTGATGGTGGTGGCACACTCGAGTGCAGTAGGACTAAAAGTGTGGGTCCCAGTGACGTTGGCAGCTGCGGCACCTGTGGGGGCCACGGCGGGAGGTGGCAGATGGGACGCCATTGCTCCTCTTTGACCCCGCTCCCACATACAGCGTCACAACCCAGAGACTGAGTTGCCCCACCCTGGTGAACGCCCAGGGCTCCGCTCCTCATACATAACAGGCACAAACAGTCCAAAATATGGCTCAAGAAGAACTCAAACCCCAGAGCCAATAACTCTAAGTGAAAAAGAAATAGCGAACCTCTCAGATGCACAGTTCAAAATACCAGTGATCAAGGTACTCACAGAATTGGTTGATTTTTAGTCATAAATTAGAGGAACATATGAAGGCTAAACTAATTGAAATGAAGGGAAATGCACAGGAAACCAATAGCGATGGAAAGGAAACTGGGACTCAAATCAATGGAATGGACCAGAAGGAAGAACGAAACATCCAACCAGAAAGGAATGAAGAAACAAGAATTCCAAAAAAATGAGGAGAGGCTTAGGAACCTCCAGGACATCTTTAAATGTTCCAACATCCAGATTATAGGGGTACCAGAAGGGGGAAAGAAACAGCCACGAGTGGAAAACTTATTTGAACAAATAATAAAGGAGAACTTCCCCAGTCTGGCAAAGGAAATAGACTTCCAGGAAATCCAGGAAGCTCAGAGAGTGCCAAAGAAGTTGGACCCAAGAAGGAACACATCAAGGCACATCACAATTACATTACCCAAGATTAAAGTGAAGGAGAGAATCCTAGAAGCAGCAAGAGATAAGGGGACAGTCACCTACAAAGGAGTTCCCATCAGACTGTCAGTGGATTTCTCAAAAGAGACCTTACAGGCAAGAAGGGGCTGGAAAGAACTATTCCAAGTCATGAAATCCAAAGACCTACAGCCAAGATTGCTTTATCCAGCAAAACTTTCCTTTAGAATGGAAGGACAGATAAAGTGCTTCTCAGATAAGGTCAAATTCAAGGAGTTCATCATCACCAAGCCCTTATTATATGAAATGTTAAAGGGACTTATATAAGAAAAAGAAGACGAAAATATTAACAGTGAAAGGACAGCAAACTCACAGTTATTAACAACCACACCCAAAACAAAAGCAAACTAGAGGACAGCTAGATCAGGAGTGGAACCATAGAAATGAAGAACACATGGAGGGTTAGCAACAGGGGAGTGGGAGGAGGAGAGGGGGGGAGAAGGTACAGAAAATAGCATAGACAGTAGGTAGAAAATAGATAGGGGGGAGGGCAAGAATAGTTGGGGAAATATAAAATCTAAAGAACTTGAGACACATGGTTATAAACTAAGCGGGGGAGAATGGTGGGGGAGGGAGTGTGCGGGTGGATGGGAATGAAGGGGGGGAATAGAACAACTCTAATGGTATAATCAATAAAATATATTTTTTTAAAAGGTAACGGGCAAGTGTGCTAAAAGAGTCTTCAAAAAAAATTCACTGAAGTCAGATCATCCTCTCACAACAATGCCGGCTGACACAGTGACACAGATTGGTTCCTAGAATACTCACCTAGTGGGGAAACCTGTATTACAAGGGGTTGGCCCTCCAGGAGATAATTCAAAAAATTTTTTTCGTATATACAGTGGTTCTTTTTCACCTGAATGCATTTTATCTTTATTCTCCTTTGAACATTCAGACCTTTACCTCATTCCCTTTTGGATTTTTCTTGTCCCAAATGATTCCAATATATGGTGTGTGTTTATTTCCAAATTGTGCTATCTCTTGCCTTCTTCTTCTCTCTGTTAAATGTTATTACTTCCTTTAAACTTTGTTTTACTTAAGTAGCTAATACCATATTCTGAAAAAGGGTTGCAATTTCTTGCTTCTGTCTGTTTGTTACTCATCTTACTCATATTTTTGTATCCTTCTGTCTTTTTGTTTCAGATAGAATAACACCCTTGAGTATTTCCTGCAGTGAATGTCTTCTGGTGGTAAATTTTCTCAGCTTTTGTATGTCCTAAAAAGTCTGTATTTCTCCTTAATATCTAAAAGATAACTTTGTTGTATGTATAATTCTTGGCTGGTAATTTCCCTCTTTTAATAGTTTGAATATTTAATTCTATTCTCTCCTAGCTTGTAGGGTTTCTGCTTACAAATCTGATGATAATCTAATGGAATTTCCTTTATAGATTACTATCTTCTTCTTGGATTCCTTGAGAATTTTTTCTTTGTCATTAATTTTTGAATTTTAATATAATGTTCAGTGGAGAAGTCCTATTTTGAATGGAGGTAATTAGATGTTCTGTTTGCTTCTTAGATTTGAGGATCCAGTTCTTTCTATAGGTTTGGTAAATTCTCATCAACCATTTCTTTGAATAGGCTCTATTCCTATTCCTGCCTTCCCACCCAACTCCTGGGGCTGCAGTTGGTCTAGACTTAGCCCACCTGTAAGCGCAGCATCAAATAAAGGCACTTGAATTATATTATCTGGTTTCTCCCACCTCTATTTCTCCCGCATTTCTAACATCTTTATCACTGCATTCAGCCCCAGAACAAAGCAACGACTCAGGCAGGAATGCTCACTGTATCTCTACTCCTTTGGGCTGCAGGGAGTGCAGGCATTGCTCATCTCGCCTGAGACCTGCATTCAGCTCCTGGCTGTTTCCATGGAATCTATCTCTGCTGTTCTCCCTTTCCTCCCCAGGCTTGCCTACCTTCAGTGATTTTAATGTGTGGCTCTATCAGCTGTGATTATGTGTTGAACAGGGAATCCTCATGGAATTATAGCTGTTCAATTTGTCATAATTTCAACAGGAAAGACCAGAGGAACCTCTCATGCCACCATCCTTCTGAAATATATTTAGTTTTATTACTTTTTAAAAAATATCCAGAAAGCAGTAGCATTTTTTTTAAGCAGCTGATTTTTTTAAAAGATTTTATTTATTTGTCTTTAGAGAGGAAGGAAAGGAGAGGAGAGAAATATCAATGTATGGTTGCTTCTTGTGAGTCCCCTGCTGGGAACTGGCCTGCAACCCAGGCATGTGGTCTGACTGGGAATCGAACTGTGATTGTGTGGTTCGCAGGCCCGCGCTCAGTCCACTGAGCTACACCAGCCAGGCCTAGTTTTATTACTTTTGAAGATAAAATTTATTTATTTAAAGTCCTTAGAAGATCTGATTTAGTAAATATAAGATTTAATTATATTTTTGTAAGAATGGATACAAGCATAGTATAGAGACATATACACCCAAATGAATTACTGTTTCTTTCAAAGTAGTCATGTCAGGAAGTTATGGGTTCATTGAAATGTTACCATTACTTGAAATATAGTTAGATTGCTAATTTGGAAATTATCTCCAGAGCTAAGTTATACATTTTAACAATATAAGCCCTATTTATTTATTAGTTTCTTATGTAACTAGTCTCCACTTTTTTCCTCCCTCCCTCTCTCCCTTTCCTCATTCTCCTTTCTCCCTTCCTTCCTCAATTGTTGAAAATAGTATTATTCCTCCCCCTTGAAAAACATACACATTAAAGACAGGAATTCATCATAGCTACTAGGCAGACAGTAGCCAGAGCTGTGAACTTCCAATGCAGCCCCCTAAAAATTTACCCATGACCTTGATATCCCTGAGGCCGCCTTGGCTCACATCCTCCCCAGCTAGTTCAACTCTTCAACCATCTTGTTTTACTTTTTATTTTGTTTTAGTTAGCTAAAGGTGATCTTAGCAGCTTGCAGCCATCAGATTGCAATGAAACAACTAGCTTAATAGTCAAATTTGTCTTAATTTGATATACGAGAATACTTAAGGCCAGAGAGGAAAAATGATTTGCCTAAGCACACATGGCTATTCCACAGCAGAAATGGATTTAGAAATCAGAACTAATTCCAACTCAGAGATCCTTCTCTTTAAAAAAATATATTTTATTAATTATGCTATTACAGTTGTTCCATTTCCCCCCTCATTCCCCTCCACCCTGCACACCCCCTTCCACCTGCATTCCCCCCTTTAGTTCATGTCTATGTGTCATAAGTTCTTTAGCTTCTACATTTCCCATACTATTCTTGCCCTCCCCCTGTCTATTTTCTCCCTATCTATGCTACTTATTCTCTGTACCTTTTCCCCCTCTTTCTTCCTCCCACTCCCTTGTTGCTAACCCTCCATGTGATCTCCATTTCTGTGCTGTTCCTGTTCTAGGTGTTTGCTTGGTTTGCTTTTGTTTTAGGTATGGTTGTTAATAACTGATTTTGCTGTCCTTTTACTGTTCATATTTTTTGTCTTCTTTTTCTTAGATAAGTCCCTTTAACATTTCATATAATAAGGGCTTGGTGATGATGAACTCCTTGAACTTGACCTTATCTGAGAAGCTCTCTATCTGCCCTTTCATTCTAAATGAAAACTTTGCTGGATAGAGCAATCTTGGATGTAGGTCCTTGCCTTTCATGACTTGGAATACTTCTTTTCAGCTCCTTTCTGCCTTTTGAGAAATCAGCTGACAGTCTGATGGGAACTCTTTTGTAGGTGATTGTCCTCTTATCTCTTGCTGCCTCTAGAATTCTCTTCTTCATTTTTATCTTGGCTAATGTAATTATGATGTGCCTTGGTGTGTTCCTCCTTGGGTCCAACTTCTTAGGGACTCTGAGCTTCCTGGACTTCCTGGAAGTCTATTTTCTTTGACAGATTGGGGGAGTTCTCCTTTGTTATTCCTTCACATAAGCTTTCCACTTGTTGCTCTTCCTCTTCCCCTTTTGGTATCCCTATAATTCAGATGTTGGAATGTTTAAAGACATCCTGGAGGTTTCTAAGCCTCTCCTCATTTTTTTGAATTCTTGTTTCTTCAATTCTTTTCTGTTTGGTCATTTTTTTTCCTTCTGGTCCATTCCATTGATTTGAGTCCCAGTTTCCTTCCCATCACTATTGGTTTCCTGTGCATTTTCCTTCATTTCACTTAGTGTAGCCTTTATTTTTTCATGCAATTTGTCACCAAAATCAACCAATTCTGTGAGCATCTTGATTACCAGTGCTTTGAACTGTGCATCTGATAGGTTGACTTATCTCTTGGTCCTGGGGCTTTGATTTGTTCTTGTGTTTGAGCCTTTTTGTTTTGTTTTGTTTTGTTTTGGTCTGTAGTGCCTGTTATGTAGTGAGGTGCGTAGACTTAGGTGTTCACCAGAGTGGGGAAACCCAGTGACTGGGTAGTGATGCTGTATGTGGGGGCGGGGCCAGAGAGGAAACAATGGCACTTGCTCCATTCTCTCTTGTATTTCAGTCCCTTCTGCCACTTCCCAGAAGCAAACTGGGCCCTTCTGGTGCTAGTTCCTGGGTGGGTGGGTTTGTGTATGTTCTAGGACCCTGTGGGTCTTTCCAATGAACTCTCCTGTGAGGCTAGGAGTCTCTCCCAGTACCTCAACCCCCACAAGTGTTTTTAATCGGTGCTTTTAGGCTTTATTTCTCAGCAGTGGGGCCCTGGGTTGTGCAGTCTGTCTTGCTGCTCATTTTCACCTGGTTTATCTGCAGGTGAATATGTGGCCATGGTCAGCCAGCTGCCTTGTGCTCTTCACTGGGTCTGCTCATTGTCCCTTTGCGTCTGGGGTCTGCCAACCATCACTTTTTCCTACCGCAACCCCTCTCCGCTGGCCATCGGCTCTGCTCCTCTTACTGGTCTTGATGAATGGTCGTTGGACTTCCATACAGTTCAATTTTCTGTCTGTCAGTTGTTTTTTGTTTCAAAATTTTTGTTGTTTTTAATTTTGGTTATGTGAGGAGGCACAGTGTGTCCACCTACACCTCCATCTTGGCCAGAGAGAGATCTTTCTCTTATATCACACTGTCTCTCAGATTCAAAACCCCTCTCCAGATGCAGCCAACCACTGAACATAAAGATATTCCTGTACATAGACTATGGGATATAATTTAGCCTTTTTGGGAGTGGGGAAAAGAAAAACAGCTAGAAAAGAATTAGAGGAATAAGTGCCAGATGAGAGGGCAAGTTTATGAAATGCAATGCTTTAGAAGACTACTCATCTACCAGGCAAAGGTGACAAAGTACCAATCATTGCTCTGGAATCCCATCGTCTGTTTTCCAGGTGGTTCTCAATATCTATCTTTCTAAGAAACATAAATGGCCTTAAATATATATTAATTATAGATATTCATGCACATGATAAAAAGTCCAAATAGTTGAATATGATAAAAAGTTCAAACTATGGTAAGCAAACCATTTTTACAACTCTAACACTCTAACACTCATGCTTCTTCTAGCCCTATCTTTGAGCCCTACTCTTAATGGTCCATCCCACACTGTTCTACACAGATGTTCAAGGAGAATTCTTGGAAAGAATATTTCTGAAAAGAGGGGTGGATGAAAACTTGATGGGAATGGACTGAGGGGAGGTAATATAGTTAAATCTTTCAAGGCATTGGCTATAGAGGATAGCAAAATCAGAGGGAATAGAGAAAATAGCTACAATTGTTTTAGCAAAAATTCTAGATGGTTTCCTGGCTTTTCTTATTCATTCAGGAAAAAGACTTATTTATCCTCTTGTGCCTTGTAAGTTATTTAAGATCTAAGTTACAGTGGAAATAAAAACAACATTCAGGTAATTTGACTAAATGTGCTCAATTTCAAAAAATTCTGCTTGCATCCTCAAAGATATTTTACTGAATTCCATCTGACTGTAAAGAGTGACCTCAATTTTTTTGCTTGTATATTTTTTATATTTTTCTAATTTTACTTTATTGATTATGCTATTAGAGTTGCCCTGATTTTTCCCCCTTTCCCCCCTCCACTCAGCCCTCCCACTTCCTCAGGGAATCCCCACACAATTGTTCATATCCATGGGTAATGTGTATAAACTCTTTGGCTACTCCATCTCTTATACTGTAATTTACATCCCCATGACAATTCAGAAACTACCTATTTGTAATTATTTTTTTAAATATATTTCATTGATTATGCTATTACAGTTGTCCCAATTTCCCCCCTTTATTCCACCCCATCCTGCACAATCCCTCCCACCCCTAATCCCCACCTTCTTAGTTCATGTCCATGGGTTGTACATAAAAGTTCTTTGGTTTCTACATTTCCTATACTATTCTTAACCTCCCCTTGTCTTTTTTCTACCTACCATTTATGCTACTTATTCTCTGAACCTTTTCCCCCAGTTCTCCCTTTCCCTCTCCCTGCTTATAACCCTCCATGTGATCTCCATTTCTGTGGTTCTGTTCCTGTTCTGTTTGCTTAGTTTTTGATTTTTAAGTTCAGTTGTTGTAAGTTTGTTATTTTACTACTCATATTTTTGATCTTCTTCTTTATCTTAGGTAAGTCCCTTTAACATTTCATATAAGGTCTTGGTGATGATGAACTCCTTTAACTTGACCTTATCTGGGAAGCACTTTATCTGCCCTTCCATTCTAAATGATAGCCTTGATGGATAGAGTATTCTAGTGTGTAGGTGCTCACCTTTCATGATTTGGAGTATTTCTTTTCAGCCCCTTCTTGCCTGTAAGGTTTCTTCTGAGAAATCTGCTGATAGTCTTATGGAAACTCCTTTGTAGGTGACTGTCTCCTTATCTCTTGCTGCTTCTAGGATTCTCTCTTTCATTTCAATCTTGGTTAATGTATTTATAATGTGCCTTGGTTTGTACTTCCTTGGGGCTCTCACCTACCTGAACTTCCTGGAAGTTTATTTCCTTTGCTAGATTAGGGAAGTTCTCCGTTATGTTTTCAAATAAGTTTTCCATTTCTTGCTCTACCTCTTCCCCATCTGGTACCCCTATAATTTAGATGTTGGAATGTTTAAAGTTGTCCTGGAGCCTCTCCTCATTTTTTAAAATTTTTGTTTCTTCATTTTGTTCTGGTTGAATGTTTATTTCTGCCTTTTGCTTCACTGTTGATTTGAGTCCCAGTTTCCTTCTCTTCACTGTTGGTTCCCTGTACATTTTCCTTTATTTCACTTTGTATGGCCTTCACTTTTTCCTCTATTTTGTGACCACACTCAAACATTTCTGTGACCATCTTGATTACCAGTGTTTTGAACCCTGCATCTGATAAGCTGGCTATCTTTTCATCACTTAGTTGTATTTTTTCTGGAGTTTTGATCTGTTCTTTCATTTGGGCCATTTTTTTTTTTTGTTTCAGCACACCTGTTCCATAATAAGGGGCATAGTTTTAGGTGTTCGCCAGGGTGGGACAACCCCAGTCACTGCGTTGTGTCACTGTATATGGGGGAGGGGTCCAAGAGGAAACAGTGCTGCTTGCTCAGCTCTCTACCGGCTTTCAGTCACTTCCTTTGCTACCCACAAGCACAAATTGGGCCTTTCTAATGCTGATTCTTGGGTGGGTGGTTTTGTGTATGTTCCAGGACCCAAGAGTTACTCCCAATGCCTCAACCCTGACAAGTTTTTACAGTCAAAAGTTTTGAGACTTTATTTCCTCGCACTGGGACCCTTGGTTGCATGGTCTGTCCTGCTCCCTAGTTGTTCCTCCAGATTTATCTGCACACAAATGTGGGACTACCTGCTCCACCAGCCATCTCCTTGCCCACAGGGATCCTCCAGCTCCTGCCTTGCCACGTGTCCTCTCCACCCCAGCTGCCCATCTGCAGTCCTTCTTCTGGTCTGGATGAATGTTTCTTCTTTAACTCCTTGGTTGTCAGACTTCTATACAATTTGATTTTCTGGCAGTTCTGGTTGGTTTGTTTTTGTTTTTAAATTTGTTGTTGTCCTTCTTTGGCCATGTGAGGAGGCACAGTGTATCTACCTACACCTCCATCTTGGCCAGAAGTCCCTCATTTTCTTTTCTTAAAAAAATATTTTAATTGTCGTTCAAGTACAGTTTTCTGTCTTTTACTACCATCCCAGCCCTGCCCCCCACCATTTCACCCCTCCTAGTTTTTGTCCATGTGTCTTTTTTACTTGTTCCTGTAAGCCCTTCCCCTTTCCCCCTGAAATCCCCCTTTTCTTTTCCAAGGATGATGCAAGTGAATGTAGACAAAGGACATGCATGTTTCCATTATATTTCTTTTGCTACCATCTAGAGGCAGTTCTAAGTAATGCAAATAAGTGTAAGTAGCCTAGTGTCCAGAACAAGATGACTTGGGTGACTGAGTATTTTTTATTCTCTTTGTCCATGCAGTGTCCTCATTGAGCTGGAGTGTTTCCAATTGAGGCTAGAGATTCAATGTGTTGATATGCATTGGTGATAACCCTTAACCTTCTCAATGGCACATACTAAAAAACATATTTCTGGATCCTGTCCAAAGCAGGAAAGTGGACCCCTGAAAATGACAAGTGTAGTCCAACTACAGTTCAAGCAAAAGCCATGAAGGCATCATGAAAAATAATCCCATCATTGAACAAGACATATGTTATATTTATATTACAGACAATATCTTACAGTGAGAAAAAAGTATTTTCTGTAAAAAAATGTGCTGCCCTGTGTGTATACTATTTCATATTTTTGGATATTTTTGGTATTCTGTCTTTGGGACCAATACCTAGAAACATAATTTCTAGGTCAAAGGTAATTACATACATACATCTGGTAGATATTGCCAAATTACCTTCTGTAGGCTTTCTGACATTTTGAATTCCCATCAAATGTGCAAATTTGGCTGACTCTCCACAGTCATGCTAACTAAATAGGGTTAACACTCTTTTTTTTTTAAGATTTTATTTATTTATTTATTTTTAGAGGGGAAGGAGAGAGGGAGAGAAACATCAATGTATGGTTGCCTTTTGTGCATCCCTTGCTGGTAGTTAGCCTGCAAGGAACCGGCTTGCAACCCAGGCATGTGCCCTGACTGGGAATCGAACCTCGATCGTCTGTTTCGCAGGCCCACGCTCAATCCACTGAGCTACGCCAGCCAGGGCAACACTCTTGAATGATACCAATCTGTTAAGTATGAAAACATAGATTCTCATAGTTTGTATCTCATTATTATTGTTTGAGTCAAGGTCTAGCCAGAAAATACTAAACAGCAGACCAATTATTTTAATAGAGTTAACAAAATACAGATAAAATGTTAAACACATATTGGTGGACCATGAGATAACAGAGACAGAAGTCTAATCGGCTAAATTAAAACTCTTCATGTTTCTAATATGCAGAGTGACTTTGATTTTCTAACTGAATCCTAACTTCTATGACTGCCCACAAATCATCACATTGCCCTCCTCTAACTGACCTGCTCAAATTCTGACATTTAGTCTTTTAATCACACAGAATAGAGGGGCTCCTCATATTCTAGGTAACCCATTCAGATTGCCTTGCAAATAAGGATATAGCCAGGTGTGGGGGGTCTCACTGGAATCTGAGAAGGATATTGATTTCACAAGCTTTGTTTAAATCAGCATGCCTGTCTCAAGTTCCTAATTTTTTAAAAAATTTGTCCCTGACACAGTCAAGTCTGAGAATGGGAAGGTTGTCATCAATGGAAAGTCCATCTCTATCTTCTAGAAGTGAGATCCCACCAACATCAAATGGGGTGATGCTGGTGCTAAATATGTTGTGGAGTCAACTGGTGTCTTCACTGCCATGGAGAAGGCTGGGGCTCACTTGAAGGGAGGAGCCAAGAGGGTCATCATCTCTGCCCCTCCTGTGGATGCCCCCATGTTTGTGATGGGTGTGAACCACGACAAGTATAACAACTCCATGAATACTGTCAGCAATGCCTCCTGTACCACTAAGTGCTTGCCCCCCACATCCCATGGCCAAGGTCATTCATGACAACTTTGGCATCATGGAGGGACTCATGACCACAGTTCATGCCATCATTGCCACCCAGAAAATCATGGATTGCCCCTCTGGGAAGCTGTGGCATGATGGCCGAGGGGCTGCTCAGAACACTATCCCTGCTTCTACTGGTGCTGCCTAGGTTGTGGGCATGGTCATTCCTGAGCCTAATGGGAAGCTCACTGGCATGGCCTTTGGTGTCCCCACCACAACATGTGGGTTTTGGATCTGGCCTGACTCCTGGAGAAAGCTGCCAAATATGATGCCATCAAGAAGGCAGTAAGTAAAGCAAGTATCAGAGGGCCCCCTCAAGGGCATTCTGGGCTATACTGAGGAACAGTTTGTCTCCTGTGATTTTAACAGTGACACTCACTCCTCTACCTTCGATGCTGGAGCTGGCATTGGCTTCAATGACTACTTTGTCAAACTCATTTCCTGATAAGACCATGAATTTGGCTATAGCAACAGGAAGGTGGACCTTATGGTCCACTTGGCCTACAAGGAGGAAGAACCCCCTGGACCACCAGCCCCAGGGACAGGAAGAGGGGCTCTCAGCTGCTGGAAAGTCTTTCCCCCAAATCGGTCCCCCAACACACTGACAACCTCCTGATAGCCAGTTTCCATCCTAGACCCCTGAACAGGGGAGGGGCTTAGGGAGCCTTACCTTGTCATGCACCATCAATAAAGTTCACTATATCCCCCCAAAAATAAAAATTAAAAATTAAAAGTTGTGGCTGAGAGCTCTCTTGACAAATTAGGAGGCAGAGTAGTACACTTTACAAGCCACTACAATCTTGGCCCAGTTTCAGAGAAAAAAATGGAAAACCACCCTGCCTTGGGCTTCTGGCCTCCAGAACTGTGAGAAAAATAAATGTCTGTTGTTTAAGTCTGTGGTATCCAGACTAATATATCTAATGTATGTAAAGCACTTGTCACAAAATGGTGCAAATATTTTCTTCATTATCTTCCACACTTCCAACACAAATATTAGATTTTTCTATTACACCTTTTCATCCAGATACTATGACAAAGCATCTCAAGATCAGCATTTTCTAAGACAAATTATTCATCTTCTCTCCCCAACTTCCCAGTTACTGAGGCTAGAAACCTTCATCATTGCATTTCCTTTCTTGTTTGTACCTCAGATCTGATGTCTTCAGGTTTGTCCATTGTGTCACCACAGTATCTCTGCTCCTCCTCTGTACTCCCAACTCAAGAACCCAACTTTAAAATTTCTTCCTACTTGGATATTCTAATTGTCCCCTTGACTCTCATTGATACCAAGTAGTTGCCTTAATTCAAGCCTCTGCCTTTCAAATAATGTAAAAAATAGCCTCTCCAAATTACTTACTTAAAATCTCTTCCCCAAACATCCAACTTTCCAATTTTGGCAGATCTGGAATTGTTTGGTCATAAGCTTGATATTTAAAAAAGATGTGTGTGTTTAAAAACTTGCAATGTCCTAAACATTCTCCAAACATAGTTTTAAAGAGAAAAACTGAATTTGAGGCCACTTAAAAGTTGGAAATGACATTAGTTTTCTAAAATTATATACACTGTATGTGTGGGTATTTTAGAATTCATAAAGTATAAAAGAAGAATCTGGGTCATTAAAAAATTATCATCCAGTTTAGGGGAAAGTGAGGTAAGTGGCTTTCCAGGTCCCTTCAGACCATGAGAATCTGATTCCTTAAAGTTTGGTGCCATTTTATACACCTGTTCTTTCATTAATTACTTATTTCATTCAACATATATGTGCCACATGCAAGGCCAAAGAATAAGTTATTCAATGAGCAAGAATCTCCAAGAGAATAGAAACTACTGAAGAGGGATAAGGGTGGCAAATGGGAGACAAAAAGTTCTAGGTGGAACTCTCCTGCGAGGTAGGTATGGTAGTTGACAGCCAGGCTGGGAACTTTCTAGAACTACTTACCTCTTTCTCTAACCTTCTTTAGGTACTTCTTCCCTCTTGGTATTTCTCCATTAAAATTTTCAACTGAATGACTACTATAAGCCAAGAGCTCACATTCTAGTAGGAGAAAGGGAAAATAAGAGACTGAAACATGAGTCATTACAATTCAGCTAAAAGAAAGAACATCTAAGGAAGGTTCAAGGCCAACTTCCTGGAGGCCTACCTCATAATATAGGTCAAAGCCAAATAAGAAAATTATAGAACTCGTTTGGAGTTGTTGATGTTTAGTGAGAAGCAGGGAATGAAAGGAGGTAAGATTTGAGCTTCAAGGCAGGAGATGAAACCCTATAGGTCTAATTAGCCAAGTAGGTCTATTCTGTGGTAGCTTTTCTTTTGGCAATAGAGTTATTTCTCACTGGATCATCACCTTTTAACCTATGCTCTAAAAAGACTTCATGCATCCAATGTTTCACTTTAAAGATCGATATTTAAGGCTCTCCTGGAGGCCCATTTCAGCCTCATTTCCCACAACACTCAGATGAAACTAGAATGCCAATAAAATAGTTATGTGCAGCTGTTCTCTGAGATGAGATTCTGTGCTTTAGAGCTTCCACTGCATCATATACTTCTGCCCCTCCCCTTCTTCCTCCCTGCTGTCCACCATCCCCACCCCTTCCACCCTCCTCCACACAGTTACACACAGAGCCTTTACATCCTTAAAAATGTAGTCCACGTGTGGCAAGCTGACAAGAACAGTTACGACTTTTAAAATCTGGATTTCTCATTTCTCTTGAATAATCAAGAACTGGCATACCCAGATCTGAATCTCTGGTTGGGCAGGGGGGGGGGGGAAGGCTGAAACTGTGTCAGATTATCATTTTAAATGGACAGGTGCACTCCATTTTACAACACTCGTTTCACTCATGCATTTGCATTAGCTGCCTGGCCTCTCCAGCTTTTTGGGTTTGTATTCTCTAATCTAGTGTTAAATAAATATTATCCCTTAAAAAATTTTATAATGTTTAATCCTCACTTGAGGATACATTTATTGATTTGAGAGAAAGAGCAAGTGAGTGAGTGAATGAGTGAGATCAATCAGTTGTTTTCTGTACGTTTCAAATAGGGAGAGAATCTGCAATCCAGGTAAAATATTATCCCTTTAAAGATCCTGTCCTTCTTTCTGTACCAGGTGTAAGTTATTCCACTTTGAAAGGCAATCACACTGTGTACTCATAACACTTTAATGTTACTTTTAATCTAATTTACCTTTTCTACTAGTTTTTCTATACATATGGCAGTGCTCAACAGATACTCCCTCAACAAAATGAAATTACCTCCCTAACATGGTTAATAAATACTGTTTGTGGCTATGTACCTCTATTTTTAAGAGGTACTCCTATTACCTGTCAAAAAATTCACCCAGATTCTTACATTTCTTTTAGAGACTTATTAGATGGTTCTTGCCCTTTATAGGTATCCCTTTCTCTCTAAAGATCCTGACTCAGCAAATACAAACCGACAAAAATCTCACCTTTAAATTTATGGGTAGTACTTTTGCTAATAACAATTTCAGATTTGATTCAATAGCTTCTCTGCCTCTGATGACCTAAGCTAGTAAATAAATTCTAAACCATGTTCCAGACTCTATGCTAAGCCTATCTACCGGCATTGTCATTTAATTCACTCCACAACTCAACCATAGGTATCTTATCCAATTTACTCAAGAACAAAAATTCAAATTGCCCAGTTGCTAGGTAGGCAAGATGTAAACCCAAGTAGGTTGAAACCAGGACCCAGTCTTTATCATTAAATCCTGCCTACCCTCATCAAAAAATAGTATTATGTAAGTATCTTGGACACAATTTCATATAAGCACATCACTTCTCTCAGTGATGAGTTACAGCAGTGGTTCTCAAAGGGTGTGTTAGAGTAGCATTATCACCATCTCCATCACCATCACCATCACCTGGGAAATCGTTAGAAACAACCCAGATGTAAATTAGCAATTCTGGGAGTGGGCCCAGAAATCAGTATTTTAAGAAGCCCTCCACATGATTCTAATGCATGCTGAAATTGAGAATCAGTTCAGAGCGCCTTCCTATGAGCTCTCACAGTACTGTTTGCTTTACTTATTTACATAGTTTTCCAATCCCTCTTAATTACCCACTTAACCTAAATTCCTTTAAACTGTCTTGATCAGTTTTATTCCTACCACACGTATTAGATGATTGAATGAATAAAAGAATATGGAAGCCAAGGATTTTTTAAAAGATTTTATTTATTTATCTTTAGAGGGGAAGGGGAGAGAAGGAGAGAAATATCAATGTATGGTTGCTTCTTGTGAGTCCCCTGCTGGGAACTGGCCTGCAACCCAGGCATGTGCCCTAACTGGGAATCAAACCACGATCATGTGGTTTACAGGCCCACGCTCAATCCACTGAGCTACCCCAGCCAGGCTGGAAGCCAAGGATTTTTAACAACCCACCATACTCATTGGTGTAGGACAGAAATTTCAGCAGTGTAATGACGTTGGAGGTCCCCGCCCCCCACCCCCCCCAACTGCCACACACAATAAAACATCCAGAGATTGTATAAGGAGACAGAATAAAGGAATTCAGCTTGGTAAACCTGAGTTATGGTGGAAATTCAGCACGACACTAGGGGGCAGTATATTTTCACACAAGAGTATATTCAAAGCAGCAGTGCTTACGACTCACATTCTTCCATTACTCAATTTCTAGTAGTGGAACATTTCCATTCACTCATTAATTTAGAGCAGCTGTAATTGTTTTTCCCCCCTTACACTCCTAAAAGGAGCGTGAGGCTGCAGTGCCACATGTTGATACCACCAAAAAGCTACAAGTGTACTGACCTATTTGCTCCTAGTTCTATGACTCTAAAAAGAAATGCACAGCACCGTCAAACTGGGAATACATCAAAACCTGAAAGTATTTGCTTCATTTTTATAGAGAACAGAGAAAAAGTCTACTCAGGATAAAAATGTAAACTATAAAATCTAACAATATACAGGTCTTTCTGTAGCAGGACCCTGTGGCTGACATCAAAATTGCAAAATTAATTTTATTTAAGAAGGTGGTATTAGTCCCAGTCAGAAGTTACCCCGGACATAAAACTGCTACAAATATCACTGACCGTAGATCCTCAAAAGGGCCCCCTAGCCACACCTTCATAGTCACTGCTTCAAAGTGACTTGGCTGTGATTAATAGGACACTTGCTAAGCAGTCCAAGATCAAGTTTTCTATAAAAGACAACAGGATTTAAGTTATACAAAACACTTCATGGATATCCTACCAGATGAAACTGCTGCCAACAAGGCCAAGTTCTACGACCCTGCCCTAAGAACAAGGTCAGGAGGCAGGAAAAGTTCAACTCTGTGAAAATTAAAACCAGCTAAAACAAGTGACTCTTCCAAAGCTGTGATTTTAGATGTTGCCTAAATGATTAAAACAATTTCCCAGAAGAAAAATAAACAGAAAATGGTACAGTATGCAAAGTATTCCATTTATTCTTATGAATAACTCATTTGTACACCAGCAACTGACATTATTATAAAAGATGCAAAAAAAAAAATAAAAGAATGTTAGCATTCAATAGAACTAAAACCTGAGCTGAAGGCTGCTGATCAGAATGTCTGACACAGCACTGTTCTGATGATAGCTGAGAAATATGTTTGCTAGACTGTAAATCAGGGGTGTCAAACTCATCTTCACCAGGGGCCACATCAGCCTCAAGGTTGCCTTCAAAGGGCCAAATGTAATTTTAGGACTGTATAAATGTAATTACTTCTTAACAGTTAAGTGAGAGCTTGGCACTGCTGCTGGGTAGAAACAAGGCGGAGGGCTGGATTTGGCCCATGGGCCTTGTTTTTGCTACCTGTGCTGTAAATAATTCATATAACTCAGAAAAGTTTAACTCAGATTTCAAAATCTACACATTAAACTACAATGCACTGACATTTTCGTTAAATAACTTTTGCTGTTGACGAACATTTGTTTAGGTATACTTAAAGTTTTCAAAAGGGAAAGGAAAGCAGGAAGGTGTGTGAATTACAGATTTTTTAAAAGTAGCAAGTTGAGATTGCTTTGGTAAAATATGGTTTAATTATTTATTCTTGGAGGTCTAAAATGCTGCCTCAGTTTGTCAGAGCACACAAAAATGCCCAAGGAAGTCAAAAGGCATAGGGATGTATCAATATAAATCCATCCCAACTTCAGAAAACTAACACAGTGTAAAGCCATTTCAAAGAATAGTGCTAGCAAGAATAAGAAACTTGTCATCTATGTTTTCACTTTGACTTCTAGTGTATCTCCTACTAAGAATGTGGAGAAAAATAGGGAAATTCTATTCCTTTAACAACTGTCTATAAGAAGGAAAGAAACAAAAGAAAGTTAACATAGAGTGATGGGCCTTGTTAATTAAGAATCTGTGAACATGAATATATTTTAATATAGTAAATATTAAATCACACTTATAACCTGATGATTAATATACTACAAAACTTTATAATCATCAAATCTCCTCATCTATTATGGAACTTCAAAACCAATGGGATTAACTTCTTTTCCCTTTTAATTACTCCTTCAACAGAAAGTCTTAAAACTGAGTAGTCATTGAAATTTCTACATTTTTACAGGTCATAAAAACATGATTGTTTTTGTCAAAATTACGCAGAAAGCACTTTCGAGTGAGGTCAAGGGTCTTATAGACTCTCAAAACATATTTTCAGTTCTTTGTACTCCAGGTTACATAAAAGAAATGAGAGGACAGGACTCGTGTAATTTCTTTCCACCCAATGTCATCAAACTCCTAGTGTTTCCATTCTAGGAAAGGATACAGTATTTAAGTGCTCTATTACAAAGGATCTCTAGTCCTAAAACAGAGATTTTTTTTTTCTCTTTAACAAGGCTGAAACAGTGTCTCTTACTTAGCGAATACCAGTCACTGACTTCCTTCTTGTACCAGTTTTCCAAGATAATACTAAGTGAGTTTTTGACCTAATATTTTTGCCTGGAGTTTTGCCAGGCTTTTCTTTGTGCACCTTCATGTGCTGCCTAAGATGAGAGCTCTGGCTGAAGCATTTGCCACATTCACTGCACTGGTAGGGCTTCTCCCCTGTATGGGTTCTCTGGTGCTGAATAAGGTGGGAACTCTGGCTGAAACATCGGCCACATTCATCACACTGATAGGGTTTTTCTCCAGTATGAATTCTCTGGTGTTGAATGAGGTTTGAGCTCTGTTTAAACCTTTCTCCACACTCATCACATTTATAGGGCTTTTCCCCAGTATGGATCCGACGGTGCTGAATGAGATTAGAACTCTGAAAGAAACTTTTCCCACAATCAGCACATTTATGGGATTTCTTTCCAGTATGGATCTTCTGATGCTGAAAGAGAGTTGAGCTCTGACTGAAACTTTTTTCACATTCAGTACATTTATAGGGCTTCTCATCCAAGCTTCTTCGTAGTCTACTCAAGCTTGAGTCAAACCGAACAGTCATTCTCCATTTCTGCCCTTGCCGGCCTATTTTGCGCTGGTTCTCAGAAGTCTTTCCTTGGCTTGAGCTCCAAGAAATACTTTCCTTACGTTTTCCTAACCGCATGGTGAAGAGACAAATGTACTCTTAACAAAGTCTACTCTCTTCTTCTGAACTACGGTTTCTCTTCCTAGAGCTACATAGCTCAAATTTTCTGGGTGTACAAGAAAAAATAAAAACAAATTACAAATGTTAATAAGTCAACTTTATACCTCTGTAGACCCATCAAATTTGCATTCATTTTTAAATTAAAAATGTATTCAATACATATAAAAACAAAAACAATTTTGGGGAAAAGTACAAAATATTCTAATAACTCCAGAATTTAAACTTGGTATTACCAAATGAATATGTCTTAATATTTACTCCCATGTTAAACTTCAACTCACTAGTGACTAATTAAGGAGTCAAAATTAGAAAAAAAATGACAAATCATACTACTTTATTAAATATTCATTTATCCTTATTTGTTTAACCATTCTACTTGCACAGCTATAACTAACACCTTAGCTCTAACTTTTAGCATACAATTTTTGAAAGTAGGTACTACTTTATAAGGACTAGTTTCTGTGAGTTCATTCAACAAATGCTGAGTGAGAAAAACATCCATGAAGAGTTGCTTTATTATTATTTTTTCTAGATTTGAATGATCAAAGAGGACAGTTCTTTGAAAATTTGAAACAAGATGTTTTCTAAAAGAGAAAAAAATTTTAAAGAACTTTTGTAGGATAGTAAAAAGAGTTTGAGTAGGAAAAAGGGTGGTAAGAGCACAAGAAAAGGAGGATGAGGAGAAAGTTTCATGTACAAATAGGAATGGAATTTAAAAAATATCCAAATGTTTTATGATAAGGGAACTCAGAAAAATGGGAATAGAGGGAGCATTCCTCAACATAATAAAGGCCATATATGAAAGACCTACAGCCAACATCATACTCAATGGGCAAAAACTAAAAGCTTTTCCACTAAGATCAGGAACAAGACAAGGTTGCCCACTTTCACCACTTCTATTCAATATAGTATTAGAAATTCTAGCCACAGCGATCAGACAAGAAAAGGAAGTAAAAGGCATCCAAATCGGAAAGGAGGAAACAAAACTGGCACTGTTTGCAGATGACATGATAGTGTACATGGAAAACCCTATAGCCTCTACCAAAAAACTGCTGGAACTAATAAATGAATTTGGCAAAACAGCGGGATACAAAGTCAATATCGAGAAATCAAAGGCATTTTTGTATACCAACAATGAAGCAGCAGAAGCAGAAATCAAGAAAAAAATCCCATTCGATATATCAAAAACAAAAATAAAATATCTGGGAATAAACCTAACCAAGGAGGTTAAAGACATGTATGCAGAAAATTACACAACACTGAAGACAGAAATCAAGGAAGACACAAATAAATGGAAACATATACCATGTTCATGGATTGAAGAATTAACATCATCAAAGTGTCCATACTACCCAAAGCAATTTACAGATTCAATGCAATACCTATTAAAGTACCAAATGGCATATTTCACAGACATAGAACAAACACTTCAAAAATTTATATGGAACCATAAGAGACCCCGAATAGCAGCTGCAATTTTGAGAAAGAAAAACAAAGTAGGAGGGATCACAATACCTGATATCAAACTGTATTACAAGGCCACTGTAATCAAAACAGCCTGGTACTGGCACAAAAACAGGCACATAGACCAATGGAATAGAACAGAGAGCCCAGAAATAAACCCAACTCTCTACAGTCAATTAATATTCGACAAAGGGGGCAATAACATAAAATGGAGTAAAGACAGCCTTTTCAACAAATGGTGTTGGGAGAACTGGACAGCTACATGCAAAAAAATGAAACTTGAGCACCAACTTACACCATACACCAAAATAAATTCAAGGTGGATAAAAGACTTAAATATAAGCCGTGAAACCATTAAAGCCCTAGAGGAGAGCATTGGCAAGAAAATCTCAGATATTCCACGCAGCAATATTTTTTAAAAATATTTCATTTATTTATCTTTAGAGGGGAAGGGAAGGAGAGAGGAAGGAAACATCAATGTATGGTTGCTTCACGTGCATCCCCTACACAGAACTGGCCCCTGCCGGAAACTGGCCTGCAACCCAAGCATGTGCCCTGACTGGGAATCGAACCGATATAGTCTGGTTCGCAGGCCCGTGCTCAATCCAGTGAGCTACACCAGCCAGGGCCCACGCAGCAATATTTTTACTGACACGTCCCCTAGAGCAAGGGATATAAAGGAAAGAATAAACAAATGGGATCTCATCAAAATTAAAAGCTTCTGCATGGCTAAGGAAAACAGTATCAAGATAAAAAGAGAAGCAACTGTTTGGGAAAACATATTTGCCAATGATACCTCAGACAAAGGTTTAATCTCCAAAATATACAAAGAACTCACTCGACTCCACTCAAAGAAGACAAGCAACCCGATTAAAAAATGGGCAGAGGACTTGAACAGACATTTCTCCAAGGAGGACATACAGAGGATCCAGAGACACATGAAAAGATGCTCGATATCACTAGCTATCAGAGAGATGCAAATTAAAACCACAATGAGATACCACTTAACACCAGTCAGATTGGCTATCATAAACAAAGAAACAAACAACAAGTGCTGGAGAGGTTGTGGGGAAAAGGGGACCCTAGTTCACTGTTGGTGGGATTGCAGACTGGTACAACCACTATGGAAAACAGTATGGAATTTTCTAAGAAAACTAAAAATGAACGTGCCTTTTGACCCAGCAATTCCACTCTTAGGAGTATATCCTAAGAACCCTGAAACACCAATCCAAAAGAACCTATGCACCCCGATGTTCATAGCAGCACAATTTACGATAGCCAAGAGTTGGAAGCAGCCTAGATGCCCATCGGTAAATGACTGGATCAAAAAACTATGGTACATTTACACAATGGAATTCTATGCAGCAGAAAGGAAGAAGGAACTACTACCCTTTCAACATCATGGATGGAACTGGAAAGCATTATGCTGAGCGAAATAAGCCAGGTGGTGAAAGACAAATATCATATGATCTCACCGTTAACAGGATTCTAAACAAACCAAACGAGCAAGCAAAATATGACCAATGACACTCAAATATGGAACAGGCTGACAGGGTCCAGAGGGGAGAGGGGAGAAAATCATAGGGGAAAAGGGAATGGACTCACATGAACAAGTATAAAGGACACATGGACAATAATTAAGGGTGGGGGTGGAAAGGGGAGGGAGGTGGGAAGCATGGGGCGGGGGGCGGGCAGGGTTGAGAATATAAGACAGAAACCTGTACTTGAACAAGAATTAAATAAAAATAATATTAAAAAATAAAAATAAATAAAAAAATATCCAAATGCTGCAAAAAATTCAAAATTTCAAAAAAATTGAAATTTATTTCATTTATTTACATATAAGGTTCCTTAAAATAATGGCCACAAACTTGAAATAAGTGGAAATGTAAGAGGATCTAGGCTGCAAAAGTAATAAAATTATTCTAACTATTTTCACATCATATGTCAGGAAATAGACTTTAAAAATGGGAATAATTACCCTTGGCCTCTGCAAACAAATTTCCACAGCAGATTACTGAAAACACAAATGACAGTGTTCTAACGTTCCTTCATCTAATTGTATACCTGAGACTTCAGGCTTGATAGTGTTGAGGAATTTATCTGGATATTTAATAATTATATCTGCTGCAATTATGGTTAAGTATCAGGAAGAGCAAACTTCAAAGACAACAAAATTACAGCACTTTCACTACTCATTCTTTAACCTTAGAAATATTTATAGAATACCCATCACAAGGAGACATTTGTTAAGCTCATGGTGTTAAAAAAAACTGCAGAAAGAATAATTATACATTAAAAAACACACACTAGTACTATGGAAGTCAGACTGGTGGGAAAACTCAGAGACTGCTATCTATCCCCCTAGAACACTACAGATGAAGAAATCATACTAATAGGCAGCTTGCATGGCAGACAATGCTATCCTACTTGATTCTCACAGCAGCGTTATGCGACTATCTCCATCCTAGCAGCCAGACCCCAGGGCCTACAAGCTCAATGGCAGAACTGATGTGAAGCCACACTTCAACGCCAAGTTCAGCACTCGGACTGGTGAGCCGCTAGTTGTGGGAACACAGGTAATCAGAATGTGCCTGTTTCTCACACATAAAATTAGAATGACCATAAAGCAGCTACGTCAGAAGGGGTTTTGAGCTTAAAGCAGTCAACATTTGTAAATCCCTCAAAACAGCCCTTGCTACCCAAACATCTGTTCAACGTTTTTGGCACGGAAATGCGCAGTGCGACTAAAGTCATAGGGCCCGGGTCCGCCGGCCTCCGGCACCAACCGCTGGACTCCCGTTAAGGCTCCCGCCCTCCCTTAGCCCCCGAACCGCTACTTCTCCTGTGCCGCGCCGCAGCCCTCCGGAGGCGCGGGGGGGCGGGGCGAGGCCAAGGTAGCCACTGCGACACCCGGGGTCACGCTGCCCCGCTACCGCCGGCTTGCGCAGTGAGACTGCTAATCGCACGGCTGCACCCCTGCGGCCACTCACCGTTCCCAGCCGGCCACCGCCCCACTGCCTCACTTCGCGTCCCAACCCTGAGTCACCGGATGTGAAGGCCCAGCCGGCCAGCCGCGCCACCGCAGGCGCTCTAGGAACATGGTGGAGCGACCCTCTATGGTCCTAGTCCACCGGAAATCAGAAAGTTTCTTCCAGCTTTTTTCTTCTGGCGCTGCTGGTTCCTCCCTTTGTGGGCGTCGAACCGGCCTTGGTGTCAGACCGCGCTGTGGACCGTTGAGACTTTTTAATGCAAATATGGAGCACTTACTAATTTTAAGGGACTACTTTTTGAGAGCCTAAACTATTCTTGAGCTTTTTCATGAGTCACCTTATTTCACTATAACCAAGAAGCCTCTGCGAGACCGGAATGGTCATACTCATTCTACATATCAGGAAATCAAGGCTTAGAGTAAGTTTGATCAACTTTACAGTATATGGGTGGAAAATCAAGGATTGGAACAGGTCTTTTCCTGAAGTCGCGTGATATTCAACACATCTCCGGTTCTCCTTGCTTGCTGGATCCTTCTTCTTAGCCTGGAGGGCCAGGGTCGTCTGACCTCCGCCAGTACCATCATACCCCTGCCAACTCCTCCAGTCAGTGACTTCAGATACCATCCATAGGTGCTGAAGACTCCTGAACTAGTAACTCCAGTCCCACCCTGAGATGCGATTATTATTGAATTCCAGACTTGTATATCCAGTTGATTACCTAGCACTGTTTGCATGTGGGATGGATAATGCAAACTTAACATACCCTTGAATGAATTTACTATATTCACCTAACCTATTACTTCAACAGTTTTCATTCCAGCAAATAATGGTAATTCCAGCTTTTCAGTTGCATAGGCCCAAAATGATGTCATTGTTGCCTTTTTGTGCAAAATCCAAATCCAATCCATTGAAATTATGTTGTCTTTACCTTCAAAATATGTGCAGAATCAAGCCGCTTTCACCTCTAATGCTATAACCTTCAGCAAGCTGCTGTCATCTCCTGTCTAGATTATTGCAATGGCTTTCTCACTGGTCTCCCCAGTCTACTCACAGCCCCAGAGTGATCCTCTTAAAACCCAAGTCAGAACATGACAGTAATTTTGTTCAAAACCTTTATAGGTTCCCCATGTCATTAGAACAAAAGCTCATGGCTTTAGAGTGGCACACAAAGCTGTCATGGTCTGTTTCTTGTTCCTTGTGTTTGCAGTGCCAAGAACAGTGCTCAGCAGGTAGCAGGTACTCAGCAAGTATTTGTTGAATGAATGCATTTATAAGATACCTCATTGTTTACAAGGTGTTTTTACATCTATTCTCTCATCATTCATCTTTGTTATAATCTCACAATGCAGGGATCATTATATTTTTCTTACAGATCAGTAAAAGGAGGCTAAGAGAGGGAGACTTGCCTGAGGTAGTACCACTAGTTGATGGTAGAGGCCAGATTAGCTCCATCTGAGGTTTTCTGCTCTCCAAGTGGGAAAGCATGAAACTGATTAAGGCCTAGACAAGGCATATCAACTCTATAATCCAGATAATAGCTAGGCTGATTAAGTGATACTGTAAAGACTAAATGAGATACTGTAAAGATTAAATGATATACTGCAAGTGACTTAGCACAATGCATAACATAAATAAGAGGCACTGCTGTTACTTTTATTATTAAATTATTATTAGAAGTGTTGATACTGGTAGTTGGAGGGGGTGGGGTAGTGGGCAATGGTCAGAGACAGCTTAGGATAAGTTCTGTGGACCCTGAGAAAGAAGTTACCTACCAACAAGGGTTCAAGTCAGCTAACTGGGATCAAATTTGAAAGCAGACCTAGCAGCCCTTTCTAAACAGGGGCCTTTCATGCAAGCCATGCTTCAGGGAGAAGCCTGCCCTGAACTGCCCGCCTGCATTGTTTCCTGACTTCTGTGCCAGCCCTTATACGGGAGTTGCTGGAATTGCATTTCAACCAATAGGACTGAGACCTTTCCCCAATCCAATTAGAGCTGTGTAGCTATATTCCCCCTCCCTCATCAATATCTTCACTGACAAATTATAGCAGTTCCATTTTGACCTATCAAGACAATGCTTTTTAGACCAATCAAATTGCAAGGAATTGAAGTCCTCATTTGCATGAGGACAGACTAATCAGGGACCAGAGGTAGAGACTTCTATTCATATAAGTCAGCTCCCCTCTGGCTGGGGAACACAGTGCTCCTTTCCACAGAAGACAGAAAGCCTTGTTTCCTCTACTGGTGTGAGGAAACACTGAAAAAGTCTGGCTGCAGCAGCATAGGGGAGCAGAGCAGAGCTTTCTACCCCCAGGGCTACCTTGCAGCTGTGCTGTTCCACAGCTATGCTGCTTCCTGATTGAGCTATAACAACGTTGAGCTGTTGGCACTGAAAAAAGTGGCACCATCACTTGACAGTTTCAAGAACAAAAGTGATTTGATTGGGTGGTTTGTTCTATGTATATTAAAATATAGTAAAATGTATGGAAAACATGTTGTTAGTAAGACAGGCATTAATTAAAATTTAACTCCTTTCATGACCTATAAAAGGTGGATTATGCCTTTTTCCTGTACCTGAAAACAATTGGGCCAACTATAGAAGGTCCAGAGATGTGTGGATTAGAGAAGTAGAGAAATGAGCAAATAAACAAATTTTAAAAAGGAAAGTGATGAAAATCATGAAATAAAGGGGTTTGAGTAGCCAAAAGTGGACAGAGTAGCGGGTAGGGATGGAGAGACACAAGAGACAGACAAGGACATGGAGTGGGAAGGAGTAGGAAGATTATAGAGAAAAAGGAGAGAGGGAGAAAACAGGCAGGGTTTTTTATGCCTTCTATTCATTAGTAAACAATAGTCAATAATTACTGAACATTTATTATATTCCAGGCATTGTTTGAAGCACTTGTCATTTCACATTCCTGAGAAATATTTCTGTGGTATGGTTCCCGAGCATATGCTGCACCCTTCTTGGATTTTACATCTGCTTATTGCTGTGTGACTTTCAGTGCCTCCTAGTGAATGTCAACTCATTCTACTAATGTTGACTTTATGTGTGGATAGCATTGATTGGCCAATTGCATATGAGTAGACAAAAAGATATCATGTCCCATAGGAAGCTTTGAATCACTGTTTCTGCCAACACCCTGTTCTTTCCCTCTGTCTTGAGAATACTGTGTCCCAAGTAGAGGCTACTCCTTCAGTCTAGGGCCCAAGAGAGAAGACACATGGAGTGGAGATACATATGCCTAACTGTAGTCACCTATAGTGAATTGTAACATAGAGAGAAATGCTCTTGTTCAGGAGTGTCAAACTCATTGTCACCAGGGGCCACATCAGTCTCACCGTTGCCTTCAAAAGGCCAAATGTAATTTTAGGACTGTATAAATGTAACTGCTCCTTAACTAGGGGCAAGGAGCTTGGCGCTGCTGCAGGGTAGAAACAAGGTGCTGGACCAGGTAAAACAAGGTGAGGGGCTGGATTCGGCCCACAGGCCTTGTGTTTGCCACCTGTGCTCTAGTTGTAGTCACTGAGATTTTTGGTGTTATTTATTCCTGCAGCAAAGCTGACTGATATAACTCCCACAACTATTAAGGGATAGGGAGTTATTATCCTCATTTTACAGATGAGAAAATGGAAGCTTGTAATTTGCTTCCATTACAAATGGTCACACACTCATATGGCATAGCCAGGTTTTACTTTTAACTTCTACATAATAGTACTTCATAAATGGGGTTCCAGGTTACTTTTAAACAAATTAAATTATTAAAAATGGGCACACACATTTACAAAACACAGGGACAATGGGGGAGAGAATGGAAGGGATGGATGGTCAAGGCAGCAAGGACAGGCTATGATACCACCTCCTCCTAACTGCAAATCCATCTAGGGAAATGGCTGAGACCAGACGCCTTGATGACTGGGGCTCCTCAGGAAACAGTACCCAGCAGTGTGTTGCTGAGTCCTGTGGTATTTTAATGACTCATTCAATGAAGAGGCTTGTGGGAGGAGAAAAATCCTGGTAAGAAACCTTCCTTTTACTATGGTTTCATACTCTGCTTCCCCACTCCTTTGCATAGACACACATGTGCGCGCACACACACACAGAAGCACTGGTTCAACTGGGTGCTCTGCTGCCTTGGGTCTTCATTTGGAAACAATGCAAGGGATGCTGGTCACATGTGTGGCCCAAGTGCAGTAACAAGAGTAGCCCATTTATCATAAAAACACCCTTACAATGGTTCTGTTTACCAAGCCCGAGGCTTTGCTTTCTGTTTCCTTTGAGTTGTCTGGGAAAGGAAATTCTTGAACTGTCTACGTTTGCAGAAAAAAATCTCAGAAGTTCAGCCAGGAGGAAGCAGAGCCTCACCCTGCAAGCTGTGAGTCCAGGAACAGGTCAGCAGCTGGCTTGCTCCCAGACAACTGTGACTCATGGGGTCTAAATATGGTGTGTGCTTTCAGCTGTTTGTACACTTGGAACAGGTTGGCTTTGACTGCGCCCCCTGCCTGAACATGGTGGGGGTGGGAAGAGGCTGCTTCCCACCAGGACACCTGCCAAGGATATTCTGCTTCTACTTTGCAACTGCAGGGCACCTATGTTCCTGCCCACATGGGGCAGGCATATTGTGGCTTTCCAGGTCCTCCACAAATCACGTGGTAAGACTAGATAATCCCTGTGCTTTATTTCCTGAGACTAGCGGGCCAGATGTTCCTGGGTGAAGGGCAGTTTTGACAGTGGGAGGTCTTTAACCCATTTTCTGGTTAATATCCCAGGCAAGGTAGCATGCGGTTGTCACCATGAGAAAAACAAGGTGTTTTTGTCTTCTATTTGTTCTGGCCAAACCACCCTGTTTTTCCCCCGAGTCCAATTTTTCTTTTGCAATCATGTTGATTTCATCATGTGTTAATTATTTTTTTCTGGTGTCTAAGCCCTGGCCTGGGAAGACAGTCCTATTTTAGGAGAGGGCATGGTCTCAAAGGAATCTTTACTTTATCTTTGGATACATTTATTACCTGAGATACTAGTTAGTAAAGGAGTATCTGAGAAATACTGTATAATCTGTGGAGAGAGTAACCTGGAGCTCCCATAGAACCTTGTGGAGAAAAGTTTGAAACTGGTATCATAGTGAGCTGAATTAAGCAGATTTTCAAATTCCCTCTGAGAACAAATACAACATTGATAAAAAGGATGGGTAGGCCCCAAGGTGATGGTAGAAGTGGACATTTTTCCTTTCCTGTACATCTTCCCTTTTCTTGTGCTAGTGAGTTTCTTAACTATGATATTCAGAAGTTAGTTTTGAGTCATCCAAATTGGAAAGAATAAAGTAAAAGAAGACAAACATCTGTCATTGTTTGCAGATGACATGATAGTGTACCTAGAAAATTCTATAGACTCCACCAAAACCTACTCAACCTAATAAATGAATTTGGCAAAACAGCAGAGAACAAAGTCTATATTCAGAAATCAAAGGTATTTTTGTATACCAACAATGAAATCAGGAAAAAAAGTCCCATTTGCTATAGCAACAAGAAAAACAAAGTACCTAGGAATAAACCTAACCAAGGAGGTCAAAGACCTATACTCAGAAAACTACACAACATTGGAGAAAGAAATTCAGGAAGACACAAACAAATGGAAGCACATACCATGTTCATGGATTGGAGAAATTAACATCACCAAAATGTCCATACTACTTAAGCAATTTATAGTTTCAACATAATCCCTATCAAAATACCAATGACATATACAGACATTTCTCCAAGGAGGTCATACAGAGGTCATACACCTTTTCACCTATGAAAAGGTGCTCAGCATCATTAGCCATCAGAGAAATGCAAGTTAAAATCATAATGAGATACAACTTCATATCAATCAGAATGGCCATCATAAACAAATCAACAAATAATAAGTGCTGGCGAGGCTGTAGAGAAAAGGGAATCCTAGTACACTGTTGGTGGGAATGCAGACTGGTGCAGCCACTGTGAAAAAACAGTATGAATTTACTCAGAAAACTAAAAATGGAACTGCCATTCCACTGCTGGAATTATACCCTAAGAACCCTGAAACACCAATTCAAAAGAACCTATGCACCCAATGTTCATAGCAGCACAATTTACAATAGCCACGTGCTGGAAGCAACCTACATGCCTATCAGTAAATGAGGGTATCAAAACATTTTGGTACATTTACACAATGGAATTCTATACAGCAGAAAGGAGCTCCTACCCTTTGCAACAACATGGATGGAACTGGAGAGCATTATGCTAAGTGAAGTTAGACAGGCGGTGAAAGAGAATTACCATATGATCTCACCTATAAGTGGAACCTAATCAATAAAACAAACAAGCAAGCAAAATGTAACCAGAGACATTGAAATAATGAACAAACTGACAGTAACCAGAGGGGAAGGGGGAAGGAGATAATGGGGGAAAGAAGGGAAAGAGTCATCCGGGAACATGTGTAGTGGACCCATGGACAAAGCCAAAGCAGGGGAGAATGGGGGGTGGGAGGTGGGGTGGTAGGACATGGGAAAGTAGTGGTGGGAAAATGGAGACAACTGTATTCGAACAATTAAAAATGATTTTAAAAAGTTAACCAGTGAAGTGTTTATTTTAAAGTGACACTTATCTAGACAATGATTGAATAATATTATAAAAATTGCAAAAAAGTCTTCCACCTTCACCATCACTCAAAAATAAACAAACAAAAAATGGTGAGTGCTCACAGAAGGGTTCCTGATTCTATAGCATCCTATGTGCCAGCTCCTGGTCTGCTTATACTGGCAGATGTCTCTTGGGCTGGAATTCTACACATAGTCTTAATTACTCAGCTTCAGCCTCAGGCCCCCTTGCAGGAACTTTCACTGGTTCTCTGCTCTACTGGTCTCTGACCCCCAGGGTGTCTTGCTGCTTCTCTCAGTGAGAACCCTGAACATGCCATGGAGTGTGGTTCTGTCTTTGTCCCTCCAGGGCTGAGCAGAGGCCTTGGACAAGGTAGTCACTCAGTTACTGCTGAACAATGGATGGTAGCTATACCAAGATTGTAAATATGGGCTGGGAAGTAAAATGACTTGGGGGGGCTGTTTGTTTTGTTTTCTACCCTCTTCTAAGCCTTGTTGCCTTCCCACCTATCCCCTACCTGGAAGATTCCTGATGCTGAGAATCTGTGATTTGGGGTCACTCTATTGTTTACTGTCCAGGCCACCCATAATTCCTCCTCCATGCCCTGTGGTTGCCTCTGTCCTCAGGTCCCACACTAATCCCCAGGATATGCACAGAAATGAAGGACTTAGGTCAGTCTTAAGAGCAGACTTGGGGCTCCACTCTGGCTCATCTGCCAAATTCAGTTACACACTGTGTAAGGTAAGAGTCTCCAATTATAGCAGGGGCTTAGGGTGGACACACATAAGTGAGAAGAAAACTTGGTCCTGACTCCTTCCATTTAGTAGAGCACACTTTTATTGAGCACCTAGGAAACTGTACTGTTGTGGGGGTGGCTTCGTGTAAGTCCCTGAGTGCCACAGATGAAAGTGAATGTGGCCGAGACACAATATGATCTGCTTGGGGAGGAGAAGTGAGCAGTGACCAGTTTCTCAGGGAAAAAGGCCAGCTGTGGCCAGTTTCTCCAAGGAGAAAAAGGGTTCAAGTCCCCACCTCCAGCGCTTTTTATTGGGTTCTAATACACAGGAATACAGGGTGGCAAGGATCAGACAGTAGATAACATTTCAAGGAAATCTGAGGGCTTCAAAGTCTGTCAGGAACAGAGTTTTAGGGTTTCCTGCTCGGACCCTTAACATGAATGAAAGCACTTCTAGCAGAGCAGATTTCACAGGTTTATCAGGAAGTCTTTGTGGTGCCAGATTTTTCCCCAGGACACACTCTAGCAAGGCAAGGAGCTGCACCTCTCCCCAACAGGTATTCAGGCTTAAGGGGATTAGAGCCAGGAAGTGCTTCTCCCAGAGAACATGGGGGCACGGGCTATGCCAAAGCCAGGGGGTGAGAGTCCATTCCTCCCTCTTTGTTGAAGCCCCAGAGTCCTTCCATGAAGGGCTCCCAAGTGATCAAGTCTGGCTTAGGTTGCCCCCCACTGTGAGAGGTCTTACCCATCATTGACTTCCGACCATGCTTTGGGGGCAGGGAGAGGAAACTGAGGCAGAATTTGCTACCAGAGACAAGCTTTGTCTCCTGCGGCTCGCATTCCAAAGGTTGTCCCTTGCCCTTAGCCACAAGGGATTGAGATACAATTCCTAAAACCAGGCAGAGTGGTCTACAACATGCTGTCATAGGAGGCAGACAACAGAAACTGTGGCAGAGCAACCCTGTACCTCTCTGCATGCCTCTGTGGCAATGAAGATGGCAGAACATATCCTACCTAGAGTTTACTCTGAACAGTGGGTCTACATAGCATGGCAGCCCCCAATCTCTGCTCTTCATGGGTGCCAGTGAGGAGATACTATTGGAAACAGATGGAATCCCACCCATAATGGAAGCCATTGTGGTTCTTCCCCTTTAAGTATGCTATCCACAGGCCACAGTGAAAAGAGAATTTGGTCTTCAGCTTGCTGACAAATACATGCCTAATGTAATCTGTTGCATAATTTTGCAAAGGACTTCTTATTTGTTTTAGAAATTCTCCATCAGCTGACAAGCCCAAATTGTTCAGTATATAGAGCCAGGGAATTCAAAGCCTTTTCTCTTCAAACTGACATTTCTCCTCATTGCACCCCTTTGATAGGAAGTACTGACAGCAGAGGGACACAGCCTAGAGAGGGGCAGTGGATGTGCGGACTGATCACTGCCTTCCTGAGCTGCTGCCAGGCAGCCGCTGGATCCTGGACTACTGCCCACATGGGGTGTCATATTTTTAATACCACGTGGGCCACCTCTCTCCATGAGATCAAATGGGCATGTTTTTTTTGCAGTGAGTTTCTTATAAGAATTCCTTCAGGTACTGCTGAAGAAGTTCATAGTTAGTGCTGCAGAGAGAAGATGCAATACTTATGGTCTTATTCCTGGTCTGGCCTCCACCTCTGAGGCGCTGGGTTGTGTGAGGCTCATGGGTGGTATCAGATACTTAGAAGCCATGGTGAAGTGATGGCTGGGAGCAAGGCATGTTCCGTATCTGCAGGCAGCCTGCTTTTCCCAGCAGAGGTCATGTATGGCAGCATGAAGTGAAGACAGACAGGGATCTTGTGGTTCATCTGGCCCATGAGGACACAGACCGTGGCCCTGAGGGAGCTCTGAGGCAGGAACCAGGAAAACAGATGGAGCCTACCCTCCAGGGGCTTGGGTAGGTTACTGATCTCCTAATCAGGAGCGGTGTGGTGTGAACAGAGCTAGTCATGTCATCCAGCCACATAATGTGGCTGGTGCCAGAGTCAGGGCTGTTTGCTGCCAGTTCCTGCTGCTCATGCCTGTGTCTGGGTCCTGTGACCATTCACTGTGGAGACAAGAGCCAGGAATATGGGACTTATGAGACTTAGGCAGGTAGACAGGTGGAAGTATAGGTGTGGGATTCCTCAGGTGGTGGCTGTCAATCAGGGCCTGGTCACTGGCACTCAGTATGCACTGGCTGCTGGTGGCCTTGGAAGAAGGAGGCGATGGCTGTCTACTTGGCCTCTACCAGCTGCTCCAGGCACTGCAGCATTGTCAGACACAAGGCTTGGAACCTGAAGGGAGACATAGCCAAGTGGACTCACTGACACTGTATGGGATGGGGTGTGGGGGTGGGAAGCAGAGCAAGGGAGCCACAGATGCTTGGGCTGGGAGACACAGGGTTCCCAATCGGCTGGTTAGTGTCACCAACTGTCTTCCAGCAAGGAGAGGAAAGAGCCAGGCCCACACCCTGTGGGACAACTGGCTGCCAGAGGCAGTTGCACAGGCCTTCAGATGATTCCAAGCTTCAAAGATGAATGCTGCCGTTTCTATTCCAAATACTGTCCAGTATGGACAGGAGCATGCTGGAGTGGACAGGGCACAGATCCAATGTGAGAAGCCCTGGATTTAAGCCTGAGCTCTGGAATAACCTGTGCTTCAAGCTTCCTCACCTCGGGCCTCTGTTTTCTCTCTGTACCCTGAACAGACTAACCAGGTTTCCAGTGACAATGCAAAATCCTACAGTGACACTGCTGACTGCATTACACAATGTTCCCTCTTATTGGGGTCTGTGCTGAAGACCTGCATGGGGCCCAACTGCACAGGTCATTCAGACAGATGCCAGAATCCAAGCCAGTCCTCAACTTCGGGCCCTAGCAATGAGCAGCCTCCTTCCTTCCCTTCCTAAGAGGAACTCTGATCCTATACATGGCTGAGCACCTTCCATGTGTCCTTTCCATGCTTCACCATGCAGAAGGAGAGACAGGTCATTGGCACGTGTAACCTGGCTAACCTCACTGCTGGACCCTGATCTAGTTTCTGCAGGAGCTGGCAGGTGACATCTGCTCATCTTTCCATTGAACTGTTTTGCATCTGAAAACTTCATGATACAGGGAGTTCCAACAACCACTCCTTTGTGGCCGGCTCAGATTCCCACTGGTATGAAAGGCCCAGACTAGGCTGAATGTGCACTGCACAGTTCCTCTCTTCATTGCTCCTCCAGAGCTGTATCACCAGCAGAACTCACAACCTGGTCCAGTGCTCACCCATGCTCCCGTCTGACTGTCCTGTCCAGTTTTCAGCAGCCTGTGTCCCTCCAGTGGTTGTAAGGTGGTGAGGCTGGATGGGTGGTCTGGGCTGCATCCTGCCATTTTGGATTTTGGCATACTAGGTATCAATACCAGGGGCCAGAGGGCCATGCTGGAAGCCTGGGTAAGCAGGCCCTTGCACTGTGTGAGGGCATCTGGCACATCTGGAGGAGAGAGAGAGTTCCTAGCCCTGGCCCTGGCTGCTCTACCCTGTAGACCTGCCCTGATCATCAGGACCCATGACTGGTCCTTTAAATGCTGCTTACTTTATGGTCAGTTTGATTATTTCTCTTTGCTCTTCTTTTAATTTTTCAACAAAACTATCCAGCACTGGCATTTCAAACTTAATGTACTGAGCAACCTAGAAAATCCAAGAACATTTTATTGTGCTTTAAATTACAAGTCAAAAACATGTTTCTTTTCCCCATGGTTTCTACAGTGGCTGACTGAGCAACATCTTGTATTTGTGGAAGAGGCTGCCTCTCTCCCAATTATCCCCAACATTGCTCTTTGTGTCCCAGGATGGGACGATGGGCCCATTCTTTCCTCAAAGGCAACAATTATCCCTGGGAGGAAAGATTAAGCTAAATATTAGGGAAAGCATTAAACAGCAATCAGAGGCACACTGGGTGCTCTCTGGGGTGAAGGTGGGGAATGGTGGGGACACCACTTCTAATAATGGAATGAAAATTTACTGGACTGTGGGACACAGGGTCACTGGGTCTTCTCTTTGTGGTCCAAACCTTATAAGGTTTTTCTTGTCAGGTGAGTTTGGAAATGTGCTCAATACCTGAGTATGAGGACTCGGGCTATGATGAGACTTAGATGCCTGGTTCACTTCTGCAGGCCCTGGTTGAGCCCTAGTTAAGAAACCCTTCTGTGGGTCTTTAATGAAATGACAACAGGACACACTGCAATGAAGCACAGGCAATGGTTTTCTAGAGCCCAATTTCTTTTTCCTCTAAGCCAGCTGTTGGAGCTTGTAGTGGCTTGCAGGTACAGGGAGGGCTGGAGTCATCATTGCACCTGGCTTGGGGTCCTTCTGGACAGCCATGTGGTCCCTGGAGACAATGTCCAAGAGGGCTGTGGCCAAGGTCACTTTTGGAGCTCCTGAGAGTCCCCATGCTGTCGAGCCCTTATATCTCAGGAGTAGGCCTCCCAATCCTCAGGCCCCACTCACATCATGGAGAACTTCCTCTCCCAAGTCGGCTTCCATCAGAAACATCCTGGCAATTTTCTCACATGGCCCATTCAGGATTCTGGAAATTAGTGGGTACTAATTTTGTCCGCTCTGAAAAAAAAGGTGATTTAGAAAATCCATGGGGCATTATTGCCTCTTTTTGTTCCAGGAAAGTCACATGATGGAAGATAGATGTTCAGGGGACCCAGGGAATCTGTTTCAGACTTGCTGAGAACATTGCCCTGACTGATGTGGGATCACGTCATTTAGCAAAGGCCCAATGGAAAGGAACAGTCTCCAAGGGAGTGGGAGAGAGAAGAGAGCGCACACCAGGGCACTGGGCCACTCAGTTGCCATAGTGTGCTATACAAGTGCTACAGAGAGGAATGTGCAGGATCTGCAATGGCACTTCTCAGTGGGTGCAGGGCTGCAGCTCCATCTTGCAGACCCCAATACCCCCCAAGCCTCCCAAATAAGTGAGGCTGGAGATGGTAGTTTCCTGTGTGGTTGTTGTGGGACTCTGAAAGGAATGTCAAGTGTGCCTTGGTTTGGTCTGGGGAGAGGCATTCATGATGGAGGCACAGTGGGTTCCAAGGCCAGGAGGGCAGTTGCCTGGTGCCTGCCACACAAGCCAGAACAGCCCTCAGAGAAGGAACATGATCGGTGAGACTGTCTAATGGACAATCTTGTTTTTATGATCTGGGGCAAAGGCAGACACTTACCCCCAGACTCATGAATGATGTAGAGGGCAAACTCACTGGGGCTATTTTTCACCTGTACCAGCAGAGATAGAAAGTCAGACCACATTTTTCAAGACAAGAGACAGAAAGGGACCCCTAGAAGCAACCACACAGCCAGTGCCACTCATACAAATCTTCAAGACCACTCCACACCTACCCATCTCTGCTTCAAATCCCAGAGTGTAGATCAGCAGAGAGAACCTTGCTAGACTTTCTACCCATGGGCCACAGGCAACTTTCCCCAGCCTTCACCAACCCTTTGACACAACAACAACAACAACAACAACAACAACAAAAGCTGGTAAACCACCACCACAGGGACAGGGCCATGCATGGCTGGACTTACTCGGAACTTGTTCAGCAGCAGGGTGAGCACCTTCAGGGTAGTTATGGTGCTACTGACCCTCACATTGGTCACGGACCCATAAGCAGGAGTAAATATGGAGGTCTGTACAGGGAGTGGGGAAAGTTCAAGGAAGGGCCAAAGGGGACACAGGGCTGACATCACTCAGGGTCAGGGCACACTGTCAGTGAGATGCTGCTGAGGGAAGTGGAGCAGCAGGTGAGGTGGGGGTCTGGGAAGACCGGTGCCCATTCTTTCACACAGATCCACTTAAAAGTTGTGCCCGTATCTGGGCACACCTGGGGAAACTGTAACAGTCCACGTCTTACTAAGGCAGATGTCTGCAAAGCTGTAAGGGCCAACTGTTTGATTCTAAGAATCACAAAAGGTAGGGGAAACCAGTCTCTCCCTCACTCTATCCATCAATTTACCAAGTGTTTGTTGATTCTAAGGCAGAAAGTTCTCAAATCTGTCCACTCCTCTCCATTCTCCCAGAGGTGCCTGAGTAAAGGCTTTCAGGTCATACTGCATCAACTTCCCAACTTTTTGCCTTTTAGGCTAAGCTCTTTCCATCTATTCCCCACACTGCTGCCCAAAGGAATAACTTTTTGAAAACCTTGCTACTCAAAAGTGTGTTTTAAACCACCTGCCTCAGTGTCCAGCCTCAGGCCCCATGAAGCAGAATATGCATTTTAAGTAGAAAGATGGGTGATGTTATGTAGAGCATACTTTGAAAAACACTGCCTTAAATAATAGTTCTAGGTACAAGTACTGAAGGCTTCCCACTGCCTGCACAATGCCACCTGCAGCTCCTGTCACTGTCACATACATGGCATGATTCCCTCCCAAGCACCTGGTGCTCTAGCCACATGGCTTTGGCACAGTTTGAGGGCCCTTTGTATACTCACAGGTACTGCCTTTGCCTATGAGACATCCCATATGAAGCCAGCCAGGGTACTGCCTGAGGCTTAATAAGTCCTCAATGGACAATAGCTAGGTAGTAAATCTACTAAGAACTTTACCTATAATCTTTGATTTAATCTTTGTAATACCCCTTTGAAGTACCTGTCACTTGTCCCTTTTTTTTTAAGAGAGGACATGGAGGCCTGGAAAGGTTAAGCAGCTTGTTGGAGTCACTCATCTAGGAAGGGGAGAGTCACCTGAAGCCCTGTGCTTTGATCTCCCGGCACTAGGACCTCCCTGTGCGTCTGACTCTCTTGTGGGTAAGCTCCTTCTCACTTTCCAAAACCAAGTTAGAATTCGCACATCCTGCTGTCTGGCCCTAGCTCAGCTTTCCTCAGGTTGTAACTGAGACTTAGGGCATATGAGGGACTTGCCCTGTGTCCCCAGATGGTCCCCAAGTACTAGAGCCAGACTTAATCCTGGACCTGCCTTCTCTACAATTAAGATGAAGAACAACTCTGGGTTATACACAAAGCCAGACTAGGCCTTCAGTTCCCAATAAAGATGGAATAGAAGAGGCAGGCCATTTCAAGGAGAAGAAAGGTTCTTGTCAACAAGACATTGCTAGTGTTTCTTCTTCCTGAAGCCTTTCTCAAGATGACACCAACCAGCTGTAAGTTGGGAGAAGGATCCTGGGCTGCTTTTTGGAGAGAAAGCATTTCCCATTATGGGAAATGCTTTCTCTCCAGTTGAACACATTTGAATATGACAGGACAGGGCAAAGCAGGGGGAAGTGTACCATGCTTACCCAGTCTGGAAATCAGATCAACATTACTGTGCACCAGAACAGCTTTTGAAAATGATTCAGTGAAGCAATAATGCACAGTTCTAAGAAATAAAACCTGGAATAGCAATTCCAGGAAATCAATTCTAGGAATTAAAAACATTTTTGTTGCCTGTGGCTCAAACAATTTGTCATCTGATTTCTAAGAGCACTAATTCTGAATGGATCTAGAATAAGGTAAGAAAGTGGGCTTTGCATGTGTTTCTTTTTGGAGTACTTTTCTTACCCAGAGTTGTGGATCAACTGTTCAACTTGCCTGAGATACTAGTTTATGTCCTGGAAGGTAGTCAACTTGTCTGGAAGAACAGACACACATTCCACAGGTAAACCTGCTACTAGGAGGGAAATCTGCCTTTACTGGTTACAGTGTGTCCAGTTCTAGGCTGTCTGTCTGAGGAACCTTTCTTGGCAGTGGCTCCACTGGACATGGAAGGCTGTTATGAGAGCCCTGCTATTTATTTCTGTTCATTTCAAAGGCTATAGACTGCTCTACATCTCCATATCCCTGTGACATCTGCAAACCTAAAATAAGGTTCAATGAGTGAGACAAACCTCTCAGAGGTGAATGACTCCCTTAGAGGAGGGGTAAATGTACCAAAGATAAACCCCACTACTTGGCAGCTAGAGTTGTACAGCAAAAGATTCCTTTTTTAGGAATGTGAAACCAGAAAGAGCCGAAACCCATGCAAATGTTTTTTTAATTTTTGAATAATTCTCTGAAATAACTTATCACTATGTATTCCAATAGTAGGTACTGGTGCTTACTTAATACTTCACACACTAAACCCTTTTGGAACAAAATTTATAGAATACCCAAATCCTTAGAAGGATTTACTACATGTGGTGCTTTTGCTAACTTAACCATTCTTTTTAAAAAAATTTTATTTATTTATCTTTAGAGGGGACGGGAAGGAGAGAGGGAGAGAAATATCAATGTATGGTTGCCTCTCATGAGTCCCCTGCTGGGAACTGGCCTGCAACCCAGGCATGTGCCCTGACTGGGAATCAAAACGCAATCGTGTGGTTTGCAGGCCTGTGCTCAATCCACTGAGCTACACCAGCCAGGGCCCAACTATTTTTAACCTCTGCTTCAATTCAGTTCTGTCTCCCCCTTCACTTTTTCAGGAAACTCTACTTTCAAAGAGTCCTGGGTTTTCCTAGATTGAACAAAGGTAACCTGTCACTACTCATTAACACTCATGGCAAACCTAGCAGGGAGTGGCTGGGAGGTCCTGATGATAAAGCAGAGTCCTGTCAGTTTGCCTCCCTGAATTCCTTGTCCTGAAGTTCAGGCTCCCCAGGAGTGGCTTGAATGGATCTTAGCAGGCCAAACATGTGCTGCTGTTCTTCAGATCTAACCCTGAATTCTCCCTCCCCTGCCCAATCCTTCTTATCTGTCCAGAACAGCTGGTACAGATAAGGGCTACAGGATATGGCTCTGTTACAGGGCACGCTCTCCAGGGCCTCACTCAAACTGCCACTTGTGTCATTTGTAGTGACAATCAACCTCTCCTTTTACAGTTCAGTTTGTTTATGGAATGATGTCATTTGAAAAGGAGATCTTTTCCTGAGGTGAGTACAACATACACTCAGACAAAAGTCTCAGTGCTGGGAATCAGGAGCAGTGCAACTTCTCTGGATACAACATGTGCCCCTGGACACACCTCAGCCTAGTGGAGTCAATCTACCCAGTAAGAATGCCACTAAGGTACATGATATCACCATAAAACTGAGCTCTGATGAAAACCTCATAGGAAATTGTATAACTAAAGATAAACCTGGCAAAGACTAAAGATAGACTTGCCAAAAATCGACACAACTTGTGAGAATGAATTGACAGTGAGCCTGTAGTAAAATAAATAAATAAATAAATGAATAAATAAATAGAAATAAAAATTTAAAACAAATATATATGTATATATGGAGAGAGCGAGCAAGAGAGAGAAAGAGAGGAGCTTTCAGGTCATGAACTGGAATATTACTTAGACATGACTTTTGGTAAGATATTTCTCCCCTGTTTCACAGCACAGGAATGACCACACCTGCACACAGGGAGATGGTGAAGGTAAACTTTGACATAGCTGTCATAGGACCCAGGCCCATCAATTTTGCCCATGCTTGGGCTAGCTCCCTGTGCCCTAGCTTCAGGGCCCAGAGGAGAGGTAAGGCTGGGACATCACCTTGTGGTTGTAAAAGTGTCCATTGATAGAGAACCAGTGTTGCTGGATCCTCTGGGTCTCTCTGGGTGTGCAGCACCTGGGCTTCCTCTGGATTACACAGCCTGCATTGCTTTTGGTATGCATCAGCTGTGGGACCTCCTTGTCCTCCTCCAGGGGCTCTGCAGTGAAAATGATGACAGGATCAGGCCCAGGTGGAGTAATGGTGACAGAGAACTGTTGTGCTCCAGCGGTTGTGTGGTACATGGGGCTCAGCTCCCTAGAGCCCTGTGGAAGCACGATGCTGTAGCAGATGGTAATATGAATTCTGTTCCTATGACAGAGGCAGGGTCTAGCTTGGTGATGCCCAGTTTGTAAACAGGAAAGGTGGCCCCCTGGTAGGATAACCTGTGTTACCATATCACATTGCCATAACCTATGGGGCCTCTGTATCAGGGCACCCAGTGCAGGCCTTTTGCAGCCCAGCCCTATCCTCTGAACAGGTCCTTCCCTGAGTGTAAGGGGAGGGAATGAAGAGGACAGACAAGGAGTTATGAATTCCAGAGTGTGAGGAGGGGTCGGTCCTACAGGTCTTTGAGGCCAGGAGGGCTCCAGGCCCTCTGCTAACTTTCCCCTCGTTCTATAACTCAGCATGGTGCAGGAAACTCAGGTCACTAACAAAACATGTCACCTCTGCAAGCCTCTGCTGCCTTTTCTGCAAGGCTTCAGTGAGAAGTCTTTGAGTTTTCCCTGAAGACAAATGAAGCCACTCTGCTACTCCCAAAAGCTGTTCTTCAGAGATGAGGACTATGAGCCAACTCCTCCTCTCCCACCCAGGGTGAGTGAGACAGGGCTCCAGGCAGCTTGTGCTTCTGCTTACCTGAGCTGTCTCTGGAACTCTCAGCCCTGTGCTCTGAGGGCTGAATGCTTGGCCTCTGGGCATAGACCCTGCCATCCTTAAGAGGCGGCTCCTTTCTGAAAAGACATAATCATAATGCTGGCAGAGAAAAGTAGCCAAGGCCAAAGGGAAGAGGCAGCTGCCTCTCAGAGAGGATACAGGCGAGAAGCAGGACTGGTTGAGTTGAGGCTGGCATTTCACATCAAGAGAGTCAATGTAAAATAGTAAAAGAAAATCACAGTATTGCCACAGTGTCTTCTGGGAAAAAGAAGGGGTCAGTTCTGAAGACCTAAAGTCTCTGCCACACTGCATGGACAGGTGGTTGCAGCAGTGTGCACATGCACCTGGGCACCAAGCTGAACCAGGCCAATTCTGCTGCCATGTGCCAAGTGGGCTCTGGTGTCCCTCAGGCCTGGAGGACGGCTGGGCAGGCACAACTTTCAGGAGGCTGGCCCCTGGGCCTCTGAGCTGAAGAAGGAATAGGCATGATGGGAATCAGCCCCGTAGCATGAAGGAGCCAGACAGAGGCAGAGAGAGGAGCCAAATCTACACTGACAGGCCTCTGAGGTTCCTGCTGTCTATGACTGCTTTAGCCCTGGAAGTGGGAAACATGTCACAAGGCCTTTTATGAAGCCCATCTGAATGAACTTTATGCTTTTAAGTCTGCGTTGCTCAAAATTTGATATGAGTGACTAGAAATACCTGAGAATGCACCAGGGGTGTCAATGTGCTAAAGATCCTCAGAGCAGCAACTGTATTTGAATATTTGAAGAGAAAAATGATATAAAATATTAATAAATTTATAAAGATAAATTCTGATATTAAAATAAAAGCAGAGCAGTAGGAGGCTAAATTTGTGTGAATTTTTAAGGTACAACAGAAAATGGTGAGAAATGTTCATCTTATAGAGGGACCTCTTGTCTATAGTCCTCTCTTCTTATAGACAATGTCATTAATGTGAATGTCTGAGAAACAGAACTGAAGGTGGTAGGAACCTGGAACAATCTTTAGGAGGGAAGTGACCTGGGGCATCTAGAAAGACTACCCTGCAGTGTCCGCAGGTGAGGTCACATGTGGGCAGGTGAGGCTGTGGCTGAGGCAGCCATGAGGTGACAGGGGTGAGACTGAGTGATGCTCTCAGGCTTGTGCCCCATAGAGAAGCAGGGCTTTGCCCAAAGAGTACTGATAGCCCAAACAGTACACTCTGGTTGAACAGGTGTCATGGAGGCCATCCAGCCACACCCCACCCAGCTCACACTCACAAGTGGTAGCTGGACTGTCCAGGAACCAATGACGCTGAGGAGTGGCGCACTGGCTCCCTGTCGTCCTGTGTCTGAACATGGATGGGCCGCCTCAGACCCCAGGCAATGTTGAGGAGCCCCTCGATGATCAGAAACCTACACAGGTCATTTCCCCCAGAGGAAACATCCTCAGGAGTCACTGCCTACCCTCACTCAGCCCCTAAGGACCTAGCCCTCTGGACATAGGATGTCCTGGATACTCAAGCCCCCAAACACACCATCTCCTACTTGGGGTCCTGCCCTGGTGGAAACCCATAAACTTCTACATACTCCAAAGCACAAGTCCACAGGATCAACCAAATAAAGCCTGAAGCATATTCTTCCACTAGTTGGTCCTCACCTGGCCAAGGGAACAACTGGGGACAGAGTGGCTGAGTCAGGTGTTCCACAGTAATCCAAATGCTATATGACTGTGGTCATTTCCTTCCCTGTGGTCAGGCTTTCCTTCCCAGGGAAGGAAATGTGGTCTAGGGAAGCACAGTGTGTCAACATCAAGGTGACACAGGGTGCCTCTCCACCCATAACTGTGTCTGGGTCAGGGTCCCATGGTCACCAGGTCCTACTGGGAACATGTTGAGGGTGCTGGATCCCACACCTATTGGAGCAGAGGTGGCAGCTCCTCAGAACTAGGGCTCAGCCTCACCCTTCTCTCCACATTGTTCCCATTAGTGGCTGAACCCATCACCAGATTTCTCAGCTGGCTTCCTGTCTGAGGGCCTATGTTGATTTTCTCACTCCCTGAGACATGGCCTGCTCCATGTCCAACATGGGCACACACACTCCGAATACCCATTAGCTGCCCCATTGGCTCAAGCACAGTAGCTGAGTCAGTCCTTAAATGCAGTAGCCAGAACTGCTGCACCCTTGCTCAAACCCTGCAGTGTCCTTCCACCCCCTCAAAGGGAAAACAAGGTCCACCCCAAGGTCCAATGACTTCCTCCTACAAGGGCCAGTCATGAGGGTTCCTTGCTGTTTGTCTCCTGAGTGTGTCCAGCATACTTCTTTTGCAGGGACTTTGCACATGCTGTTCCTTCCACTGGGATCACACAGCCACCATCTATTCAGACCCCTACTAAATGTCCCCTCTTAGAGAAGACACTCCTGACCACTCTGCCATGGAGGGATCTGTACTTTTCTTTGCAGCTGCTATCAGTACCTGAAATGACAGCATCTATATATTGAGGATGTGATTGTCTCCCTCACTGGAAGGAAAGCTCTAGAATGGAGTTACTTTGTTCACTGCTGTGTTCTCTGTGCCTACAGCAGTCATTGACTGGTACACAGGAGCACTGATTAGATACCTGGGAACAGGAAACAAAGAAGTTCTCATCTGAGAGCACCACATCTGGAAAGTAGCAAAACAAGGATGCTGCACACTGTCCTTGGTCCCAGACCAAGGGGGGCACATCTCACCTTGGAGCAGGCTTAAGTATCCTGGCCTCAGCTGCCTCTAGGCTAAGCCCTGCATTGCCAGGCCTGGCGAGGCTTCCTCACAGGTTTAAGCTTTGGGTACTGCCAGAACCAGCACTAGGCTAGAGTGTCTCGGAGTTGCAGGGTGCCAGTGTAATACAGTGGGGAAATGCTTCTAGGAGGCGGTAGCAAATCCTAGGACTGCCCTTCACAGCAGTCTGGGCCTGAGGTGCCCAGGAGTTGTGCCCAACCTGCTCCAGCAACCCAGCCTTGCAGAGTGCAAAGTACACATTTTCAGTGTCTCTCACAGGCACAAACACTTGTTCCAGGCTGGCAGCTGGGCCAGGCCATGCACACCAAGCCATTTGCCTCTGAGAGCTTTCCTGAATGCTGCTATTTTGGGCCCTCATGACAGGAACTGATGGCTATTGGAAAGGTATAAAAGCTATAGGGCCTCAAGCTTTGCCAGATATCTCAGGGAGGCTTCTGCTCTGGACCGCGGCACATCATCCTTGCTGTCTGCCTCCTGACAATCTGACCCTGGATACAGAGCTCTGACTGCTGGACCCCTACCCTTATGTGCCAAGTTTCCTGGCAGCTTCCCTCAGACTGTCCTTGCTTATCCAGCATCTCCACTGTCTCCAAGTCCTCTCAGTTATAGGTAAGAGAGAGCAATTGCCTTCCTGATTTGAGATAAAACAAAAAGGCTTTATGTATCTTCTAGGGCAGTCCTCAGCCCAGCATTTGCAAGACCTCAGTGTGGATTAGAGATAGGGGGGCAGTTAAAGGTAGTGACAGTAGCTGTAGGGGGCTTTGTATCCTAAAAGGATTTCACATGAAGTGTCATTCATGTGTTTCTCACGACACCCCTGTGAAGCAGGTATTTACAACCTTGTTTTATGGATGAGTAAGTAGAGTCTTGGAGAGGTGACACTGCTAAAGGTTCCCAAATCAGGAAGTGGCAGAGTCTGGTTTTCTTTATCTTTGAAATGGGCACACTAACACCTGTTCTTTATACTTTATAGGGGAAACTAGACAGATTAATTTAGAGATGGAGTTATAAGCACTACATACAAGTGTTCACATCTGTCACACCAGTTGTGTCAATGGTTGGCTCAAACTTCTCTGGCAAGATTTGTGTGGGAGTGCCTTCAGCCAGAGTGCCCTTAGGAAGTAGAAGTGAGGGCTGACCTACTGAGTAGGTGCCTGGCTGGTGACTGGATGGAGGCTTGCTGGGCTTAGCCTCACTGCAGCCCCTCTGCAAAGCATGAAACCAGTTAGAAGGAGGGAAATTAGGCTGACCTGGCCAGTTCTCCCCAAGCTCAAGGACCGCAATGCTGTATTTAGGGGTGAGAAGACCCCGTGGTTCTGGTATCCTCTGCTAATGTCTCTCAATGTAAAAGAAATTAATGGCACTTTCAAAAGGTACCAGAAAACAAAATGAATGCAGGACTGGGGAAGGGGGTTCTGGCACTCAGTGTCCCAAGCTCCTGACTTTCAGGACAGGACAGCCTTGAGAAAGTCCTCGTGGTCGAGGTGAGTTTTCCCACCACTATTGGAGGGAAGGACACATCCTACCTGGGGGCAGGGGCAGGCTAGGATGACTTAGGAGTTCCCAGGGAATACGTCCATGGTCAAGCACTCACACAGGGCCAGTGGTCTATCAAAAGCCCATCATTACTTTTCTTAGCCTCTGCAAAGCGCTTGTGGTTGAGGGTAGAGACTGGGTGCAGTGCCTGACCAGGGCCCTCAGGAAGAGCTTTTAGCTCACTGAGAGCTGAGCACAAGGTTGGGTCAGGGGGCCAGCTCTCAGAGGGGTCACACCTGCACACACCAGGACATGAGGGTTAATTAGTGATGAATTTACCTACAGGTTGTCCATTTTTCTCTTGAAACACTGACAACTGGTTAAAATGCTTTGCTGTCTTTAAAAGGTGCAGATTGCTCCGAATTGCTCCTACTTTTCATTATCCCAAAGGCAAGGTTCACAATAGAAGAAGCTAGTGCCTTGGCCTCCTCAGTGGGCAATTTTTACACCTAGCTCTTCAGGACATGTGCCCCAGTCAAGGCCCCTGGCCCCTGACTACTGACACACTTCATCTCTCCAAGTTCCATGTACCCTGGATAGGGCAGTGGCAAAGTAGTTCTCCCAAACTGTAGTACTCAGGCTGCAGTTGCTCCAGGGGAGGCCCAGTAACAAAAGAGGAGGGGTCTTCTTCAAGGGCCACACTTGGCTCTGTGAGAGCGTACCTGGTGCAGAGCCTCTCGGCAGCCTGAGGGCACCTTAGATGGGGTGCCCCACTTATTACTGCTGGTGGTGTTGCTGTTCTGTAAACATCCATACCCAGGCCTCAAGGACACACCAGCACCTTTTACTTACTGCTGTGTCGCCTTGCTTGACAGGCTCAAACTCCGAAAGCCTCAATCTTTGTCTGGAAAATGGTGGCTCCTATGTTTCAAAGCTCTTGTATTACAAAGGTGAAATAGAGGTGAAGTGCCTGGTGCCTGTCTGGTGTGCCCTCAGGGCCTGCTATGCCCAAGGAGAGGCTGGCTGGAGGTGGCACTGCAGCAAGTGCCTGGAATCATGAGATCCGCAAGGCCCAAGAAGCCCTAGGTCTGCATTCTGAGAAACTGCACAGGTCCGAACACTGAGCTGTGGGTAGGTTATGGGGGGATGTGATGTCCCAGGAACCATTCATGTGCTTCAGTGTCATAACTCCATGCCTATAGCCTAACTTTTTGACTGTTGTCTCCCAAAGATGCACACTCCCTCAGGCTGGCACCCCTTGGCTGTTAAGGCTGCAGAAGTTTCCTGAAAGGAAACTATTCCAGCTCCAGAGAGACCAAGTCAGACCCTCACACCTGTTTTTGGGGTTGGGAACATAAAAATCTTCGCTGTAGGATGTTAACTTTCTTTGCTGGGGGCTGTCAGGAGCACCTCTTACCACTGTGAGGTCTCACACTTCTTTATGAGGAGTGTCCCATCACACACAGGTTCCAAGCTTCCCAGCCCGCTCCCCACACAGCTGTTCCTACAGAGGGGACTGTTGTAGGGAATCCCAAGTGCCAAGACCAAGCTCTTAGATCAGCAGATCTCAAAAGTCCCTGCCTTTTTCTTGGCTCCCCTGGAGGTCCTTTAAAACAGAGATGGGAGGATGAAGAATTTCTCACTCATCAGGCCTGGAGGAAGGAAGGTGGTAGGAACTGCAGTTCTAACAAGTTTCCAGGTGATGCCAAAGCTGCAGGTGTGGGGACCACATGTTGAGAGCCACCATGATCTTAGATCAGTCCCTGAAAGGCCCAGAAACAAGGAACAGGGCCCAGACAGAAGATCCAACTCTATGACCTCAACACAAGAACTGAGGCGGGCCCAGTTCCTTACTCAGCAGCACAGGTCATAACTGCCTAGAATACCGGAGCTCAGGATTCAGCCCAACTCACCCCAGGCCTGCTGGCTAGCCATTCAACTCCAATGCCCAGGACCACACAATGCCTGGCACAGGGGGTTCAAAACCAGGCAGGCAGGCAGGCAGGCCAAACTCTGGGGGCTTCCACTAAAGTAAGAAAACAAGCAGCGAAACCAGAGACAACAGGGCAGTGGGATCAGAGACCTGCGCAGCAAGAAGGAGCTTGGTCAGGTGGGGCTGTATACAAGAGGCAACTCTGCAGAGGGAAGAGCATTAGTCAAGGAGCACTTTGCAGAATAGAGTTAGGGAACAAGTTACCAGGGGTGGCCCAGGCCGCATACAGGTGAGGTGGAGTGTGAGGTTTGTACAGATCAGGTCATCACAGACAGCCCAGCACTGCCTGGACCAGAAGCCAGGGGCTTCCCTCTTGTCCGGGCTCCTGAACTATGTGACACGATTTGGCTTGGCTGACTAGGTATCTCAGGGGGTTGAGCAATGCGGTCTGGCAGGTGGGTTTCAGTTGGCTCCCCTTTGTGATATTGACAGGTGACCCCCAGTTGCCCACAGTTTCCTGGGCATTGGGGCTCATCCTCTAGTCCACAGGTGGCAAACACAATGCCTGAGGGCCAAATCTGACCCTCTACCTTGTTTTATCCAGCCCAGCACCTTGTTTCTACCCAGCGGCAGTGCCGAGTTCTCTCTTAACTGTTAAAGAGTAGTTACATTTATACAGTCTTAAAATTACATCTGGCCCTTTGAAGGCAACTGCAAGGCTGATGTGGCCCCTGGTGAAAATGCATTTGACACCTCTGCTCTAGTCTGAGAACTGCAGAAGGATGTGTGGCTGTCTAGCTACAGGAAATGAAGATTAATGATCAGTGGCTTCCACCTGGATGAGGTGCCTGTGGGTTGATGGGGGCTTCAACTGCCCATTCTCATGTTCAACAACACAAGGAGAACTCAGGGACGACTACTTCCCATCAGATGTTGACAGGCCAGAGAAAGTCTAGGAGTCACCTGATCTCAACCTTGGAAACCCAACCCAAATAAAACCTTACCATAATAAGACTTTACAAATAAATTGAGTTAGACCAAGGTCGGGGCCCAATTCCCTAATCTGGGTTCCCTTGTGAAAGGTCTGAAGGTTCTAGATAGTAGCAAGACCAGGCCTCTACTTGATTTGCTTAGTGAGGGGCTCCGAAGCCTGGGTCCTGCTGGCCATTCCCTGGAGTCCTACAGACATGTTTTGTTCATCCCACATGGAATTTTGAGGTTTGGGAAATTCCACATGAAATTGCAGATAACTACCTTCTTTTGAAATATCAGAAAGGTCTGAGTGTGCCAGGCCACATTCCTGCACAGCATCAGTGGGTGTGATCTGATGGGCAGTAGTGGCCTGCAGGTGGGACCCATGCTCTCCCATGTCTTCCACTCCCTATACCAGCACACCAGCCCTGCCTTTCACATTTGAACCTGCCTAGCTCTGCGAGCATCCTTTGGGGAGATTGCCTCCATTTCAAGTATTCCCTCTTATGTTTATTCTGATTGACAATTGACAGGCACATAGACTCCTTTCATCCCTCAATGGCCCTGTGAACTTGGGCATGCCAGAGCCCCATGCTGAGTTACTTATCTGTGCTGTGGGATGGGTGATCTCAAAGATTTCAAACTCCAGTGTCCTGGCAATTCACCTAGACAAAAGTTCAAGGCCCACAAGATGATTCCCACCCACTCTGAATTCTCACAGGGATATTCTGACTTTCTGCACCCCTTTTAGGGACCTGACAGAGAGTTTCTGGATGCTGGTCACCTGGTCCCCAACTCAGAAGATGGGTGACCTCATGATTCATTATCCAAATACTCCCTTCTGAGAGTAAAGGGGCTGGTTTTAATAATTACCCTAGAATAACAGATATAAACTGGGACTGTTTTCTGCAAATGGTGGATAAATGGTGACTTTATGAACAAAGAAAATAAACTGGCCCTACCTCTTGGTGCCTCAGCTGAAAGCTTCTGCCCTCGTGGTAGCAGTTGTAGGTTTTCAGCAGGGTTAAGAGCTCTGACGTAATAAGGTAAAGTCACACACATACTTCTGGAGTGTGACCAGGCTTTTTTTTAAACTGACATTTATAGTTAATTTCAAAATCTGAGCAGCAATGGCCTCAGTTTCCTCATTTGTAGAATAGGCATAATAGTGCATGTCATGGTGGTCACACACAATTGGTTAAGAGAACAGATTGCCACTGGACAAATGCTCTTCAGTATTCTTGAGGATATTATTTATCAGCCCTCATGGAAGGCACAGGGTGGAAATTAGAGGGAAGTGAAACTCACAGATGGACCATATGATTGTACCTAGGGCATTTGCACACTTTCATTATTGTGGGTAAAAGTTCCTGACAGACTCCTTGTATTTTACTCCTGAGTCACTTCCTCAAATAAATCCCTGGGGCTTGGATTACTGACATTTTAAAGCCTCCTGCTTTCCCCCCATCATCAGTATTCCCTACAAGGGCCTGATACGGCCGATTGTGGTGGTACCATTAGGGCAGCCTGTCTCTTTCCCATCCTGACTTCCTGGAGGGATGATCAAGGGATGAAGATAACAGTGGTGCGTAAGACCCCAGAGGCCCTAGGGAGGCCACTCTGCCCAAATGCTTTCTCCTCAGAATAAAAGGCAAAGTCACACTTGTGCCTTGGCTGGGGTGTGGCAGAGAAAAGACAATGACAGCTGCCTTGCCTGTACCCAAGCTGGGCAGCACCATCCAGTACACTTAAAATGCGAGTCACAGATATAATTTTAAATCTTCAGTAGCCACAATACAAAGGAAAATTAAGCAGGTGAAATTAGTTTTAATAACACATGTTATTGAACCCAATATATCTAAAATATTGTCATGTCAACATGTAATCTATATAAAAATACTAATGAGATCTTGCTTATTATTTTATTTTGTAAGAAGTGATTCCCCCCTGGAGCATGTTTTATATGAACAACACTTCTCCAGCCACATATCACATGCACAGCAGCCACATCTAGCTGGTGGCTCTCTTGATAGGTAGCACAGCTCTAGAACTTTCTCTGGTAGCAAGCAGTGGCCTTCACCCATGATGGAACGACCCCAAACTGTGGGTGAGCAACATCCACTCTGTAATGTGGGGGTGATGATAACTTACAGGGGAAGGGATTTATAATGGCAGCAACAACGCAGGACTAAGTGTTGCATGTTCACTGTGCGTGAAGCATGTGATGGTTAGGATATACATACATGAAATCAATCATGCTGACGTGACTGTGGCTTTTCCCAAAATGGTGGTTAATGTTGTTCTTATAAAATTTAAATAAGAAAAATGATGGTATGGTAGCATTGTGAAATGATACACAATGGAATGCCATCTGTTTCCTAAGGGTCTCTAACAGGAGAAGCCTAGGGTGCAGGGCTCCAGGGAACCAGTCCACATCAAGCAGGTGGCTAGTCCTCAGGATGGCAGATAGGAGGTCCCAAATTAGAAAATATTTAGATTCAGAACTCAAAAAGCAAGATAAAATGACAACTATATTTTTAAAATGAATTTTTAAAAGTATCCTAAGCATTTTTATGAGACAGAGAGTTAAAACAGAGTAAGCAAAGTTAAAAATTATTATGTTAATAACATATACTTCATCAGTAAAAACTCAAAACTCATTTTGAGGGTTTTTTTCTTTAACTGTTTAACACATAGTAAGAGTGTTAGTATTGCTCCAGTTATTTTTGTTTGTTTTTCAGTATTGCTCTAGTTTTTAAGTAAATACCATTTCTGCAGAATCATATTGAGTATTGTCACACTCTTCTACTTTTGTGGACCAGAGGGGAAGAGGTCAAACCCACAGCCTGAAGAGATCCTCGATTTCCAAAGAGACAGGCTTCAGAGACAACAATGACAACAACAACATGCTCCATCACTTGCCTGGAGCAGGCACACCGCACATCTGTGAAAAGTGCCCAGAATCCTTCCACCCAAAGGCTGCCTATAAAGTGGGGTGGGGCTGGGGGGCTGGCACAAGGAGACCATAGGCATGTAGCCCTCCTAGCACAAAGGCTTACTTTAGGATGGATTTGCTGTCACTGATAGGCCCTTGAGAACTGTGTGGACCATCTTCCTTCATCTTCTCCTCCTGTCTGCTGACTCGGAAGTTACCTGCCAGAAAGACCAGGAAGGGCAAGCAAACAGATGAGTGGGAGCAGCACTGGCTAGTGCAGCACCCAGAGCCCTGGTGTGGAGGCCAGCAGCCTGGTCTCACCTTACATCTCCCCATCTCCCCAATCCTTCATTCCCCAGTCCCCACCTCACTCCTACTCTCTGGCAGAAGATGACCACAGTTGAAGGGTCAGGCCCAGAGGACTTAGTGGAGTTTGATGTGTGTGATGTACACACACAAGCTAAGGTGGGCCAAGATCAGAATTGCCAAGCCAGCCATTCCTAGTCCTATCAGCCCCATTCCCAAAACTCCTGTCCATAATACCTATGGAGATCAATTGCTTCTTCCCTCCCCTGGGACACCCTGAATAATGGTTTCTGTCGCAATTACTCCTCCAAGCCTCCAAAGGAGGCTCACTCACCTCCTCCATTTCCACTGGGCCCCGGGTGGGTGGCCCCATGTCTGCCGCTGGGGTCAACACACCTGGGCCAGCTATCCTAGTGATGGCTTAATAGGTACCATGTTCACTACTTGCCACAGACTGTGTGGAGCATTTTCTGTGAACTATAGCAGGTCCTCAAATAACATTGTTTCATCCAGTGTTACAACATTGACAAGATGCTATAGGAACTTAACTCTTGTTGATATCATTTAGCCTATTGTGAAATTGGTTTCTTTAGATGTCGTTTCGCTTAAAGTCATAGAACCTATTGTCAGCATTAAGTGAGGTCTCACTGTGTTTTGTTTACTCCATACAACGTTATGAAGTAAATATCATCCTAATGCCATTTTATGGATGAGAAAACATGAACAGAATTTAACCACTTTGACCAAGATTCCCAGTGAATAAGAGGCAAAGCCACTGTTTGAACATAAGTAATTAGAGCCCATATTCTGTTCTCTTAAGCCCTTTTCTAAAATATATTGACCTTGGACAGTGACTTAACCCCCTGAGGAAAGAGTGAAGATAGGGAATGTTGCGAACAAGAAAAATAATCTCAGCCCCAAAGAGCCTGCGTCCCTAGCAAACATCCTGTAAGTTGATTGCCATCTGTTTAGTTTCAAAATTTTCCTTTCAGTTGAGTCAGACCCCACCCTGTTCCCGTGCGCCGGCTCTGTAAGCCAACAGCTAATCGCCACATCAGCTTCTGTGCAAAGCTTGCTTGCTTGCCTCTATATAAGGACTTAGCTGTAAGCGCTGGGCGCGACTCTAGATTGCAGGCCCTGCGGGCACCCTGTCTCCAGACACTTTGAGAGTTCGCCCCTGCGCAGGTTAAACTTGGCCAATAAAGTAACATCTTTGAAAACCTGAAAGTCTCCGACATTTGTTCTCGTGGTTGGTGGATGCAACAGGGAATACATAAAATGGAATCACTTTAACTAAGCTGCGAAAATTGCTAACATTATAAAGATCAAAGCATGAGAAAAGACTCCACTCTTCTTCTAACTAGCCTGGGAACTTAAACTTTTTGGAACTTTCTAGTCCTGTGTCAATGCCTGGACCTCTAGGTAACCCTCTAATTACCCTCTGAAGGACTCACATATATATCAACCTGACATCTGTTACCTAGACCACTGTGATATGGCCAGATCTCCTTGCACCCATGTTCCAGATGGCCCAGCATCCTTCACCCTGACTATCATCTAACTGATAACTCTCCCAGAGCAACCCTAGAGCTAAGAATGCATGACTAATAATTTTTAAGCATGTACTTTTGCTATAAAAAGTTTTCTTTCTTTTTTGGAGCACTTCTGGGCTTTTGCCTAATTATGTTTCCAGTTTGCAAAGTCTAAGACCCTTGAATAAATCTTTATCCTTTTTTTGTAGCAAAGCCTTCTGACTATTTTTGAGTTTAACACCTCTGAACCTTCCTTTTCTCATCTATACAATGAGGTAATCTCTGCCCTACAGGATTATTAGTGGATCTACATAGGAAACTATCTATGTCTCTTCCCATTCACAACCTGGAAAGGTTTGTGGAGCTTCTCAAATACTCCCAGGTTTCTCTGAAAAGAGAAAATTCACTGGAGAATTTTCTCTTCACTATAAGAATAAATTCACTGGAGCTTTCTGTATCTTGTTGGCATCTTTTGTACTGATTTTTACTTCCCTAACTCTTTCCACATTACTCCATCCAAGGACACTCTTATCAAGGCCCTTTGTGTGTTGGGCAGTGAGCAATAACTTTACACAGTCTCTGCAATTTTGAACCTGTCTCTACCTCCCTTCTTTCAAGTAGCAACTGGGAATCAAAGGGATTAGAAAATACTGGGAGGTGGCACAGACAGGGTTCACAGCCTGTCTTTCACACCAAGGGTGGTTCCTCCATAAAATCCCTACATCTGCTCATACAAACCTGGCTCAGTCATATCTTCTTGACCTGTGTGTGTGCAAATGTTACTGTGGGTCCATCCGTTGTTCTATTACTATCCTTGAAGTGGAGCCTGTCACTGCAGAGTGCTTTGTTCCCTCGGGCACTGACTCTGACAGATCCCGCACACTCTCCCCCATGCTTGCTTGACACCACTAACAGCCAAGACGAGCCTTATTCTCTATTGGCATTAGCACTTGATTCTATAAGCAGGGGACACATAGTTCATGTGGAAAAGGGGAATTATTTAGAGGAGGTGGGCTTCTCAGTGACCTCAGAATCACTCTATAAATACCTCCCCCTCTACCTTTGTCTAGAGTGAGGCAAATCTCAGCCTGAAGTGTTGTGGACCACTCTGCCTGGTTTCAGGAATTGTAACTCTACCCTCCATCCCTAAGGATGAGCAAGTGACCTCCAGAATGTGAGCCACAGGAGACAAAGCTTGTCTCTGGTAGCGAATGCTGCCTCAGTTTCCTCTCCCTGCCCCCAAAGCATGGTCTATATTGATAACAGGTAAGTCTCCTCACAGAGAGAGTGGCAACCTCAGCCAGACATGATTACTTGGGAGGCCATCATGGAAGGACTCCAGGGGCTGCAACAAAGAGGGAGCGATGGACTTGGGCCCCCAGGATATGTGACATAGCCCGAGTCCCCATGTCCTCTGGGAGAAGCACTTCCTGGCTCTAATCCCCTTAAGCCTGAAGACCTGATGGGGAGGGGTGCAGCTCCTTGCCTTGCCAGAGGGGATCCCAGGGGGGAAAAATCTGGCATCACAAAGAATTCCTCAAAAACCTGTGAAACCTGCTCTGCTAAGAGTGCTTTCATTCATATGTTAAGGGTCTGAGCAGGAAACCCTGAATGTTTCTGCAAAACTCCCTTCCTGACAGACTCTGAGTCATACTAAGCCCTCAGATTTCTTTGAAATGTTATCTACTGTTTGATCCTTGCCACCCTGCATTCCTGTGTATTATAACCCAATAAAAGCCCCTGGAAGAAGGGGCTCAAGGCCTTTTTCCTTGGAGAAACTGGCCACCTCTCCTCCCCAAGCAGATCACGCCTTGGTAGTTTACTTTCATCCGTGGTGGATGGGGGGGACTTGCAGGAAAAGTCACCCCCACACTGAAGAGAGGGAAGGTGCCCAGCTCTAGCCAGCACAAGGCCCTACCCCTGTGAGGCACCATGGGGCTTGAGGAAGGCACCGCCTGCTGAATTCTTCTAGGCCCATTTTGAAATAGGGTTTCATTTCCTCTGCACCGCAGTTCTCCTGGGGAAAACATGACCTGCCAGGCTCCCCCTCTGGGTTCTTCCTCAAATACCTCCTACAGAGAAGCTGGCTTAATTCTGGGTGTAAGGCTGAATGTCTGGGGTTCTCACTCAATGTTGTTTCTGTGGGCACATGGCATAAGCATATCTTGCTTGGCAACCTCAATACAGAAGGGCTGCATTTACCCAGAACAGGAGGTGGTTTTTCTTTTGCCTTCCTCTTAACTGAGCTTCTCTCCCACTCCTCCCTACTTGCTGCTCTGAGCTCCAGCCTTCCTGAGCTGCTGCTCCCAGCTTCCCTAAAAGGCTCTGTGGCTTTTCCTCCATCTGACCTTTCACGGTGCTGTTGTCTGCTCAGAACCCATCCTTCTTTCTGTCCTCTGCCCTGACGTTAGCTCCTCCGGAAGTTGCTCCTCTCAGGCTCTGCTCCTGCCTCCAGTTCCCACTTATTTTGACTCCCTTGGAAGAAGAGGAGTGCAGTGCTTCAGGGATGCTGCTTTTCTGCCTTGTTTCCAGTATCGAACACAAGCCTGGCACATTGCAGGAGGTTCATAAATAGCTGTTAAATTATTAGACGAATACAAAAAGGCCCATGGGTACCCACAAGTCAACTTTTCCAGAGTCGTATATGTATAGTGGGAATAAAACACATAAATGTCTCCAGGGCCAGGGAGGTGATCCAGCTGAGACACTGGTCAGCGGCATCCACGATGAGCTGGAGAACACATCCCTTCTCTAGAGGGGTGCTCTTATGGTGTTTCAGAAGAAGCCAGACACCTGGGTTTTTACTGGCTATATTTCACTGTTTAAAGCTGGGGGACTGGCAAAGACAGTGACTGGCCCTGTGACTGTGTGATGGCTCAAATTCTCCAGCCCTTGTAGTTGTGGGGCCATGTGATTAATTCTGAAAATGAAGTGCTTTGAAGTGCTCCAGGTCAGCTCAGCTGAGCCACTGCCAACTTGTAGCTCTCATGCCCCCTGCTATGGTGACCCTGAAAGTCACATGTCCCAATTGGTGCATCTTCCTGATGAGCAGTCTGTGATCTCCTCTGTGAACCAGGCACTCCATGGACTGGGAAAGAGAAACCAGCCTCTGCTGTGATAAGCCCCTGACCTTTCAAGGATTTGTAAATTCAGGATAACCTAGACTATCCTGACTAATGCAGTACATAATTCCAATGGAGATTATATATATATATATATATATATATATATATATATATATATATATATCACTTGCAAGACAAATAGATGCCCTTAGTGGGGCTCCAGTTTGTGACTTTTGATTCAAGACATGACTCAGTTTACAATACTTTCATTCTCTCACAGCATGTGGGGAATATGCTCATTTTGCTCTATGTAGTAGGAACACATAAGTGGATTTCTATGTAAGTCAGGCACTGACTAGTTATAAAAAGAAGATATTTCCAATAGAGCTCTGGGCTGGGAGCTGCTAAAGTGCCATGTGTCTTCAAATGCATGTATTTTCTTTAAGTATAATTTTTTTAGATTTTATTTATTTATTTTTACAGAGAGAAATGAAGGGAAGGAAAAAGAGAGACAAACATCAATATGTGGTTGCCTCTTGTGTGCTCCCTACTGGGGACCTGGCCTGCAATCCAGGCATGTGCCCTGACTGGGAATTGAACCAATGACCCTTTGGTTTGCAGGCTGGCACTCAATCCACTGAGCCACATACCAGCCAGGGCTGCATGTATTTTCTTCTCTGAGTCTTAATTTTCTCATCTGTACAATGGAAATATTGACCTACAATGGGACAGAAATTTTCTCAACTGTAGAACTCTCTTCAAATGGAACATTGTACCAAATCAGATGAAAGAGGGCTGCTTTTGTTGACAGTGAAATGGGTTGCAGGGAGCCCCATCCAGTGCCTTGCCTAGGAGTCTGGATAATACTATTTGCAAAGCACTGGGCTGGGTATCACGTGAGCTCTTCCTCACACTGACTTTCAGGAATGTTTTGCCCCTGAGAGGCTGCTAATTCAATGGCTATAACTAAGGTGCTGAGTGTCTCCAGCTGGAGTTGGGTAGCATCATCTGGGGGAAGCTATGCAGAAGAAGGAATCAGAAGGAAAGAGAAGTAAGGTTCTGGATGGCAGATGGCGTACTGAAGGGAGAAAGGGGGATGTGAGACAAAGGGTAGACAGTTTAGTTTAGAGGGTCAGAGAATAAAGTCTTGATAGGGGACTCAAGAGTTGGAAAATTTTAGTTTAAGGTAAAAAGTTATAAGCCTAGCAAGTAAGGTGTATGTTAAAGCTTTTGTTTCAGAAACTACAGATAAAGCCCATCCTGGCTTCTTGGAAAACAGCTGACCTCCTGGGGCACTCCTGAAGATTACCACCTGAGGACAACTGGAGGCATCCGAGCATTTGTGTTCTAGGGAGAGACAGAGGACCACCTGCCCCAGCTAACGGCTAACCTTCCCAGAACAGGAATGTTGCAGCTTCTCTCACCTAATCTTGCCTGAATCTCAAAGCCCTCACTGCACCTTGTTTATTCCCCCTGTTATAAAAACATTCGCCTGGAAAGAAAAGACAACATGGTCTGTTAGGGTATGAACCCTCCATCTTTTCAGATGGCCAGCCATCTGAATAAAGCACCCATAAAGATTCAATCACTGCCATTGCTTATTGGGTTTGGTAGTGACAGGCAGCCTGAATGCTGGTGTCTTTTCCGGTTTCAGTCTGCCATCTCAGGTAAGGGTGGCAGGTAAGCAAGTCTTGGGGGGAGGCAATGAAGGGTCTGCTTCAGCAAAGGGGGGATCTTCCAACTCACTAAGCTGGGTCTCCAGCCTTATGGGGTGAAAACCTTGCCCCANCATAAAGATTCAATCACTGCCATTGCTTATTGGGTTTGGTAGTGACAGGCAGCCTGAATGCTGGTGTCTTTTCCGGTTTCAGTCTGCCATCTCAGGTAAGGGTGGCAGGTAAGCAAGTCTTGGGGGGAGGCAATGAAGGGTCTGCTTCAGCAAAGGGGGGATCTTCCAACTCACTAAGCTGGGTCTCCAGCCTTATGGGGCAAAAACCTTGCCCCACAGAAAAACAGCCTCTCCTTTGAGAGAGACACATATCTCTGTGTCCTCTGGCACTCATCATCTGTGTGGCCCTAAGCAAATCACATAGTTTAACTAGTTTACATGTTCCAACTCTTCACCCGACATAGGCAACATCTCCATCTCCTTCAGTTCTGGTCCTAAGCTATGGGGTCACTCACAGAATTCAACTTCAGGTCTTTACACTGAGCATTTATGTCCCTTTTACCAGACTGAAGGTTGAGAGGATTGTTATTCATTTTAACATTCCCAGTGTTTTGTTGAGTACTAAATCGAAATGCACATATACCTAAGGGGTGTCTTAGAGGTAACTTGAATGAAAGCTTCAAGGGATAGAGAGAAGGCACACACCCCAGCAAGAAACTGAATGAAGGTTTTCCTCCCTTTGAAGCATGTCCCCAAACCCACTCCTTCAACACCCACTCTCTGAGCACATGTGGCAGACCTTTGAAATTTTCGAACAAAGTGTTTGCCAACTGGGTGCACTGAACAGCAGTTTGGAAGGGTGCCTTTTATAAAAAAACACAATCTTAAACCCTAGGCAGTAGCCCAAATGCAAATGGATTAAAGTACCTTGGTTGAAGTGGTAGTGGGGTTGTGGGAGGAATGGGCTGGGGCCGGCCACAGAGTGACAGACGTATCCGGGAAGGCCTAGCCTGTGGCTCTGGGAGCCTTCTTTGTCCTGGTCTGCTCCCCTCCCCCAGCCCCAGGGCACACAGTTCAGGCCTCTAGGCTTGCTTCCCAGTTAGAAGAGACTCTGTTCTCACCATAGGAGGGGCTCTAGGGGAGTGTGCCAGCCTTGATGACCTGTCCCCAGTGAACAGGCAGTGAATTGTTCTAGTTTTCCACTTCAGTGGTTGCTCTGCCAGCCCCATGGGGGTGCTGCTGAAGGCAGCCAGAATCACAGCCTGCCCTCACTATTGTCTCTGGCCTTTGGTTTGGGACAGAGGGTACTGAAGTCTTTTCAACTGCTAGGCTTGGCCTACCTCTCCTCTTTTATGGTCATGGTGCTCTGTAGCTCTTCAGGTCACAACTATAGCCCAATTCCTATTGGCCAATGGCTGAGGAGAATAAGAAGGCTATCGAGTAGAGTTTTCATAAATTTAAATTGAGTGCACTTGAACTTTTACTTCAAGGCTGTATACTGCCTGCATTTTAGTCTTACAATGCCCTCTCTTTTTTATGAAATAATGACCAAAAAGCTGGTCCTTGTTATCCCTACTTTGCAAAATGGAAAATGTGTCAATATACAAACTAAAATGTTCGGAGGGTATCTGGGAAAACGGAAAGCTTGGTAACCTCTGTTCTAACATTTAAAAAATTATGATTCTTATTTTCCTCTTTAGGCAAGATTAAAGTCAAATATATAACAGAAGTGACATGGGAAGGAGAAAGGAGAACAGAAAGGAGGACAGAGCCTGTGGGAATCAATCTGCTCTCACCAGAAGGAGGAGAGCAGATCCCTCTGAAGGGAGAGGGCAAGTGCTGATAACATTGCTGAACATTCCTGGTAAGCCTGTCTCCTGGTCCACAGGCTGTGGCTACAGCTTTCAAACGCCAGTCAGGGACAGCAGGGAGGCCTGGAAAACAATGCACCTTAAAGGGGCCCTCCCTGGTATCTGCTAGCCAGCAATGGCAGGACCTGGGCCAGGAAAGAAGCTGCAGTGCTGGTACTGGCTACCTCTGAGGGAGGGTCTGGCTGGACACAGGCTGCTCCTCAGCAACACATTGTTGCTGAAAAGCCAGCTGTTAGAATGTGGATGGCAGGCAGCAACTTAGTAGCTGCAGATCCTACCCCCTTCTAAGCTGCTGTTCTCACCCCTCCTCCCAATGCCACCATCACAGCCCTGTAGCTCAGCCACATGCCTTCATGCCCCAGTACTAATGGTTAGGAAGCCCTGGGAGGACACTGTGCACTGCAGAAGAGGTGGCTGCAGAGCCACTAGCCACCTCCGTTCCCCCCACGCCTTCTTCTGGGCTGGTCCCACAGAGCCCCACTTGCCTTTATTATATCCTCCCACTTATGCAGTTCTGGGCTCCCACTGACAGGCCTTCCCTGGGCCCATTCTGGCGCCCAGGCTTCCCTGACATGATTGCCCTTCTTCTGAAGAGCCTGGCCTTTTGCTCTCTTGAAGGCTGGCCTTCCTCAGAGCTTCCTGGCAGCCCCAGCCCAGAGGCAGCTAGGTGTCTGGTTTCTGCCCTTGCTTTCAAGGCACAGCAGGCTGGGGCAAGAAAGCCTTTTCCAGTCCTCCTGCTATCCCTCGAATGCACATTCCCTGGCCCCTCAGGACCATATCCCGGCCCCCCACCCCCCCGAAACTGGGCTCACTATTCCTATTAAGAGGCCTTCTATGGAAACAGGAATCTTCTCAGCTATGCTTTTTGGTCCAAACAGAAGCTCAGAATGACCACTGAGGCCTGGTGCCAGGAGTGTAGCCCCTTTGAGTGCTCAGTGTCAGTTACCAGAACAGTGCACTGGGTGCAATGAACAACAGTTTGGAAGGCACTACCTCAAGCTGTGCCACTCACTGCAAGAGGCCTGTGACACATGCAGCTGCTGGGGGTGGTTTCCTGAGAAACATGGTGTATCTTAGAAACTTCTGGGTCATGGAACCTTCTGGAGGCTTTTGAAAATTTAACACACAATCCTTAGGAAAATGCATGTGTGTACACATGCACATGCTAAATTTGCATATCACTGCAGGGGATTAAGAAGCTCTTGTTCATGTGCCCCTGGATCCTCAGATCCCAGGTTAAGAACTTCTGCTGAAACTTACCAAAGCAAAAGATAGGAAGCAAGGGATGTCATGGAGAGAATTCTGGATGTGAGTTTCATTGGAGTATCAACTTAGTGTGTGACCAGCATTTTGTGCAATTTCTTGGTCCTTGTTTTAGGCAGGACTGTACTAGCAGAGCCTGATCCACTTGAGAGGCTACAGAGATATGACACTCCCACCAACCAAGGTCAGAGAGGGCAAAGGGAAGGGGTTCCAAATCTGCCCCTCAGCAGTACACCCTGGGCAAAGAGGTCAGACAGCCAGAAGAGGAGACTGAGCAAACTGCAAGTTCCCCTTTAACAAGAGTGAAAACACATCTGCAGAAGCTTTGGGAAGTGCAGCCACTTCTTATTTAATTTTAATTTACTTTAAAACAATTTCAAAGTATTTTCTTCAATGTACTCTGTGACAGGATAACCACTTAACCTTTACAAAGATCTGGGTTTAAAACTCTGCCATGTGATTCTTTAGCTGTGTGACCTTAGGCAAGTCCCTTTCCCTCTCTCAACCTTAGGTTCCTCATTAGTTGAATCACTGACTGCTGTGAAGGTGAATGAGGACACATGTAAGATGGGACTCACAGGTAATACACAGAAGCTCCAGTAATAGGTCATAATAAGGCTCCAGGGAGGCTATGAGACTCTAGAGATGGGAAAGTGGAACTGACTCAAAGAGGATGGCAGTTCTCCCAGGAGTGGCTGTGAGCAAAGGCACAGGACTGCGTTTACTTTCAAAACCTAGACCCAGATCCCCAGACCTCCAGTCCACAGGGTTTTCTGGATGACCCCATAGTCAGGATATTCCCCTTTGAAGCTTCACATTTACAGGATCTGAACTGTGTGATATGACCGAGTTCTGTTCATGTTCTTTGTTACGGGTCACTGTGTAGCTGATCCTGACCTGGGAGTACCCTGGACCTTCACTCTGTTCTCAACTTCCAGGCTACCCTCACAGTGAAGACACAACCCTACCTGTTTCACAATGACACTGTAATCTGTGGCCTCAACCTCATTTTCACTGGCAAGTCTTGAATCATCAGCACAACACAGAATTATGAGAAGAACTAATGAAAATACACTTGAAGACTGGCAAAGTACTGAAACACACCCCCTTACTACTTTCAGCCAGCAGTATTTTGACCTAAGCTTAGCATGTTCCATTTTCTCTTCTCTCCTTCCCCTTCCTCTTCCCTCCAGCCCCCTCCATTTCCCCTCCCTCTGCCTAGCATCTCTCATCCTGTTGACAGCAGCAGCTCAGGAATTACACAGGGGGGTAAGTAGGAGGCAAGCAGATCTGCATGCACCCATTAGTCTGTTAGTTCTACCAATTCATTTACAGTTTTAGTGTAAAGGATGAGAGGATTGTGAAGGTTGATTAAACTTTTAAATCATAGCTACAGACAACAAATCTTGATTGTGTTGCAGACAGTTAAACTACAACGTAGCCAGTGAGGGTCTCTTCAGCAAGCGAAAGTTCATGGCTTTGGAGTCTAACCTGTTTGGGTTCAAATTACAGAATTCCAGCCTTTATTTGCTGTGACATTTAATTCTTTTGTTAACTGTGGTTACTAAAGCTCCCCTTACAGTATTTTAAGATAGCACTGGCACTGGTCTGTTATTCACGCCCAATAGTAACAGGGCTGTGCCAGATTAATAATAATAATAATAATAATAATAATAATAATAATAATAATAAACCTGAGGCATCTCCCAGAGTGGAAAGTGTAGGACTGAGCGTCAGGAGGATGGGGGAGAGCAGGGTGAGCTCTGAAGTCAGTAGGTGAAATAAGTGAGACCTGGCACAATAAACCCTGGGTTCAAATCCTGACTCAACCACTGATTCATCTGGGTAGAACTGGATAATTCCCCACGTTTTCAAGCATCAGCTTTCCCATCTGAAAATGGGGATAGTGAAAGTATTCGGGTTGTAGGAAGGTGTACTGTGCTAAACCCCCTAACACAGTGGAACAAGGCAAATCCTCTATTAGATAGTGATTGAGAGGCAAGGATAGCAATTGTTTGCTTTCCAGGCATGAAAGCTGAGGGTTGTGCCAGAGGCACTTGGAGCCTCTCCCCACAACTCTAAGATCAGTGTTTTTAGGATACTAAGATGAGAGACAATGTGGGCAAGGCGTAACCTTGGATCGCCTCACCTGTCTTGCCCAGGTTTTAGCCCTTAAAATGCCCTCCTGTGGGAGGAGGTGCCTAGAGTAATGTCCACTCACTCCCTCCTCAGCATAAGGCCGAGGCTCTTGGCGAGCCAGGCTGGCAGAGGGAGGGGACCCAGCTTGCGGGAGCCGAGGAGCACCAGTGCCTAGGGTCCAGGGTTCATGACTGGGGGAGGCGGGGGCTCGGAGGCAGAGGTGTCAGTCCTACCTGGACGCCCCCGAACTCTCTTGCCCACGTATCACTCACTCACCGTCCACACATCGAGTACATCAAAGGCGGCTGTCAGCACTGCGCCCTCGCTGGCTCCGGCGCTGAGACCTAGGTGCCTACTGCCCAAGGCAGCGGGGCTCGGTGACTCCCCCAGCCTCTCCCGGCCTCCCGCAGGCTCTAGCCAGAGGTGACGTCTGTCTGTCCCTCTTTGCCCCGCCCCTCCCCGCCTCTCGCCCGGCGGCTAATGGCTCCACTTTGCCTGGACTACCTGGTACCCGGCGCTCTGGGAAGGGTCAGTGCCTAAGGGGGTTCGGGGGATGTTGGGGCGTCGGGCCTGCGGGGTGTCCTCTGATCGCCAGCAGGACGTCCGGAAACTCGGGAGGGTCCGAATACGATGGGTAACCTGACCCCTTGGGTTTCTGACCAAGGCCGTAGCGTGAGCGTGGACTAGTTACTAGTGTGCTCATCAGAGGGGTAGAATGTTATCAGTAAGGCCCTAAGCATAGCTATTTTTTTGCTTAAGAGGCACCGGTTGTGGGGGGCTATTTGCTTGATGTGGCCTCTCAGATCTCCACTGTGTTTAAGAAATCTGATGGGTTAATGAAGAGGAGAAGATAAACTCCGTCAGCGCCTGCTACACGTGTTTGTTTGCCTGTGGCAGAGACACCACAGACCTTTGGGGAACTCGGAACGGTTCAGTGTTTCTGGGGTGTGTGAGTAGCAGGGCACCGGAAGGGGTTAATGGAAACATTTTAGATTTCTGTTTTAGCTCCTTTTTCCGAGTTCTGACCTCAGAATGGACCTCCTCTTTCCTGCCCCAAGATGAATCATTTTAGTTACATTTAATCTCTGGTTCTTAATCTTTTTGTTACAGAAAACAACTCAGCCGCTTTCGGGTGTACGGAGTGGAACTTTATTTTGCGCGCGCAGACCCAGAGGAGTCAGTCTCCAAATTCGGGGCCCCTATCAGTGGGGAACAATTGCTTATATAGGGTGAGGGGCAGTCTGTCACTGGGACCGTTACTTCTGGCTCAAAAGCAAGAAAGTGGACTGCTGATAGGAGTTAATACTAATTTCTTTGTTCTTACTTCCCAGTTACTCAGTTACTTGCTCTCCCTGATCTTGTTGACTCAGCTTCGAGCATCCACCCTGGGTGGGCCGTTAGCCATTACAGTCATCCTATTGATTCAGCGGCTAGCTCCCCTCCTGGGCAGGCCACTACATTTTTAGAGTTACGTGGACACTTTAGAATCTTGTATGAGATCTAGAAAAATCCTACATAAGCAAAGATGAGCTCAGTTTAGTTTATGGGCCTAGACCCCATTTTAGAGAGGCTGTGCTAATTAATCACTGTTGTAACGACTGCTGGATTGGGGTAAAGAGATTGGGCTCTGCCATCTATTGGGTTGGCCAAAAAGTCCATTTAGTTTTGTTCTGTAAAATAAAACCTATTTTTCATTTTCACCAATAACTTTATTGATTTGGATATTTTGAGTATGTCAGCTATCTTCCTCCATTGGCTTCTAGTGGATAGAGGCCAGGGGTGCTGTTAAACATCTTCCCATGCATAACACAGCCCCACAGCAAAGAATTATTTGGGCAAAATGGCAATAGTACCAAGGAAGTTCACAAACCACTTTTGACATGTTTCATCAGTCACAGAACCTTCTCCATACACTGCACAAATCTTTTTGTGTGTGTATATGTGTTTTTAGTTGTGATTTTACTTTTCTTGAAATAATATAGCACAATATGCTAAAAATGTTGCATATTTCCTTCCATCTTCAACATTAAAATGGCTACACAAAAATTCACCAATTTTGATAAGTTGTTTATTTTTAAAATATATTGTATTGATTATGCTATTACAGTTGTTCCATTTTTTCTCCCCTCTATTGCCCTCTGCACTGCACCCCCTGCCACCAGTATCCCTCCTTAGTTCGTATCCATGGGTCGTGCCTGTAAGTTCTTTGGCTTCTTCATTTGCTATACTATTCTTAACCTCCCCCTGTCTATTTTGTACCCACTGTTGCATCCACCAACCACGAGAACAAATGTGGGAGACTTTCAGGGTTTCAAAGATGTTACTTTATTGGCCAAGTTTAACCTGCGCAGGGGCAAACTCTCAAAGTGTCCAGAGACACAGTGCGCGCAAGGGCTGCAAACGAGAGTTGTGCCCAGTGCTTACATCTAAGGGTTTATATAGAGGCGAACAAACAAGCCTAGCTAAGTCCTAATATGTCGTCAGCAAGCAAGCGTTACACAGAAGTTGATGTGGCGGTTAGCAGTTTGGGGCCTAGCCAGAGAAAAAAAACTTTTCAAATACTAAGCACATTTCAATCACTTATCTTACCCTAGAGAGAACAGGATGCCTGCCTAACACAGAATGTTTGCTTAACCTTATTTCATACTTCTTGTTCTGTTTCCTCCCACTTTTGTAACAAAGGTTACTATTTTCCTTCTCATAAGCCTCTTGGGGCTGATTCCGCTTTTCCTGCTCTCAACACCTACCATTCATGCTTCCTATTCATTGTACCTTTCCCCACATTCTCCCCCAACCCCTCCCAATTTTGATGTTTTTTTAAATGCGTGCTGATGTGACAGCTGTCACAATACAATCTAACAAAATTGTTTCCAATAAAACTAAAGGCAACTAAGCCCTGCTAGAGCCATCATATGGAAAAAAGCTAAACAAACTTTTTGGCCAACCCAGTACTTTCTATGTAAACTTGCCATGTTGCAACCTTTCTGGGCCTCAGTTTCCCCACCTGCAAAAATGAGGGGACTAAAGATAAGCAGTCCAGGGGTCCTTCACCACTGCCTTTCTGTGAGTTCATGGAGAATGGCGCATCCTCTGCCAGCTCAGGGTATCCCTGTGGTTGGAGACCTCCTTTCTTGCATAGTCCAAAGATCTGGTTATCAAGGCTAAGGCTAATAATTAAGTTATTTGTTTTTGAACAGCGGGTAAAATGCAAGATAACCCTGTGAGCACTTATTTATGCCCAATAGGGTAATCAAACAGCACCATAGTAACACAACTTCCCTTGGGCATTCCAACTCTTGAAAGTGAATTAATCTCTCACCTAGTTGATGCTATCCTTAGGGCCCGTAGTCTGGATGAGGATTGGATTTGAGGAAGCAACACTAAGTGTCCTGAATGCCTGATGTGTCAGACTGTGCTAGATACTTTACATCAGGGATACCAAGCAATTTTCTGAACAGTCCTGAGGAGGGGCATAACTACCTGAATTTTACACGGCATACAAGTGTCCATCCCTCGGGTCCTCAGTTCCTTCAGTGGAACTGTAGCTGGCCTTCAGCTCATTTATGGTGGGTGTTGTAGGTGGTGTTAGTTGCCAACCCAATATCTATTTCCTTCTTTGGAAAATAATGAAGAGAGGAAGGAAGAAAAGGATAAGAAAGGTAAAAAAGGAAAGGAAAAGGATAGGAAAGGAGAAAGAGAAATTTGTTCAGAGCAGCAACATGCAGGCCCCTAGTGACAGATCATGATCACTTGTATTTTTCATACTGCACTGATGTAATACAACAAAACAGAGGTTTGGCTGCCTACCGCCACAAAAGCCAAACTTGTGAGGCAGATGCTGGTGCAGAAGGAAAGAGGTTTTATTCAGGTCCCACATGACCTGGATAAATTGTGGACTTCTGTCACAAAAACCCTCTCCTCTTTCTGTTCAAGCTCAAAGTTCTTTTAAGGTTAGGAGGAGACAGGTTTTTTTCCTATCCAGTTACCTTTCTAGCTTTTTGCATGCTCTTGGGGGCCCTATCCATTCATCTTTCTAGCTATCCATGGGCTCTTGGACTCTATCCATTGATATGTCTAGCTTTGGGTGCACTCAGTGTAAGAACCTCTATCTGCCGCCATCTTGGCCAATGGGGGAGACTCCCCAGCATTCTGACTATCTATGGTAACACTCACAGTCCAATAGTGAGTCATGAAATTCAGTTATTAGATGACTAATGTTTTAAAAAATTGAAGAGAAAATATCAGGGTACAGCACACATAGTAAATGTAAGTTGTATTTTATGAAACTGTTTGTACTATTATGTCTCAATTGTGCATATTAGGCTGTGATATGAAATGTTTTTCTCACTGTGGGCCACAGTCAGACATGTTTAAAGGTGACTCTCTAAGTCAATCTTGACATTCCTTTTCATGGTTTTCCCACCTTTCTTTGAATCTAAAAGTGTCTGTATGACCCACTTCTGGTCAAAGAAAGAGTGAAATGGAGAAGAGAGGGATTTTGAGTGAGAGAGAAGGTGATTTTTGCTTTACTGGTAGAAGGAACAGATGCCCCCTTCCCCAGCTTTTCTGTCTCAAATGTGGATATAATGTGTAAAGTCTGAAATATTAGGAGTCCTTGTGGGATCATGATAAGGCTGGAAATATAAAGATAAAAGGAGTCTGGGTCCTCATTCACATCATGGAGCCACTGTACCACATCTGGTTACCCTAGAGTTTTTGCCATGGAGAAAATGAAAACCTTATTTGTTTAAGCTAGAGGTTGATAAATCTTTTCTGTAATGGTCCATAGAATACATATTTTTGGCTTTGTGTGCTAAATGGCCTGTGTTGTAACTATTAGCTCTGCTGTTGTAATTTGAAAGCATACAAACATACACAACATAAACCAAAGGTCATGGCTGTGATTCCAATAAAACTATTTAAAAACAGGTGACAGGCTGTTGGGGACCTCTCTGCCTGGTTTCAGGAAGTATAACCTTAACCCCGCCCCCACCGTGCCCTCGTGGATAAGTGAGTGACCTCTGGAATTCGAGCCACAGGAGACAAAGCTTGTCTCCAGTAGTGAATTCTGCCTCAGTTTCCTCTCCCTGCCCCCAAAGCTTGGTCGGAAGTCAATGACAGGTAAGACCCCTCACAGTAGGAGGCAACCTAAGCCAGACTTGGTCACTTGGGAGGCCTTCCTGGAAGGACCTGGTGGTGGTGGTGGTGGTGGGGGCTGCAACAAAGAGGAAGCGATGGACTCGGGCCCCCAGAATATGTGACATAGCCCGAGTCCCCATGTCCTCTGGGAGAAGCACTTCCTGGCTCTAATCCCCTTAAGCCTGAATACCTGATGGGGAGGGGTGCAGCTCCTTGCCTTGCCAGAGGGGATCCCAGGGGGGAAAAATCTGGCATCACAAAGAATTCCTCAAAAACCTGTGAAACCTGCTCTGCTAAGAGTGCTTTCATTCATATGTTAAGGGTCTGAGCAGGAAACCCTGAATGTTTTTGCAAAACTCCTTTCCTGACAGACTCTGAGTCATACTAAGCCCTCAGATTTCTTTGAAATGTTATCTACTGTTTGATCCTTGCCACCCTGCATTCCTGTGTATTATAACCCAATAAAAGCCCCTGGAAGAAGGGGCTCGAGGCCTTTTTTCCTCGGAGAAATTGGCTGCTCTGGGCCTTCGTTTCCTCTGAGAAACTGGCCACCTCTCCTCCTCAAGCAGATCACATCTTGTCTTGTTTACTTTCATCTGTGGTGGACGGGGGGGACTTGCAGGAAAAGTCGCCCCCACAGTAGGCCATGTGTAACCCATGGTTTGCTAGCTCTCTCTCAAGATGATCTTGCTGCCTTTATTGGTTCTCTCAACTCATCTCCTCTTACTTCCTGTCTTCTCTGCTGTGGTCACACTCTTTTTCCACACATCAGGTCCACTCCCACCTTGGATCCTTCATACTTGCTGATCCTTCAGTCTGAGGCTTTTCCCCCAAATGTGGACAGGACTTGATCCTTCACCTCCTTCAAATCTTTACTCATAAGTCACCTTCTCTTAGAAGCCTTCCTTGGTTCCCTAAATAAAATGCCCCTCCATGGCCCACAGGTAATATTCTGTGACATGCTACATATTTTACTTCTTTATTATGAGGTTCTTTTAAAAAAATCATGTATTTTTAGAGAGGGGGAAGGAAGGGAGAAAGAGAAGGAGAGAAATGTAGATTGGCTGCCTCTCACATGCCCCCAACTGAGGATCTGACCTGCTACCCAGGCACATGTCCTGACTGGTAGTTGAACCTGCAACCTTTCATCTAGCATGCTGATGCTCCACTGAGCAACACCAGCCAGGGCTATTATGAGCTTAATAAGGGAGAACTGTATCTGTTTCCTTGGATGTGGGCTATGGACTCTGCCTGAAACATCATGGTGTTTAATAAATATTTGGTATATAATTGATTTTTTTTCCTTTTTGCTAGATTCAGGTGAGAAAACAGACTCAGGGAGGCTCCTTATCCTATCCAAGGGGACACAGAGAGTGAAGTTGTAGAATCTGAGTTTTCACTCTAGTGGCCCTGGGAGGTCATGTTTGTGCCACCAACAAGTGAGAGGAGAACAACTTCTATTTTCATTAGAAGATCAGCCTTAAGGGAGCTGAAGCCACATAGAAATTTCTGTAAGACTTGCCTTAGGACATTAACCCAGTAAAGGAGGCCTCTGGGAGTCCATTAAAGGAACCAGGCATTATCCTGTTCATTTTGGGCATTCTCACTTTTATAGCATTCTGCATCAGAAAGTCTTTTAAAGAGTTATTATTTTGTGAACTTTCAAAGTTCACAAAAAATTCTTACTTGTAATATCCATAAAAAGCCAAATGAAAACACATATGATTTGACATTTTTAGTCAGGAAAGAACCACAAAGAGTGAGTTTATATTTGATTTACAAGTGGGAAAACTTAAGGGAGCTAATAGTTCATGAAATACATGTGACACCTTGTGTCAGGCAAGTCTGCCACTGGGGAAAGCTGTTCTGATGAGCTTTTGCTTGAGTCCTCCCTGCCCGAGGGCATTGCTTCAATAAGACTGAGAAATTAGCCCTGGCTGGTGTAGCTCAGTGGATTGAGTGCTGGCCTGCGAACCACACGATCGCAGTTCGATTCCCAGTCAGGGCACACGCCTGGGTTGCAGGCCAGTTCCCAGCAGGGGACGCATGAGAGGCAACCATACATTGCTATTTCTCTCCCTCTCTCCTTCCCTTCCCCTCTAAAAATAAATAAATAAATACCTTATGAAAAAAAGACTGAGAAATTGCCTTCTTTCTTCTGCTGGGTTGAGAGGCAAGTCATAAAAATGCCTGGGTATAATCAATCGTAGGTTGAGATGCAATTCAGATTTTTCTGAGTCTCCAGAGTAAGTTTATATATTTTAAGCTAAACAGTATTAATTATGAAGATAATTTTAAGACCATTTCCTTAAGTTGGCAAAGGGGAATTTGAATTAAAATTACTGGTTAATTGCCTAAGGCCTTTTATGAATGACTTTGTATGATTTCTTCCCCTTCATTGTTTCTGACATAAAATTCAGCACCAGTGACATTTTGAAGTAATTTTTAATTTTAATTTTTAATTTTTTTTCTTATTTAGAATTGTTCAAGTACACTTTTCTCCATTTTCCTGCCACCACTTTCCCCCAGCCCCACCCACTCCCACATCCTACCCTCAATCCTATCCCTCTTTGACTTTCTCCATATGTCCTTTATACATGTTCCTTGATGACCCTTCCCAGTTTTCCTCCATTATTGTCTTCCACCTTCCCTTTGGTTACCATCAATTTGTTTTTTATTTCAATGTCTCTGGTTACATTTTGCTTGCTTGTTTGTTTTGTTGATTATATTCCACTTATAGGTGAGATCATATAGTATTTGTTTTTCATTGTCTGGCTTATTTCACTTAGCATAATGCTCTCCAGATCCATCCATGTTTTCATGAAGGAGCTCCTTCTTTCTCTCTGTTGTGTAGTATTCCATTGTGTAAATGTACCACAGGTTTTGATCCACGTATTTACTCATGGGCACTTAGGTTGCTTCTAGCACTTGGCTATTGTGAATTGTGCTGCTATGAACCTTGGGGTGTATAGGTTCTTTTGAATCGGTGTTTCAGGGTTCTAAGGGTACAGTCCCAGAGGTGGAATTGATAGGTCAAAAGGCAGTTCCCCTTTTAGTTTTTTTGAGGAAACTCCATTTTGTTTTTCACAGTGGCTAAACCAGTCTTCATTCCCACCAACAATGTGCTAGGGTTCCCTTTTCTCCACAGCCTCACCAGAACTTACTGTTTGTTGATTTCTTTATGATGGCCATTGTGACTGGCATGACGTGGTATCTCATTGTGGTTTTAGTTTGCATCTCTCTGATGGCTAGTGATGCTGAGCATTTTTTCAGATGTCTCTGGATCCTCTGTCTGTCCTCCTTGGAGAAGTGTCTGTTTAGGTCCTTTGCCTATTTTTTAATCACATTGTTTGTGTCTTTGGTGTGGAGTCATGTGTGTTATTAATATATTTTAGAGATCAAATCCTTGTCTGAGGTATCATTTGCAAATATATTTTTCCATATGGTTAATTACCTTATCATTTTGCTGATTTTTAAAAACTGTACAGAAGCTTTTGATGAGGTCCCATTTGTTTATTCTTTTCTTTATGTCCCTTGCTGTAGGGGATGTATTGGTGAAAATATTGCTGCCTGGAATATCTGAGATTTTTCTGACTGTTTCCCTGTAGGACTTTTATGGTGTTGCAACTTATATTTAAATATTTTATCCATCTTGAGTTTATTTTTGTATATGGTGTAAGTTGGTGCTCAAGTTTCATATTTTTGCATGTAGCTGTCCAGATCTCCCAACACCATTTGTTGAAGAGGCTATTTTTACTCCACTTTATGCTTCTGCCCACTTTTTTGAATATGAATTGACCATAGAGACTTGGGTTTACTTCTGAGTTCTCTATTCTATTCCATTGATCTATGTGTCTGTTCTTATGCCAGTACCATATTGTTTTGATTACCGTGGCTTTGTAATATAGTTTGATGTCAGGTATTGCGATCCCTCCTACTTTGCTCTTCTTTCTCAGAATTGCCATAGTTATTTGGGTTCATTTATAGTTCCATATAATTTTTTGAAATGTTTGTTCTATATCTGTGAAATATGTCATTGGTATTTTAATAGGGATTGCATTGCATCTATAAGTTGCTTTGGGTAGTATGGACATTTTGATGATTTTAATTCTTCCAACCCATGAACACAGTATATACCTCCATTTATTTGTGTTTTTCTTGATTTCCTTCTTCAGTCTTCTGTAGTTTTTTGAGTACAGGTCTTTTACTTCCTTGCTTAGATTTATTCCTAGGTACTTTATTTATTTTTATTGTTGCTATAGCGAATGGGATTTTTCCCCCTGTTTCTGTTTTTGGTATTTTGTGGTTGGTGTACAAAAATACCTTTGATTTCTGAATATTGACTTTGTATCCCACTGCTTTGCCAAATTCACAAAGTAGGTCAAGTAGTTTTTTTGGTGGAGTCTATAGAATTTCCTATGTACACTGTCATGTTATCTGAAATCAATGACACTTTTGCTTCCTCCTTTCCAGTTTGGATGCCTTTTATTTCTTTTTCTTGTCTGATTGCTGTGGCTAGAACTTCCAGTACTATGTTGAATAGAAGTGGTGAAAGCAGACATCCTTGTCTTGTTCCTGATCTTAATGGCAAAGGTTTTAATTTTTGTCAATTGAGTATGATGTTGGCTGTAGGTTTCTGGTATATGACCTTTGTTATATTGAGGTAGGGTTCCTCTACTCCCACTTCGCTGAGCGTTTTTATCATAAATGGTGCTTTTCCTTATCAAATGTGTTTTCCACATCTATTGATATGATCATGTGATTTTAGTCTTTTTTTATTTATGTGATGTATTATGTTTATGATTTGTGAATATTGTACCATTCTTTTTTTTAAAGATTTTATTTATTTATTTATCTTTAGAGGGGAAGGAGAGGGAAACATCAATGTATGGTTGCCTTTCATGTGTCCCCTGCTGGGAGTTGGCCTGCAGGGAACTGGTGTGCAACCCAGGCATGTGCCCTGACTGGGAATTGAACCGTGATCCTCTTGTTCGCAGGCCCGCACTCAATCCACTGAGCTACACCAGCCAGGGCCAATATTGTACCATTCTTGACTCCCTGGGATCAATCCCACTCGATCATGGTGTGTGATCTTTTTAATGCATTGCTGGATGCGGTTTGCCAATATTTTGTCGAGGACTTCAGCATCTGTGTTCATCAGCAATATTGGCTTGTAGTTTTCTTTCTTTGCTATGTGTTTATCTGGTTTTTGGATTAGTATATTGGCCTCATAAAAAGAGTTTGGGAGTTTTCAATCTTCTCAGATTTATTTGTAATAGGGCTTAGCTCTCCCTTAAATGTTTTGTAAAATTCTTCTGTGAAACCATCTGGTCAAGGGCTTTTGTGTGCCAGACGTTTTTTGATTACTGCTTCAATTTCACCAACTGTTATTGATCTATTCAGGCTTTGTGCTTCTTCTTCACTCAGTTTTAGAAGATTATATCTTTCTAGAAATTTGTTCATTTTACCCAGGTTTTGAAATTTCTTAGCGTGCAACAGTTTGTAGTAATTTCTTACAATCCTCTGTATTTCTATGGTATCAGTTGCAATCTCACCTCTTTCATTTCTAATTTTATTTATATGGGTCCTCTCCCTTTTTTCTTCATAAGTCTGCTTAAAGGCTTGTTAATTTTGTTTATGTTTTTAAAGAGCTAGCTCCTGGATTAATTGATCCTTTGGATTGTTCTTTTGGTTTCTATGTCATTTAATTCTTCTCTGATCTTGATTATTTCCTTCCTTCTACCTGCTCTGTGCTTAGTTTGTTGTTATTTCTTCAGTTCTTATAGGCGTAGGGTTAGGTTGTTTGTTTGAAATGTTTCTATCTTTTCTAGGTAGGCCTGTATGGCTATGAACTTCCAATTCAGGGCTGCCTTTGCTGTGTGCCGTAGGTTTTGGACTTTTGTGTGTTCATTTTCATTTGTTTCTAGAAATGTTTAGATTTCTTCCTTGATCTCATCATTAACTCATTCATTGTTTAATACCATGCTATTCAGTCTTCATGAGTTTGAGTTTGAATATTTTCATTGAGGTTGGTCTATAATATCAAGCTCTTGAAGTCCGAGGGAATGCCTGATATGTTTTCAATTTTCTTGAAATTGTTGAGGCTGTAAGGTTACGACAAAATGGAAAATGCAACAAGGTGTAAAGCAGGATGTTATTGCTTAAGGCTGTACTCCCCGCCCCCAGAATGTTCCAGGAAGATGGGATGAGTGGTTAGCCAAGTAAATAGCCAAATAAGGTAAATATGTGGAGCAAGGCAGACCGCCAGAATCTGCCCGCCAACGAGTAACCCCGCCAATCAAAAGAAAAAGCTGTGTTCAATTGCACCAATTGCTAACAGCCACATCTGCTTCTGGATACTGCTTGCTTGCTGCGCTCTATAAAACCCCTGTAGTCTGTAAGCCAGGCGCGACTTCCATATTGCAGCTCTGAGGAGCTACGTGACTCCGGCCACAGTTGGGGAAGTTCACCCCTGCGCAGGTAAAGCTTTTGGCCAATAAATAACATCACGAGCTCTAAGTGCCTGGACATTTGGTTTCTCGCCATTCGAATACAACAGAGGCTTCTTTTGTGTCTTATTACTTGGACTATCTTTGAGAATGTTCTATGTGCATTTGAAAGTATTGTGTAATTTGCTTCTTCATGATGAAAGGTTACACACACACACACATATATATTAAGTCATTTGATATAATGTGTCATTCAGTTGCACAATATTCTTGTTATTTTCTTTGGAAGATCTATCCATTGTTGACAGTGGGATGTTAAAATCCCATACTATAATTGTGTTCCTGTCTATATATTCTTGAAGTCCTCCAAGATTTTCCTTATATATATGGGTGCTCCTATGTTGGGTTCCTATATGTTTATAATATTTATGTCTCCTTGATGGATTTTTTCCTTGAGTATTATGAAGTTTCCTTCTGTGTCTTTTTTTATAACCTTTGTTTGAAGTCTATTTTTTCTGATATGAGTATTGCTACCCTGGCATTCTTTTCCTGCCTGCTTGCTCAGAATATTTTTTCTAACCCTTCCCTTTCAGTATGTGTAGGGTTGGTTTTTTTTTTTTTCCTGATGTGGATCTCTTGTAGGTGAAATACATGCTGGTCATGTTTTCTTATCCATTCAGCTACCCTATGTCTTTTGATTGGAGCATTTAATCCATTACATTTAAGGTTATTAGTAATATATATTTATTCATTGCAATTTTACCTACATTTGTACCTGTGTTCCTGTGTCTTTCACTCTTTATCTTCTTAAATCAGTGCCTTTATCATATCTTGTAGTGCTGGTTCGATTTAGATGTATTCTTATAGGCCTCTTTTATGTGGGAAACTTCTTATTTTGCCCTCCATTTTAATTGAAAGCCTTGCTGAGTAGAGTAGTCTTTGTTACAGGCCTTGATTTTCATTACTTGGATTATTTCTTACCATTCCCTTTATGTTTGTAGTGTTTCTGTTGATGTCAGCTGCTAGCCTTATTTGGGTTCCCTTGTATGTTACTTCCTGTTTCTCTCTTGCTGTTTTTAAAATTTTTTCTTTGTTTTGGAATTTTGCCATTTTAATTATAGTATGTCTTGGAGTGGGCCTCTTTTGATTCCTCTTGATTGAGACCCTCTGTGCTTACTGTAATTGTGTGACTTATTTTCTCATCAAATTAGGGAAGTTTTCCATCATTACTTTTTCAAACAGGTTTTCTACCCCTTGTTCCTCTTCTTTTCCTTCTGGCATCTGCATTATGTGGATGCTATTATGTTTCATACTGCCCTGCAGTTCCCATAAGCCCTCTTCATTCTTTTTTAGTCTTTTTTCTTTTTCTTGCTCTTTCTGGGAGTTTTTTTCCTACCTTGTCCTCCAGCTTTCTGACTTGATTCTTTGCTTCATCTATACCCCTTTTCGTTACTTCTACTGTGTTCTTCAATTCAGAAATCGTATTCTTCATTTCCTCTTCGCTCCTGTTAATTATTCATTATGCCCTTTTTCATGCTTATATAGTTTGCAGTAAGTTCCTCATAGCTGCCCTGTAGATTTTGGTAATTCTCAGTGAGCTCATTGAGCTTCCTGATAACCATTGTTTTGGACTCAGTATTTGAGAGTTGACTTGCCTCTATTTCATTTAGCATTCTTTCTGAGGATTCTTCATTTTCTTTGGGGGTTGTGTCTTTGTCTCCCATTATTTGTGAGACTTTTCTTATTTTCTTCTGCTTCTTAATATTATCTGTCTGGGCTGCCTAACTTTGTGGTGTGGTCTTCTATGGTAGAAGACCTGTGAGATTCAATGGTGCAGTCTTCTTGATCTTCTTAAATTGATGCTCTTGGGATGCCCTTTATGCCATTTATTTTCACTCTCTAGATGTAATTGGGTTTGGATGGTTATTGGGTCATTCTTCGGTGGGTCCTTTCCTCCAGCTGGTTGACTGAAGTTCACTCAGCTCACCATGTGTTATATGCTATTGTGTAGGTGCAGCCAGAACAAAACCTTGATGTCCAGTAAACAAACCCACACTGGGAAAAATAACTCTTTCCCACAATCCCAATCAACAGGAAATGAACCAGTATTAATAAGGGTGTAAAGAGATTAGTGTAAGAAAGGAGAGTGAGTATGAGATGACCTCCTGAAAGAAAAATAATTTTCAGAGGGTAGTGGGTGGAGCACTAATGATTTGGGACTCAGAGCAATGTGAAGAGAGAAAGAAAAATTACATCATGAATAAAAAAAATGAAGAAGGCAGTATATTCACAAACTTGATGGTCAAGAAATGAATGTTAAAGCCATGCAGGAAAGAAAATGTCACAAATCATTTAGAAGACCACAGTAGATTTCATCTTGGTAGCATCTAGTATTTACCTCTGTTTTTTTCTTTCTGGATCTGCCTCTGGTGATGTCAGATGTTGAGACCACCTGACCTTATGTAGCCTGTTTGAGACTTCCAGGCATCTACTGTCCGTGGCTGTGTCCTTTAGGTGTTAATCTAGTCATTCTGCACTCAGTAGTCAGGCTTAAGTACCATAGGGCAGAGCAGAATCCCTCCTGAGGTTGAGGTTATTGTTTCTCCTCAGACTGCTGCTGCTCAGAGGGGAGTGGTTTGCCTGAGCAGGATGGCTGCTGCAGTATGGAGAATGACTCAGCACTGGGATCCTGGTGGCCCCTCTTTCTGTTCTCTCCTGAAAGCCTCCAAGTCCCCAGTCTCTCCTCAAGCAACTCTATTTCATTCTGCTCCTCCTTTGCCAGGAATCTACTGTCTGTGGCTGACTCTTTCAGTTTTTAATCTAGTCACTGTACTGTCAGCAGCCAGGCTCAAGCACCACAGGGCCAGGTTAGAATCTTTCCTGGGGTTGGAGCTACTGTTTCCTGTGTTTCAATCATTCAAGGACTGACAGGTTCATGAGATTTGGACACATAAAAGGATATTCAAGGAGCTGTTGGGAGGTCTGACATGCTTTTATTCAAGGTGGAGGATTCATGCATGCTACAAGTTCCGTGCCTCCCTGCATGTCATCTGTCCCCCAGTGTGGCACTCAGTGGGGAGTCCCTACCCCTTAAATACTAGAAAGAAACAAAGCCAGCAGAGACCCCAAAGAGTTTGTATAACATAGTGAGATTCTGCACATACGAGCCCACTCAAGGTTGAAGGAACACTGATTATCAGGACTGTTGTCAAGATCATGGGAAACTCTTTCCCTTAGTTGCCAAGATGCCTGAGTGAGGAAGCCAGACTGCCTTCATTTACCGTACATTTCCCCTCAGGCTGCTGCTGTTTGGAGAGGAGTGGTCTGCTTGACCACCATGACTGCTGCTGCTGTTTTGAAGATGACTCAGCACTGGGATCCCAGTGGCTACTCTTTCGGTTCTCTCCCCAAAGTCTCCATCCCCAGTCTCTCCTCAAGTATCTCTAGCCCACTCTACACCCACCTTTGCTGTAGCCATGATAAGTGGCTGCAAATGAAAATTTGTATGTTGGTCCTTTAAATGGTTCTTTGGGTCTCTCGTCATCCACTTCTGGCAGAGAGCAACCCTGCCGCTTTTTGCCACTGGTTGTTATCTGTGTACTATTTTGGCTCTGGTGCTCTAGACTGGGCATTCCAGCTTAAGGTTTAGATCCCACTCTTGTCAGGGGGATTCAGCTGAGCACTTAATTATCCTTTTGGTGCTGCTGCCTGTGGACACCCAGCCAGTCTTCTCAAGTCTCCATCAAACTCCTTACCAGTCAGGTTGTACTGAATCTGATCCTCCTGTCTGTCTCAGGTTATAAGGCTTCTCTCTCACTGTAGTTCAGTTGTTTGTTCCATGTGATTTCTCCACAATTTAGTTGTAATTCCAGATTTGTCCTGGGAGGAATTTAGTGTGACTTCCATTCACTCCTCTGCCATCTTGTTCACCCTCTAAAGCAATTTTTATAAAAGTCTGCATGATTCTAAATGTAATTCTTGAGAAAACAGTTGAATGACTGCATTTGATTGAAATCTGTAAGATCCAGTTTAAACCAAACAGCTTTTCTTTGCCTTTAATGAGCTTCTTTTTTATGAAACTCACTAGCAAGAAGAGGCCATTTACAGAATGCTTCTTTGCATCATTTGCTTTGGTGGAACCCTTGAGTAGTGAGGTCATCCAATTGTGTGATCTTAACAAATAGAAGAATTTGCCATCAGTTTTCAGATGTTTACTCAAATAATCTGCACACCATCTATTCTTCTTTCCTATGTTAAATGGTTTTCACTAACTCCATTCATTAGCATATGAATAATCATTGTTAATATATAGAACTCTTTAACACACACCAAAGGAAAATTTATCTCCAGATAGACTTGATTTTCAATGATGTATGCCACACAGGTGCCTTTTTATTAAAAACAAACACATACACCTGCTTTATATATTATTTATTCTTTATGGTTTTGCTTTGGAAAAGCCTTTGAACTATCAACCTCCGCAGAACTAAGAAGTGCTTAGGCACAGTTTCCGAGGAGAGACAGAGTTTGCTTTAAAAGGTGATCTAGCTAAAAATTGCCCCTAAAACCTTCTTAGTTTAAGCTCTTTTCCCATTTGGCATGACTATCCCAAGGTCTGCTCCAAAAACATATGTGAGGATAAGGGTGGGCTGAACATCTGTAGGCAGAGAGTACAAACAAGCCTGGTTTGTTGATGAGTCAAAAGTCTTTCTCTTCACCCCCTCCTTATCATCTTGACCCTGGACATATATAATTTGGCAGGTGGAAGGTTTCTTCCAACAGAATAAATCAAAACACTAAGGGAGGGATATCTCTCCACTTCCTTAGGTTTTTCCTGCCTTCTCAAGTCTCCCCCAGACCTGTGTCTCTCCACTCATCCCATCCACACTTCAAACTTCTATTTGACTTGACTGTGCTCCCAGAAGATGCTGACAGTGGGGTTGCTAGAAAGTTGATTATTAAAAATGGACATTGTAACATCCATGAGTTAATAGCATCTTAAAAATAAGAAGAAAATAATTATGGCAATAACAGGCTCCTGAAAAAGTTGCAGTTTCAATGTAGCTATAATTTTAATAATAGGAAATTTTGTTGTCTAATATTTTGATTTATTTACCAAATAGCAAGACTGCTAGATACAGAGAGCTAAGTGAAACAGAAAAAGGGCAGGAGAAGCAACAGGACAATCCTTCTCAAAGGAGAATATTTTTAAGTAAGGATTTACCTCCATAAAGAGTCTAGTGTTGCATGGGTGCCAGAATTTCTATGAATAGCAAGATACTGAAATTCAAGGCTTAGAACTAATAAGCAATTAGGGCCTTCCCTCAAGCCAGATGTTAAACAACTGAAGGAGGAGGAAACCTTCCAAATGGAAAATAAAGGACCTTTGAGAGTGCATAGAGAATTTGCACAAACAAAGGCCATTTGTCCAGCTTCTGGGCTTTGTAATTTGAAACAAGTCAGCCTCATAGTATGTGGCTGTGGCTGTGTCCTGGAGGGAAGAATAGCCCCCTTGACCTCTTTTTCCATGCACACAACTTCCCAAAGGATTTAAACCAGGGAAAGGGCAAGCCAGCCATACTTGACCTGTTAACTCTGTGTTTAAAAAAATATCTCATTCTGGCCAAGATGGAGGTGTAGGTGGAAATACTGTACTTCTTTGCACAACCAAATTTAAGGACAACAAAGATTTAGAAACAAAAACACAACCAAAACAGGCAGAAAATTGAACTGTACAGAAGTCTGACAATAACAAACCATTCATCCAGACCGGTAAGAGGGGTGGAGTCAGTGGCCAGAGGGGTCCCGGCAGGAAAAGGCCGTGGTTACCAGACCCGGCCAGATGTAGGCACCTATTGGAAAAACTTTCAGGGGTTGAGGTGCTGGGAGAGGCTCCCAGCCTCACAGGAGGTTTTGCTGGGGATATCCACAGGGTTCTAGAACATACACAAGCCCACACACCCGGGAACCAGCACCAGAAGGGCCCAATATGCTTATAGGAAGTTAAAGAGGGGACCAAAATGCAGGAGAGAGAGAAACAAGTGGCACCACTCCCTCTTTGACCCCACCCCCACATACCATGTCACAACCCAGTGGCTTGGGTTGCCCCACCCCAGTGAACACCTAGGCTCCGCCCCTCATATATAACAGGCACAAACAGACCAAAACATTATGGCTCAAGCAGAAGAACAGCTCAAAGCCCCAGAGCCAATACTTCTAAGCGACCAAGAAATAGCCAACCCATCAGATGCACAGTTCAAAATACTAGTGATCAGGATGCTCACAGAACTGGTGGATTTTAGTCATGAATTAGATGAAAAAATAAAGGCTATACTAAGTGAAAAGAAGCAAAATGCACAGGGAATCAACAGTGATGGGAAGAAAACTGGGACTCAAATCAATCAAGTGGACCAGAGAAAGAAAGAAACATCCAATGAGAAAAGAATGAAGAAACAAGAATTCAAAAAAAATGAGAGGTTTAGGAACCTCCAGGACAGCTTTAAACATTCCAACATCTGAATTATAGGAGTGGGTACCAGAAGGGGAAGAGGAAGAGCAACAAGTAGAAAACTTACTTGAACAAATAATAAAGGAGAACTTTCCCAATCTTGCAAAGGAAATAGACTTTCAGGAAGGCCAGGAAGCTCAGAGTCCCAAAGGAGCTGGACCCAAGGAGGAACACACCAAGGCACGTCATAATTACATTAGCCAAAATTAAAATGAAGAAGAGAATCCTTGAAGCAGCAAGAGATAAGGGGACAGTCACCTACAAAGGAGTTTCCATCAGACTGTCAGCTGATTTCTCAAAAGAGACCTTACAGGCAAAAAGGAGCTGAAAAGAAGTATTCCAAGTCATGAAAGGCAAGGACCTACATCCAAGATTGCTCTATCCATTGAAGCTTTCATTTAGAATGAAAGGGCAGATAGAGAACTTCTCAGATAAGGTCAAGTTCAAGGAGTTCATCATCACCAAGCCCTTATTATATGAAATGTTAAAGGGACTTATCTAAGAAAAAGAAGATAAAAAATATGAACAGAGAAAGGACAGCAAAATCACAGTTATTAACAACCACACCTAAGAAAAGCAAACTAAATGAACAGCTACATCAGAAGCAGAGTCGTAGAAATGGAGATCACATGGAGGGTTAGCAATGGGAGTGGGAGGAGGAGAGAGGGGGAAAAGGTACAAGAATAAGTAGCATGGACGGTGGGTAGAAAATAGACAGGGGGAGGGCAAGAATAGTATGGGAAATGTAGAAGCTAAAGAACTTGTGACACATGGGCATGAACTAAAGGGGGGAAATGTGGAGGGAGGGGTGTGCAGGGTAGGGGGAATGAAGGGGGGAACTGTAATGGCATAATCAATAAAATATATTAGAAAGTAAAAAGATGTTTAAGCTGAGTTGACCTCACCTTTGAACCTGCCATCAAAACCACCTCTATTCAGCACCTGGTGTGACAGGGGCTGCCATCCCCAAGTGTTCTTACCACCTTTGTAACTATGAGCTAAAGACCTGTATGTCCAAGGAAGAATAGTGTATAATTGTTAAATTTCTTAAATTTTGTGTTCATTTGGAAATCAGAGTTTTCTAAGTGAAGCTGGGACAGAATTAGAATGATCAGAAGTTAAGTGTTAGTTAAGCTTCTCTAGCTAAACAAAACCAGTAGGATATCTGCTGTTGAGATAGATGAATAGAGTATATCTATATCTATATTACCTACACTATACCTATATCTCTATAACTATTTCTCTCTCTCACTCTCTCTCTCTCTCTACGAGAGAGAGAGAGAGAGAGAGAGATCAATTTTAAGAAAATGGCTCATGTGATTGTCTATGTGGGGGTTGACATGTCCAAAATCTGCTGGACTGAGCAGCAGTCTGAAGATTCAGGTAGCAGTTGATGTTGCAGCCTTGAGCCTGAAATCTGTAAAACAGTTGGCTGGACACTCAGGCAGTGTTGTCTGTTGAATATGGAAGCAGAATTGCTTCTTTCTTGGGAAATCTCAGTCTATTCTTTCAAGGTTCCCAACTGATTGGATGAGGTCCACCCTCCACAATATGAAGGGTAGTCTGCTTTACTCAAAGTCTACTGATTTACATTATTAATCACATCTAAAGAAAACTGTGCATGATGGCTTAGCCAAGTGAACACACAAAATGAACTATCACAACCAATGAGTTTGACCAACAGCTTGTACCCCTCATGCCCCCCTCAGGAGAGACTCCATGGCAGGGTATGGCCTGATACTAGGCATTCCAGGATGTGGGGGTCCGCCAGGCCTTAAGGGGGCCAAGGACAGAGTTCTCCACTGTGAAAATGGTGGACGAACTTGGTTTCTGGTCCCTGGAGCCGGCAGGTACCTTGACACTTTCCTAACCTTTTAGTTCCCAGCCTTGAAGGACACAACAAGGCTCTGGCGCAGGTGTCATGTTCCCAGATGGTTATGAGAACTTCTTGCCCTTGGTAGCTTAAGGGAGTGCACTAACTTTGAAAAACAATATTGTTTCTAGTTCCCTGCAGTCTTGCTTTAGGCATTAACAGTTTGTATTTAAGACAGCTGTTGCTTGAATAAAGTTGCCATATGCCAGCAGAGCTATGGTCCTCTCCATTATTTTAGTCCCTCGCCTCACTTCGTGATCACGTCTGCTGCAGCGGGCTGCGGCACCAGGACTCTTCAGGATGTAACAGAGCCTTCTTTGCCAGAGATTTCATGTTTGAATGTAACCTATATAATCTGTGGCAATCTTTGAGGAACTTTGGCTTCTCTACTGGTCTATTGGGTCTAAATTGAGGGTTGGCTGTATAATAAATATTTTCACCTCTCTTACCACCACTCAAAGATAAGAAGCCATAGACAATCTATAAATGAATGACATGGCTGTGTTCCAATAACACTTTACTTATACAAACAGCCAGAGGGCCTGATTTGGTCTATGGGTAAAGGAAGAACTTGGGGTGATATCAAACTTTTTCTCCTTGCCAAGTTGGCAAACGGGGGTGGGTAAGCTATACTCTAGATTAAGACACTTTCATCTATGAGGACTAAAAACCTCAAACGAAGGGAGTTTTGTTATCTCACACAATAAAAGGCCTAGGAATGGGTACTTCCAGTGTTGAATAAGTCAGTGTCTCAAAGACACCTTCAAGAACTTTGGTTCTTTCCACCTCTGTACTCTGTCATCTTTAGCATATCGGTTTAGTTTGCATAGGTATTTTAAAACAGCTTTTTTTGAAGATATGATCACATTCAGCAGAAGAGGAAAAGTGTGCTCCAATGAGACCCATTTTAATAGCAAGAAGATCTTTCCCAGAAGGCGTTGGGTCACCTCCCCTCACTTCTTATTGGCCAAAACTAGGGTATTGGTGCTGCAGAACTGGGGTGTGACTGGCTTGGTAAAGGGTCTGGCTGGCCAAGAGGAAGATGGTATATCAGCCATGAAAATTCAGGCTCTGCCAGCAAGCAAGGGCTCAGTGGTGCCCCTGGGAAGAAGCTCAGCAATGCCTAATCTAACTGCAGAGCCCTAGCAGATGAGGTACACCCATTCCAAAGAGGGCAAAATCACTGCTTTATGACAAATAAGCAGCATATGAAGGGAAAGAAGGATGGCAACAGGTTGCAGAAAAATTGAGCAGAGCAGTCGCCTCTGTTGAGTCAAATTGCTCTGGGCAACTTGGAAAATACCCTGGACAGAGAAGAGAAGTGAGACCATGCGCAAAGACAGCTTGCCCAACCATCCAAGCCAGACAAATGGGAATTGAAAAGTCCATGAAGAAATGAAGAAATGAAGAGGGAGTCTGAAGCTAGAAATTTGCCCACACCAGCTGCTAAGGGTGGGGCCTTTAGCTATGGAAATCCAGCTGGTCTCTCTCTGCTAACCTTCTCTATAAGTTCCAGGGGCTAGAGCACAGCAAGCAGGAGCAGCAGGAGATCTGGGCCCAAAAGTGAACCTGGACAGGTAGCTCTGGTGTTTATGCTGTGTTCCTAAGTGTCTAAGTGACATTTACTTAGCCACATCTTACCTGCACTGGGCTGGGGGAAATCCTGCTTAAGCTGGAATTTTTGTCCTGGGCTTGGAGGCTGGCCAGGTAGGAGCACTTGGCACAATTCCCAGGTTCGACTGGGTCCAGTTCTGCTCAGGCTCATCAGCAACCCAGAGAAAATCCAAAAGGCACCAGGCCTCCAGCAGAAGGAACAAACAACATAATGCATTGATTGAGCTGGGGACAGGAGAGCTTGGCAGGCACTACACTACACAGGCTATGTGTGTTGCAGTAGGGGTGCTTAGTGCTTAGAAACTGCTCCTGGACATTGAGCATAAGAGTGAAAAGTGAGGCAAACTGTGGGGGCAACTTTGTCCACAAAGTCCCCCCATCTGCCACAGATGAAAGTAACACTACCAAGACATGATCTGCATGGGGAGGAGAGGTGGTCAATCTCTCAGAGAAGAAAGACCAAGAGCCCCTTCCTCAATGGTCTTTATTGAGTTGTAATACACAGAAATACAGGTAAAGCTCATCAACCAATGTCAGGTGGCAAGGATCAAACAATAGATAACATTTCAAAGAAATCTGAGGGCTTAGTCTGAGTCAGTGTCTGTCAGGTAAGGGGGTTACAAAAACTTTGGGAGACATACTCATTTCCTTCTTGGACCCTTATCATACGAATGAAAGCACTCTTAGCAAAGCAGGCTTCACGGGACTTTGTGAATTCTTTCTTGTGCCCAGTCACCCTGGATCCTGCTCTAGCCAGCCAGGGGCTGCACCGCCTCCCCCACCACAGGTTTTCAGGCTTAAGTGCATTAGAGCCAGGAAGCTCTTCTACCAGAAAACATGGGGACTTAGGCTATGTCAGAATAGCCGGGGGGTGAGGGTCCATCACCCCCTCTTTGTTGCAGCCCCCCGAGTCATTCTTTGGGGGCCTCACAAGTGATCATGTCTGGCTTAGGTTGCCCCTCCTCTGAGGAATCTTACGCATCACTGACCAACCAACCAAGCATTGGGGGCAGGGGATGAAGCAGAAGCAGTGTTTACTACCAGAAATAAGCTTTGTCTTCTTAGTGGCTCACATTCCGGAGGTCACTCACTCAGCCTTAGCCATGAGGGGCAGTTACAACTCCTGAAACCAGGCAGAGCAGTTCCCAACAGCAAACTTACTCACAACCAAGTGGGAAGCTGGTCTTTTGCCTGTCCCACCTAAGCTAGCTCTCCCATTCTCTTACTTTTTTATCCTTCCCTGTCTTCTTCTCCACTTACCCTTGAGAAAAATTAGAATCTCGAATGATTTAATTATAAGAGAACTTAGAGTCATCTGGTCAACACCATTCTTATTCAAAAGATGAGGAGAGTGGCCAAGGCCATGGGCTGGTGAGGTATGTGGCCAGTATCAGGCTTTAGTCTGGTGGCATTAAGAATCCCAGGAGCCTGGATTAAACACTGGTCCTACTGCCTTTTAGCTGTGTGCCAGTGTTTAAGTTCCTAAATTATCCATTCTATGGCTTCTCACCTATAAATGTAATCATAATGAACCCCAACTCATAGGCTGAGAAGACTAGAAGAGATGGAACCTGCAGAGCACTGCATGCCTGGCACAGTCAGGTCTCAATTCTGTCAGTTGTCACTGTTGCCGATATGGTTCTTTGCCTTGTGATCTTTCTACTGCACAAAATTTTTCTTTGTTATGTATGGAGAATATGTCTGCTAGCTTCAGACTCTGAGGGACTTGGCCATACTTCCTTTGTCCTAGGATAGACAATTACATATCCGATAATATTCTAGTCCTACTGATGGGGGACTCAAATTTCGGAAAAATTTTAGTTTCAGGTAACAGCTAATAAGCTTAGTAATCAAGGTGTGTAAAAAGCTATTGTTCCAGGAACTGAAGGTATGACCCACCTTGACTCCAGGAGAACATAAGCAGTTTCATCTTTGTGCCTCAGGAGGACTGCAAGCAATCAAGGTGGTATCTGAGCCATTGTACTCTGGGGTGAGATGCCCACCATCTAAGACACAGCTAAAGACCACTGCCTAGGATACAGATGAAAGAATGCTTCAGCTTTTATCTGATTAACTTTTTCCCTGAATTCCAAATCCCTTATTTACACTCATCTTCTCCTTATAAAAAAAGGTCGGTTTAAAATGGAATTTAAGATGGCCTGTCAGGGGATGAACCTGCTGTCTTCTCAGATTGCTGTCTATCTGAATAAAGCTTCCATAAAGATTTAATACTTGTTTCTGCTTATTGGGCCTTGGTAGGTGACAGGCAGCATAAACACTGGCTTTTCTGGTTTCACCATTTTTGAAGAGCAACACAAATCTACCTTCTTAGATTTCCCCTTGAATTTCTAGCACATTGTTTACAATGTTATTGTAATGTTTGTTCCTGTTTTATGTCAGCCACTTAAATATTAATCTATAGGATTAAACAGGACAACCAAGTCACCTCTTCATCCCAGCACCTTGCATGATTTCTGTTTAATGAATATTTGTTGAGTTAAATTGACTCTTGTTCCTAACAACCTATTCTCTAAGTTTATACTAGTGCTCCTAGTTTAAAAGTGAAATCAGAAAAATCTGAGGATTTGTACCCTAACAGACCATCTTAAATTTCATTTTAAACGTACCCCTTTTTATAAGGAGAAGATAAATGTAGCTAAGGGGTTTGGAATTCAGTTAATCAGTTAAAAGCTGCAACATTTTTTTATCTATGCCCTGGGCAGTGGCCATAGCACCCCAGAGTACAATGGCTCAGATACCATCTTAATTGCTTGCAGTCCTCCTGAGGCACAAAGATGTAACTGCTTATGGTCTCCTGGAGTCAAGGTGGGTCATCCCTTCAGTTCCTGGAACAATAGCTTTTTACATACCTTGATTACTAAGCTTATTAGCTATTACCTGAAACTAAAATTTTTCCAAAATTTGAGTCCCCCATCAGTAGGACTAGAATATTATCAGATATGTAATTGTCTATCCCAGGACAGCATTGATTCAATCTTGACTAAGCATTGATTACTAAGCTTATTAGCTGTCACCTAAACTAAAACTTTTCATCTCTTGAGTTCCCCATCAAAAGGAACCGCTGTACCCTGGAAAGAAGAACACAAGAGCTGGGGCCTGCAACATCCTGCTGAGTTTCTTGGACCCTGAAAACTGAAGCAAAACTGAAGTTGGTGGCACCCTCACCCCATTGTGGCCTATGTGCAGCTTCAGAAAGACGTAGCTGTGTAGGGACAAATGAATCATCACAGGCATTGACCACTCATTTGTTATCTGCTCTTTGAAGGGAAATTTGATTTGAGACTTACAGAGGCTTTTAATATATATTAGGTAGTAAACATTCCATTGGACTAGCTTTTGCATCTGCTCCAATGTATTCCCAGTGCATTTTTCCAGTTGTAATGCTCCCTACTTTCCCAGATCACTGTACTAAGAGGCTATGCAAATTTCCTAGAATCTCATGTCGTAAAAAAATAATTACACTGCTTATTTTTAGAATCAGCATTGGATTTTCTTTGCGCCTGCTCTGAAGTCTGGGCGAATGCTCCCTGTTAATGTGCACAGCTAGGTATCTCTCCCTAAGGCTTAGAGCTGGCAGGTCCTTTAGAGGTGACCTCATTCCCTCAGGCTGCATATGAGGAATGATCCAAGATCCCAAATCTCAGTAGAGCCAAGTGAGACTTTATTTTTGGCCTCTTAGATGCTTCTTTCTGTGAAGTTTTCACCTTTGTCATAATGTGAAAGAAATGCAGAACATAATGTTACACTTAAACGAAATTGGACCTCTCCCAATTCTACTTTACCCCTACATAAAGGTCTTGACTTATCTATCAATTCTTCCTTCTTTTCAGGACAATGAGAAGATAACAGCCAGGCAGACTCCATGGGAGCAGCCCGCATTCAGTGCCTCCTTATCTCCTAAGACATTTCTTCCTCTTCCAGGTGGTCAAACAATATCTGTCCACTCTAGCTGAGCTCAGGGCTTTGAGGGCAAAATGCAGGCTGGATAACTGAATAATTGACAGAGAAAGCTAGACATTTTGTGTAGGCAGGGAATAGGGGCAAGAGATTTTCTCATTTGGACACACAAAATGGTAGTGTTTTTTTTTGAGATGTCAACGATGCGTAGGATGGGTAGAACCCCAGAGGCTGAAGTTTGTTCATGAACCAAACATGCTGTTGGCAAGGAATTGGCTCCAGGCTAAGCTGAAAGGAGCAAGTGGGACTTGTATACAGCAATGTGCAACCTGCAGAGAGATCTGCATTCTACCAGAGCTGACCAAGGAGAAAGCAAAAGATTTTAGAGTGATTCTAGGCACCCATGTCCAGAAAAGGAGCATTCAAGAACCAGGTATGCCAGGGTCCTGATATTTACTGAGTCCCTGCCAGCTACTAGGTATTGTATTTTTCTTATATCGTCCTATTTAGCTCTCAGTCCATTCTTGGAGGTAGGTAATGTTATTATACCTTCTTTACAAGTGGGAAAGTCAATTCTAAGGTGGTTTATATGAGCTCTGGCCACACAGCTCGTGAAGAACAGAACTAGGGCTCAAACCTAGGTCTTATGCCTTTGAAGCTTAAACTTATAACTAAATGCATTCCATTTCTTCATGGTCATGGCAAAAAAAAGAAGTTAGGAGCAAGACTTCTAGAGTGGCAAGCCAAGGAACTCAGGGACACTGTTTACAACAAAACAGCTATTTAAGAAATCTTTAAATACCAATTATTTAAAATCTCTGGCAATTTGCCCTAAGGGCATATAGCAAATGGAGAAACATTCATAGGAAAATCTACTACATCTTGGTAAGAACGGAGTGGTAATGGCATTTGAACCACCATCCATTCCCTTAGTCCCTCTCAACTGCATCTCCTGGAAATTATACCAGGCACTCTACTCTGGGAAGGTATGGTCAATAAGATAGGGGTTCCCTCTCCCTCCAGCTCCCAGTTTAGGTTACAGTGTTGCCCCAAGAGGGGCAAGATGCTAGCTAGTGTTTCTCATCCCCTGAAGTCCTGTGTTGAAAAAATTCTGTTCTAGGAGGGCATAACCAAAATGACTGAGATCCCTCTTCTTCCACTTTGCCCTTACTCATACAACTGAAGTTCCACACACAGCAAGCTGAGAATGCTGGGGGTCCCATGCTGGGAGGGACAAGCTGGGAATACCAGGGCCTATCCCCACATCCCACTTGCAGAGCAGGAGTATCACTCCAGGGAAGCAGATATTTGTCCTTGTCTCTGGCTCCTGTGCAGTGCTGCAGAGGTTTTGCCCATGGAAAAAGCAGACAGTAGGGATGAAGAGCTCACAGTTAAGACTGAGAGGACTAACTTTATCTAGAATGGAATGGAGAATTCTATACATCAGGGAGTTGTTGAAAACAATGGAAATCTTGTTGTAAAGCAAATAAAGGATGCTCATAACTCCGTAGTACTGGTAACAATAAGCAAAAGGGCAGAATAACCAGAAATTTACTAGAGAGCTGGGTAAAGCAACAGCCAAGAAGAGTCCTTTGAGATCACAGTTAACCCCAGGGGTCATGAAGGCTGTGTGCATGTTCCAGGCTGCACCTACTCAGGAGCAACCAGCAGGATGTGGGACAGACTTGAAAACATCCCAGTCCACACACAGAGGGCTTAATCGCACTTGACCAAATACTGGTTAGGGCAACTTCCGGAAATCCAGGCTTAAAAATAAAATCACACACATCCCTGACAGTTTGGCACACAGTTTTGTGTGCCTAAGTCTGTGCCCCTTCTGGCATGATCAGAGAAGAAATATACAAGCCACTATAGGAAAATGTAGGAAAAAAATGTAAATTTCTGGAATTATGATAGAAGTCCTCAAGTTTCTCCCTCACACACAGCCCACACATTCAATGGTAAGGGGTAGGTGCATAAGTTATCAAAGGCCTTAATCACAACTTTTGACAAATAAATGGCTTATATTGATGCTGGGGAAACTAGGTAACCAGCATCTGGGGCTGCTGGGGCTGCTAGGTTACTAGGTAACCTACATAACCAGGATAAAATATTAAACACAAGAAATAAAGTCTGTGCAAAGATGTTGGAGGCTCAACACTGGGGAGAACTTGATTGACTTTAGAGAATTAGTCCAACCCTGTCAGTAAACAAACAAACAAATGAATAAGTGAACAACAAGATGTTGGGAACCGCCCTGCCTGGTTTCAGGAGCTGAAACCCACCATGACTAAGGTTGACTGAGCAACCTTCAAAGCATAAGTCAATAAGGAGACAAAGCTTATCTCCCTGGCAGGAGTGCTGCTTCTGCTCCTTTTTCCATAACTGACCTCCAGTGATTGATTGGTTAGCCAATGACGGATAAGATTCTCTAAGGAAGGATTGAGCTAAGACAAGCATGATCATGTGGAGGCCCCAGGGAAGGACTTGGGGGGCTATGGAGAAAGGGGGTGATGGACCCTCACCCTCCGGCTTTGACAAAGCCTGAGTCCTCAGTATGTCTGTGAGAAGTCTCTGAGAATTCTTTGGCTATCTGCCTCCCCTGCCTGACTTAAGCCTGAAAATAATGACAGAGGGTGGTGCAGCCTTGTGCTGGCAATGGTGAGTTCCCCTGGTGATCTGGCATGAGAAAGAATTCCTAACAATCCTGTGAAGACAGATTTGCTGAGAATGCTTTTAGTTAAATGATAAAGGCCCAAGCAAAAAGTGAGTTTATGTTCCCAAAGTTCTGTAGCCTTTTAGATGATAGACTCTGACTTAGGAGAAGCCCTAATGGTTCTTTGTATACTATCTACTGTTTACTGCCTGACAATGATTAATATGTTGTACCTGAACTCCTGTGCAAAAAAAACCCCCAAAAAACCAATAAAAGCCTGTCTAGGCAGGGGTCAGGCTGCTCTCTCTCCCTTTGAGAGAGTTGCCAGGCTGCTCCAAGCCACTCTCCCCTTGAGAGGGTGACCAGGCCATTCTAAGGCTCTCCCACTTTGAGGGAATAGCCGTGCGGTCCCTTTTCCTCCACAGGACTCGGTAGTCCATGTGAATTTGTCTCATGTCTCATCCATGATGCCACGGGCACTGTGAGCTAGTGCATGTGTCAACAAGAGACCCCAGGCATGGATGATGGAGAACCCGTATCTAGATTAGCTACCATATATCATGTGAGATGTCCAGTTTATAGATAAACAAAAAATATGACATGTGATACAGAGTGAAAAAAAAGCAGGCAATAGACACAAGTGCTGGAAGGGGCCCAGAAGTGGGACTTAGCTGACAAACACTTCAAGGCAGCTATTATAAGTATTCTCATAGAACTAAAAGAAACCATGTTTAAAAAATTTTTAAAAAGCATAATGATGTCTTACCAAACATAGAATAAGAATAAATAAAATAAATAATGCAAAAAAATATAAATTGCTTTTAAAAAGAACCAAATGGAGCTCTGGCTGGTATGGCTCAGTGGATTGAGTGCTGGCCTGTGAACCAAAGGGTTTCTGATTCAATTCCCAGTCAGGGCACATGCCTGGGTTCCAGGCCAGGTCCCCAGTAAGGGGCATATGAGAGGCAACCACACATTGATATTTTTCTCTCTCTTTTTTCCTCCCTTCCTCTCTCTCTAAAAATAAATAAAATAAAAAAGAAACAAAAGGAAATTCTAGAGCTGAAAAGTACAATAAACAAAAAAAATTAACTACATTCAACAGAAAATTAAACATGGAGGAGGAAAGAATAAGCAAACTTAAAGATTAATACATTAATAGAGATTATGCAACCTAAAAAATAGAGAAGAAAAAGAATGAGGAAAAATGAACAGATCCTCACACTAATCTAGGACACCATTATACATGCCACACATGCATAATGAGACTACCAGAAGGGGAGTAGAGAGAAAAGTGGGAAGAATAAAAATGGCTGAAAATTTTATGATTTTGATGAAAAACATTAATATACACACCCAGGAAGTTCAATCAATTTCAATTAAGATAATTCTAAGAGACTTACATTCAGACAGATCATAGTCAAAATGTTGAAAGACAACAATGAGAAAGCAACTCATCCTGTACAAGAAAATCTCAATTAGAATGTCAGCTTGCTTCCAGCTTACTTCCCATCAGAAACAATGAAGGCCAGAAAGCAGTGTGAGTACATATTTAAAGTGCTGAAAGTTGAGGCACAGTGTAAATAAATAAATAAATTTCTCAATCACACTAAATTAAATCCACCATGTATCACAACCAAGAACATTAACATTAAATCCAGCAGAATTCTTTTCAAACTAAATGAAAAAAATATTCTCAGATAAACAAAACCTGAGGGACTTTGTTACCAGAAGATCTGCCTAACAAGAAATACTAAAGAAAGTTCTTCAGGACAATAATAGCACAAATAAGGAGTTGGGAACAAAGCTATTTTGAATTAAGGAAACACCAGATGATAACTTGAACCTAAAGGAGAAAATGATATGGCAGATAAGAGGGTTAACATAACAAATGGTAAGTATATACTTGCTATCTTTTCTTCTTTCTGCTTCTTTAAAAGATATTAAGATTGTAAAAGTAATAAGTACAACAATGTAGTGTTGGGTTTGTTACATTCATAGACCCTATATATGTAACAATGATACTATAAAATAGAAGTGACAGAATGGAGCTACACAGAAGTAGTTTCTCTGTTTCAATGTAATAAAGTTAGTATAAATGTAAAATAAATTTTGATATTTCTAAAGTGCATATTGTAATCCCTAAGACAACTACTAAGAAAACTATTAAAAATGTAATTAAAAATTTAGTAAATAAATCAAATTTTTACACTAGAAAAGTTATACTTAATACAAAAGAAAACAGTGAAAGAGGAGCAGAAAAATAAAAAAATACATGAAACATATAAAAAACAAAAAATAACATGGGAGATATAAATCTTACCATATCAATAACATTAAATGTAAATGAAGTCAATAATGTAAACAAAAACAGAGGTGAACAGACTGGGTAACAAAACAAGATTTAACTCGATGCTGTCTACAAGAAAAACATTGTAATTTCAAAGATACAAATAGGTTGGAAGTAGAAAATGAAAAATATATACCAGAAAAGTAATAATCATAAGAAAGCTGGAGTGGATACAGTAATATCAGACAAATCTACTTAATCTATTTATTTATAAAAATATTTTATTTATTAATTTTCTTAGAGAGGGAAAGGGAGGGAGAGAGGGAGAGAAACATCAGTTTGTGGTTTCTTCTTGCACACCCCCTACTGGGGACCTGGCCTGCAATGTAGGCATGTGCCCTAACTAGGAATCAAACCAGCAGCCCTTTGATTTGCAGGGCAGTGCTCAATCCACTGAGCCACACCAGCCAGGGCCAAATCTACTTTAAAACAACACAAAAATGCTACTAAAGATAAAAAAGGAACATTTTGTAATGCTAGTCAATGCATCAAGAAGGTATACATCTATAAACATGTATGTATCTAATATCAGAGCCCCAATTACATGAAAGAAAAACTGACACAATTGAAGAGAGAAATAGACAATTTAACAATAGTAGTTAGAAACTTCAAAATCACACATTGAATAATGGATGGAACAAATATCAAATGATTAGCAAAAATTTAGGAGACATGAATGACACTACAAACCACTTACACTCAACAGACCTCCACAGAGAGTGCTTTATCCAACAATGGGAGAATTACGCATTCTTTCTAAGAACATGTAGAACATCCTCCATGATAGAACATAGTAGAAGACAGACTATGGAACAAACTATAGATTTAAAAGAATTGAAATCATGCCAAATACATTCTCCAACAATAATGGAAATGAATTAGAAAAAAAGTGATTAAAATAATACGCTCCTAAATAACCAACAAGTCAAAAAAGAAATCGAAAAGAAATTTAAAAATACTCTTCTGATAAATGAAAACAAAATCTCAACATAAATCATATGTGATGCAGCTAGAGCAGTGCTCAGAGAGAAATTTGTAGGGGTAAATGCATATATATTAAAAAATAAGAAGTATCTCATATCAACAAACTAATCTGCCATCTGAAGAAAATAGAAAAATAAGACTAAACTAAATGCAAAGTAAGCAGAAGGAAGAAAAGATTAAAGATGAAAACAAATAAGTGAAATAGAGAATATTAAAAAAATTAATGAAACCAAAAGTTGGATCTTTGAAAAGATCAAGAAAATTAACAATCTTCTAGCTAGACTGACTAAGAAAAAAAGAAAAGATTATATATATTAAAATTGGTAATAAAAAGAAGGTATATGTACTACTCATTTTATAGAAATAAAAGGGACTGGAAGATGATATTATGAACAACAGTATCCCAACAAATTAGATGACTTGGATGAAGTGTACAAATTCTTAGAAAGACACAAACTACCAAAAGTAATTTAAGAAGAAAGTTTTTACAGATTTAGAATGTAAAAAGTTTGAATTAGATCTATGCCCAAATGGCTTCTCTGGTGAATTCTACCAAAGTAAAGAATTAATATCAGTCCTTCACAATCTATTTCAAAAAATAGAAGAGGAGGGAAAAGATTTCAACTCATTTTATCAACCAAGGCAAAGACATCACAAGAATAGGAAGCTGCTGATCAATAGCCCTTATGAATGTTGACACAAAAATCTTCAACAAAATACAGCAACATATAAAAAGAGTTATATGACATGAGCAAGTAGGCCTTATTTTATGAATACAAGATTGGTTTTTAAACATTTGAAAATTAATGAGTGTAAACCATATCAATAGAACACAGGGAAAAACATTATCTTCAAAGATGCAGAAAAAGCATTTAACAAATCCAATGACCTTTCATGACTAAAAACATTCAACAAACTGGAGATAAAAGGAAACTTCCTCAATCCCACAAAAGAAATCTACAAAAAACCTAGCTGACATTTACTCAATGGTGAAAGTCCAAATACTTTCCCCAAGGGTCAGGAACAAGACAAGGATGTTTGATTTTATTCTCTTCAATGTTGTAGTGATAGTTCTACTCAGGGAAATTAGTCAAGAGAACAAAATAAAAGACTTTCAGATAGAAGAGAAAGAAGTAAAACCATCTCTATTTGCAAATGACATAATGTTGTATGTAGATAATAATAAAGAATTGATTTAAAAGTGTTGTAATTGATAAATTAGAGACATCACACTTACAGACTTAAAACTTTATTATTAAGCTATAGTAATTGAAACAGTATGATATTGTTATAAAAATGAACACATTTTTATGTGCATAAAAGAGCAATATGTTAGAAAGATCATACACCATGATCAACTGGGATTCATTCCGGGCATGCAAGGATGGTACAATATTTGCAAATCAACAAACATAATACATCACATAAACAAAAGGGAAGAAAAATCACACGATTTTTTTAGATGTGGAAAAAGCATCTGATAAAGTACAGTACCCATTTATGATAAAAAGCATTCAGCAAAGTGGGAATAGAGAGAGAATTCCTCAACATAATAAAGGCCATACATGAAGAGACCTACAGCCAACATCATACTCAGTGGACAAAACAAACAGCTTTCCAATTAAGATCAGGGACAAGACAAGGATGCCCACTTAGACCACTCTTATTCAACATAGTATTGGAAGTCCTAGCCACAGCAATCAGGCAAGAAAAAGAAATAAAAGTCATCCAAATTGGAAAGGAGGAAACAAAATTGTCATTGTTTGCAGATGGCATGATAATGTACATAGAAAATCCTATAGATTCCTCCAAAAATCCCCCTTGAACTAACAAGTGAATTTGGCAAAACATCAGGATACAAAGTTAATATTCAGAAATCAAAGGCATTTTTGTACACCAACAATGAAAATATCAGAAACAGACACCAGAAAAAAATCCCATTTGATATAGCAACAAGAAAATAAAATACATAGTGTGAAATCTTCACCCCTCCAAAATGAAACCCAGAAATGTAAAACAGAAAAGTGGTTGCAAAAGGCTGCAGGGTGGGGAAAATAAAAGGAGATTGATAAGGGTACAAACTTTCAGCTATAAGATGAAAAAAGTCTGAGGATCTAATGTAAAACATGGTGATTAAAGATGATAATATTGAACTATATAATTGAAAATTTAAAAAAAGTTCAACAAGTTTGTAAGCTATAAGATCAATACACAAAAAACAATTGCATTTCTGCATACTAGCATCTGAAAATGAAGTTTGAGAGAAAACTAACTCTGTAAGGTGTTAGATATGTTAATTAACTTGACTGTTAAAATCATTTAAAAAGGTATATGTATATCAAATCATCACATTGAACATACAAATAGATATAACTTATTTGTCAATTATACCTCAATAAAGTTGGAAAAAATGGAAACTGATCTTTTTACAAAAGCATGAAAAATAAAATACTTAGAATTAATTTTAACAAAATAAGTGTAAGATTTGCACAAAGGAAACTATAAAACATTATTGAAAGAAATAAAAGACCTAAATAAATGGAAGGCACCCTAAATTTATGGATTGAAAGATTTAATAATGTTAAGATAGGAATACTCCCAAATATGATATAGAGAGTCAGTGAAATTTCTATCAAAATCCAAGATTTTGTTTTCACAGATATTGACAACTTGGTAATAAAATTTATATGGAAGTGAGAGGGACCTCAGAAGGCCAAATAATCTTTAAAAAAACATGGAACAAAGTTAGAGGTTCACACATCCTCATTTCAATATGTACTTCACTGCAAAACTACAGTAATCAAACTGGTGTTGTAATGTCATAGGACAGATAAACAGATCAATGGCATAGAGTTGAAAATGGAAATTTATGGTCTATAAGTTTTTGACAAAAGATGCCAAGACAATTCAATGCAATAAATGGTGCTAGAACAACAGGATCTCATGTAAAAGAATTAAGTTAGACTCTACCTCACACCATGCACAAGAATTACCTCAACATTGATCATGTTTCTCAATTTAGGACCTAACATTTATTCTAAAACTCTTAGAAGAAAATATAAAAGTAAATATTTTTTTTAAGATTTTATTTATTTATTTATCTTTAGAGGGGAAGGAGAGGGAGAGAAACATCAATGTATGGTTGCCTTTCATGCGTCCCTGCTGGGAGTTGGCCTGCAGGAAACTGGCTTGCAACCCAGGCATGTGCCCTGACTGGGAATCGAACCGTGATCCTCTGGTTCGCAGGCCCGCGCTCAATCCACTGAGCTACACCAGCCAGGGCAAAAGTAAATCCTTATGAGCTTCAATTAAAATTAATGATTTGTTAGACTTGACCACAAAAGAAAAAGAAACAAAAGAAAAAATAGATAAATTAGACTTCATGAAATAAAATTTTTTGTACTGCAAAAGACACTATTAAGAAAGTAAAAAGGCAGCCCAGGGTAAAGTATTCTCAAATTATATGTTTGAATAGGGTCTGGTATCTGTGATATATAAAGAACTCTTACAAGCCAAAAAAAAAAAAAGACCAAAAAAAAAAACACCTAATTAAAAAACAAGCAAAACATTTAAATAGACATTTATAAAGAAGATATACAAACAAATGTTTATTAATTACACGAAAAGATGCTCAACACTATTAGTCCCTATAGAAATACATATCAAAATAATAGTAAATGGATGGCTATAATAAAAAAGACAGACAATAATAAGTGTTAGCAAGGATGTAGAAAGAACACTCATACAATGTTGGTGGGAATATAAAATGGTACAGCCCCTTTTGGAAGTTTAACACTTCATTAAGAGGTTAAATATTGAATTATCATTTAACTCTGCAATTCTGCCCGTATGTATCTAAGAGAAATGAGAATATATGTCCATTTAAACACTTGTACATAAATGTTCTTGGCAACATTATTTATAGTCACAAAGTAGAAACTGCCCAAATGTCTATCAACAGATTAAAAGATAAACACAACATAGTATATTCGTATAATGGGATATTTTTCAGCCACAAAAAAAATAAAATAAAGATACATGTTGAAACATGAATGATCCTTGAAAACATTATGTTAAGTGAACAAAGCAAGTCACAAAAGACCATGTCTTATCTGATTCCATGCATAGGAAATGTCCAGAAGGGAAATCTATAAAGACATAAAGTAGGTTAGTGGTTGCTGTGTTTAAAGTGAGGTGAAAAGTGACCATTAATGTTTTTTAGGAGCCATGATGAAATGTGAACTTGAATTGTGATGTACTTGACAATGAATGTACTAAAAATAATGAATTGGCGAATTTTATGGTATGTATATTATATCTCAATAAAAATATTTTAAAAACTAAAAAAAAAAATCCCTTAGGACTGATGGAAAAGAGCACTTATACTGGGTGACCTCCAGGGCATGGCTCTTTAGGATTGGGGGTCCAGGATGACTCTCTAAGCTGCAGGGTTGCTGGTTGCATCATCTCCAGGTTCAAGCACTGGAATCTGGATTTGAGAAAGAAACTTTTGGATCTGCATTGGCCTTGCCTTAGAGAAGAGTCTTGGTGGTGTTTTCCTCAGTGCTTTCTTATGTTGAGGATTTCTCACTGTGAGGATCCCACAGTAAAAGAAAAGTGCACTTAACACTGACTTGGGTGATTTTTGATCTGAAGAGCACTTCCCTGTCTTTCTTGGTTAAGTGGTTATACCACCAATCCCGGGAGAAATTCTGCTATTTCCACTTAATAGGGGAAACTGAGACCAGAGAGATAAAGGGGTTTGGCCAAGGTCAATCAGTGTGTTAGTGGAAGAATGAATGAGTTCTTTCTACTCATGTTAGTGGAAGATTTAATGAGTTCTTTCTACTTCCTGTTACTGTTTCACATGTACCAAATGTCTGATCTGCTTTCTGCTGAGAAAGGGATGTGGGACACAATGGGGTCAGTGGTTCTGTTCTGTTCTTAGCAAGAATGAGGTTCTGTGCAGGGACAGGAGTAAATAAGGATGGTTGTCTTGGGCTGAGAATCAACTGGTGACACATGGTATACATCTGCTTATGAGGAGGTAGAAATTTCTTGCTTGGTCCACTGACAGAGGTGAGGGCTTTGGTCTATTTAATGGTCTCACCTCAGCCTTTTTCTCCTTTTCCAGCAATAAGAGTGCTTGAAAACTACTTTGCTAATCTTGATAAGATCATAATCATTTGGATCTCTAATGCTGTATCAGACTCTCCTTTAATGATGACAGGCACAAGGAAGCCTAGAAGTCTCAGAGTCACAGGCACAGCATATCACCTGGAGCTCCCAATTTCCCATTCACATCTAAGATGCAACAAAAACAATGCTCTTGGGTTTACAGAAATGTTTATTAAATGAGATCTGAGAGCTCTGACATTATAATTCTGGGTGTGCTTCTTTGCATGTAAGCTTGTTATCCATCCAGCTCTGCTGCCTAAGCTTCTGAGAATAAAGCAGGAACACTGGGGTCTGCAGAGACTGGCTGCATCTGTGCTCATCACATTCCTCTTCTTCACATGACAGGTTCAAGAGCCTGGGCTGGTTCTCTGCACACATGGCCTGTCTAGGACCCTTCCTCATTAAAAATGGGCACAATTCCCATACATTCATACTCACATTTCATATTACTCATTGTCTTCTGACTGTGACTCTCAGATCCTGAAGTCCCTTCTCAGTGACAGTTAAAGAAATAGCTCTGCTATTTCGACCATGGAGGGCTTACAGAAATGTGTCTTTTTCACTTGGTTTACAAAATAACTGTTATTGCAGGAAGAGATCTGCTAATATGAGACACTTGCTGCCTTCAGCCATGAAAATGATACTAACTTCTAGTTGGCTATTTCCATACATTTGTGAAATAAACTGTAGGGGATGCTGAAAAGTACACAAGAATAAACACACATTTCTTACCTAGACCTTAAAGCATGTGCTCTGAGGACTGTTCTGCAGATCCTGGTGTCTGCTCACACACAAACTCAGGAGCGTGTAATTGGATTTCTCATTAATTCAGATTGTCTATGAAGAAGAGCATGTTTGCTCTTCCTTACAACAACCCTGTGGACCAAAGGACACTTTTAAGAAATGAAAACATATTGCAAGTCCTTTAACTAAGGAATATCTGATTCAAATTTCTTTGCTGAATCTGGGTTAACTCTCACTTCCATGGCATGGTTGCAGACAGCTAACCTGCCCAGTCACTTTCCTCCTACCCTCCCTTTTCCCCCTCTTCTTCCCTCCCATTTTGAACAAACATATTTATCATCTATTCTACTACTGGGCACCTAAGAATGGCAGAGCCACTTCTGTTTGCTGGGTGAATCTTCAGGGTACCACTTCTGTGGTCCTTGTGTATAGCAGGCACTGCATTTTGTGCTGTGGCATTCATGGCTGAAATATGTCATTGGCTTTCAGGAGCTTTTAGTTTACATCATCTACTTGGAATCTTGGAAAAGTTCATGAGGTGGGGATGAAGAGAAGCCTCAGTGGTGCTTTCAGAACAAGCACCCCTCATCTGGCCTGGCTCTCCCTGCAGTGAGAAAAGTGGCACTTTTTCCTTCAGTGGCTCTGTGACTCCTGCTGCCCAGAGCTAGCCCCAGGGAACAAAGAGCATGCAGCCCACTGCTGGGCACTACTCCCTTGTCCTGAGGGCCTGCAGCCTGGTCATTTATCCCTAACTGAGCAATCTCATTTGGAGGTTGGGACCCATGGCCACCTTCAATACTTTCTGTGGACATACATAAGTTGTCAGTGAATCCTTGGGCCTTCAGAGCTGGGATGCTGCCTCAGAAATGCGATGGACAGAAGTCCTTGCTGAGTGTTGAGATCTGTGTCAGGAGCAACAGAAACCTGGTGGCTTCCCCTGGGGCTGAGGCAGCCTTGTGTGAAGTGGGAGTGATGATCTTTTTGGAGAAAGCACAAGCACAAGGATTTCCTCATTCCATGTCCAGGAGGAAGAACTTGTTCTGGTTTGAAGCAGTTTGGGCTTCATTTGTACCTCCCTCAAGGCCACTTCAGGACCTATCATGCCACTCAGTGGCTCCAGAGGTCCATTGGAGTATGTTTGCCCCCCCCCTTGAAGAGCTGACCTGCAAAGACCCTGGGGTCCCCAGAGGGCCCACAAATATCAGGAAACTCCAGGCAGAGACATTAATCTATGCTGACCCCTTGTCAAACATCTCCAAGGCTTGAGTAAGCAGCTCAGAAGAGGATGATGTCTGTGAGAGAAGATGGGAAGCGTGGAGCCTGGGGTAAAGGGATGATGGGGGTAATGTCAGAGGTGGTTTCCTCTGGCTCACTGTCCTCATTGTCTGGGCCTTCGATGAGGCCTGGGATGATCCTGACCACATGATCTTCAAAGTGCATCTGCTTCTTCTTGGCTAGTGAGTCAGCATGCTCCAAAGTCAACTCTGTCAGAGCATCTGGGTGCTGGAAGGTGCTGGGCTTCCTGGTCCCCTTTAGGATGCACTTCATGTGCATAAAGAGGGAGTTGGACCCCTCCTTGAGGGCTCCATGGAATGTGTAGGTTTTCTCAGTGTCCTCAGAGGTGATGGTACTCATGGCACTGCTGGAGGGGTCTGTGTACTGCTCCTGAGGGGCTGGCACCTCAGGGGAAGCTTTGTTCTTCTTCCGTTTGCTGAGAAGGAAGTAGGTCAAGCCAGTGATGATGAGCATGGAGCCTGGAAGAGATCTGGGAGGTCAGGATGCTAGATGTGTCCTAGAGAAAAGCCAGAGGCTATTCAAACCCATCATTCCAAAAGGCCATGGCAGCACACATGTGTGGCCACACCCAGGCTGCCTGAGCTCCAGCCCTTTCACCCAACTTGGACTCACACATCCACAACAGCATCAAGAGGCAGGCCTAGTGCCTGGCTGGGGCATGTCAGCAGGGCCAGTGCCATGCTACGGTCTTCCTCCTAACTGTTAGATCAGGTATCCTGTTCCTGAGGCCCCCTTTCTACTAACAGCTGACCCTGGTGTTGCCTGAATAGACTTCCATCATCACACTCAGCCTCCCTCTTAGTACAGCTCATTGGAGTGGACCTGTGACACCTTCAATGTGCCTGGATTGTATGTTGGATACCAGGGTCCACCTGCTGAACTGGACTTCCTTCCCATTCCAGAAGCAGGAGATTGCCTTCACTTTTTAGCCTCCCCAATAACCACAGAGAAAATTACAGATACTTTTGGGTGGGGCTGGTGTGGCTTTGGCCCCCCTTCCTGGCCCTTCACGCAGCCTCCAGACCCCTCTGTACCAGGCTGAGACTTGCAGCTCTGGGTTCTTTGCTGGGAATCCTTCCCTGTCCTGAAGAAGAGTGGAAGGTGGCTGTCCTGCCTGCCAGGGCCAGAGCCTCTTGGGCCTCTCTCCCTTTCCAAGGAGCAGGAGGTAGTGACTTGCTCTAGCTTCTGCAGTGATGAACCCTGCTCAGGAGTCCACTGAAGAGCCTGGCAGAGTGGCCTTCAGAAACCATAACAGGCACTTTATAAGAAACTGCGGGAAGGAAAAGGAGATTCTGGCTTTCAATCTTGTCTCCTTGGGCAGTTTGCTTCCTGGCATTTTAGATGGATCATGAGACAGGGCACAGTTTCACAGCTAGAAAGAAGGCAGAGGAGGCTGTTAGCAGAAAAGGTCAGGACAAAACCTAGGAGGTGGAAGCGAGTCCTGACTTCTGAGATCAGGAACCAGGCTGACCAGCCAGGTTTGTGAGATGGAGTAGGGGAAGATGTTGCAGCTTTGAGGGTCTTTATAAGTTGTTTCACGTTATGCTTTCCCAACCAGGCTGAAGAGTTTGCATCTGAATCAGGCACTGAGAAGACACAGGTGGCTTTGGGCAGAGCAATGGCCATCTTTCACCCTCCTAAAGCTCAATCTCTACACAGACTTTGAGAGAAAGGCCAGGTCCCTTTTACAGGTGCAGTTTCTGGACACCTACATGAAAGATTAAGAGAAATTTCTGATGTTTAATCAGCATGGAGAAGTCTGATAGGTCCTCATCTTCATGACCTAAGCCAGAGCAGGCAGTGAGGTAAGTGGGAGACCTGGAGCCAATGTCACTGCTGACTGAGGTGAGAAGGATTCAACCCTTTCTGCTCATTGCCTACTTGTGGTAGGAGCTGCCTGCCTCCACTACCTCCTGTAACTCCTACCTGGGATGGTCACATGCCAGACCAGGACAGGGTGGAGGAAGCAGGCCACAGACAGCAGCATATAGGCCAGGAACTTCTGGAAGCAGCCCAGCCACTGGGCCTTTTCTCTTGCTCTGTAGGCCAGAGACCCTGGCTGACACCTAGGAGGAAAAATTTCAGGGTTAGTGGCAAGCAGAAAATGACTCAGGAAAGCCTCAGCATTCTGTGAGGCTATAGGAGGCTGGGGTGATGTTCTACTGTGGCCATGTTCTCTACAGTGGCCTCTGGCTGAGCACCCCTAGGGTGGGAGTTCTCCGTAGTTACATAATTAGGGTTCTTGCCTGTGTCCCTCCAGAGGGACTGCAAAGGCAGTGAAAAGAGTCTCAGAGGTCTCAGGGGTCCCCTGGGAAGTCCACAGTACAGTAGAGAAGGTAGGCAGTATGGGAGACACCTGGCTGGAACAGTTGTGCAGATCTTGCACTGCACAAAGGACTTGGCTATGTGGGTGAGCAGGCTGGAATTCAGCTGCACCCTACTCCCAGAGACTTGCCTAGGCAAGGAATAACATTGGCCCGGAGGGGCTTTTAAACTGGCATGCTGAGTCCATACATAGGCCTGGCAGAGGCCTGGTACTGAGCAGGTTTCTTCAGGGTTGCTCTCTCCAGGTTTCAAAGGAAGGGAGCACTTGCCTTTTGGCCCATCTTCGTCATTCTCCAAATTGGCCTGGAGCAGGGCACAGCTTCATCCTGCCCAGGCTGGCTTTGGGGAGTGATGGGGGTTGGCCCTTCTTCTACACCCCACTGCTTGCCATGGCTCTTTGGTTCCCCCTGGTGGTCAATTCCTTTGTGACCAGACCTTAGCTGGGTGAGGAGGGTTCCAGAGCTGATAAAACGCCCCTTTAAGCCTAGGTTTTTTCCCTCCCTGGCCCCTGAGAAAAGGCAAGGATCCCTTGGCAGTGGAGGCTACTTACTGAAAGCAGATGGTCAACATCTGAGCCACAAAATAGGCCCCTTCACACACGGAGACGGTGACTCCTGTAAACCTATGATGGAGACAGGTGAAGGAGGCTGGGCATCCTTTGATTCTCCCTTCACTTTCCTGTGAGCCATCTCCTCACAGCACCTTGGCCTCCTGGGTAGCTACAGCTAATCAACTGACCAGGAGGTTCTTGACTTAACCCCATCACCCAGCCAGCTTCCACCAGGAGCCATCTTGGTGCCAGGACCTGTGTTGGATTGGGTTGTGGTGTTAAAGGAGCTGGGGTCTGGGGCTCAGAGATAGGTGAGGAGGATGCTGCAGGCTGGCATGAGAGACCGCCTTGATCCCAGCACCCTTGTGTAGACTCTGGCAGATGTTCTTCTATCAGTGGTTGCTAGGACAAACAGTCATTGTGTGACTTGAGAGTCTTAAAGCTGAACTCATTTTCTTTTCCCTCTTTTCTCATCATTCAAAAAGTCACTAGGATGGGCTGATTGTGTTCCTTAGATAGCCTTATAATTAGTCCCATTCTCTCTGGCCTCACCTGTATCACCTGAGTTTGGACATTGCCCCTGGGACACATGTACCTTCCCCCTTTTGTCCTCACTGACTCCCTGGCCCTCACCTTCTGCACCCTGCTCCTCCACTTCATCACCAAAGGCTCCCCAAGGGCTTGTTCTGATACCCAAATCTGATCATATTCTTCCCAATTTAAAATTCTTCAAAGCATTCTCATATTCCATGTGTGGTCTAGAGACCTTCTGATAAGAATACCTGGGGAATATGTAAAATGATAGATTCCTGGGCCGGTCCTAGACTTTCTTTTTTTTTAAACTGGAGAATCTCACTGATCTACAGAATTTGCATTCCAGTGCCTTTTAAAAGCCTACATAAGCTTCCACATTCCTCCAACTACACAGGAAACTGCCAGGTGCCACAGGGCCTTTACACAGGCATGCTTCTCTTGGAAGAACTTCTGCCTTCTCTCCTTGTCTGTCTGGTGGTCTCTAATTCTTCCATGTGGCTTTGGCCTTCTCTTGGAAAGACTTATTTTTAAGTGTTCTGTGGACTTGCATTGAAGTAAATGAATGAGTGAGAGGAGATGTTGCCTTGCAGGGGAAGGGTTTCCTCAGGGTCTTGGGCATTGTCCCTGATCAACTGTGTGACCATAGGCAAGGGGCTTGACCTCTCTGTGCCTCATTTTTCTGAGAATAATTATTGTGTTTCAACAATAAAATTGTTACAAGGAGTAGATGTATTGATATTTTTAAAGTCCTTCAAATGTGCTTGGTACATAGTTCTCATTACATACAGACACCAGTGTAGGCAAAAGTAGGTTTATAGTTGTTCATATGGAAAAGTACATCTTAGTAAATAACAATGTAAGAATAAACTCTGTGTTTTGTATACTCACAACTGTAAACCTACTTTTACCCACCTCTGTATGTATTAGTTACTATCATTGCTTTCTGTCTCTCATTGTGACTATTTAGTACTTTACCTCTACTTTCTCCCACTCTCTCTATGCCTCCCAGTGTCTTCCTAACTCTTATTCTTCATATTTTAAGCGGTAATACCTTTGGACATTGGGTAAGTATGAGGAAGGCAGTGAAAGGTCTCATAGGAAAGAGTAAGAAGGGAGAGGAAGCAAGTGTAAAGGAGAAGTGGAGAAGAACAACGGGAAAGCCAATGACAGATCAGTTCCTTCAGGTGCTTACTCTTGACCATGATCCGTGCTTGGTCCTGGGGACACAGAGAAGGCAGTGACATTCATATAGCGTATGTGTTACAATGAATGAAGGCTCTAACTGTGAAGGAACACAGTGCCAAGAGTCCAAGATGTGCATAGGGAAGAGTGCATGTTGGGGGTGAGAATGGGAGGAAGGAGTGAAGATAGGGAAGCAGGACATTAAGTCATCTGGATGGCCCTTGAGGAATGAATGGACATGAGTACAAGAAGGATGGGCAAGGTGGGCCATGGGTACTAATCCCTTGGGGTTGGAGAACAGGGAATAGTCAGAAATAACTTCTAGGGCTGGACCACGAAATGACCAGATGGGCACAGTGTCCTCTTAAGACAGGCAGAGCAATCAGGAAGAGGCAGGCTGCTGGGCAGAAAGCAGGCAGCATTAACTTGTCACAACCTGACCTGGTACAGTCAGATTTTAATAACCCCCAGATTTTACCCTAATAAGGTTTGTGGGTCTATGAGGAAACCATAGGGAGAAGAAGAAGTCCAGGACCTGCTTCTGGATTCTAGGGAGACAGTGCATAGTGGCTGGGACAGTCTCAGCAAGATATGAAGAACCTTTAGAGCAAGAAGCCACTTCCAGCCAGTAGGGGTCCCAGACACAGGCAGGGATCCCAGGGCAGGATGCCAGGAAGCAATGTTTTGGGAATACTGAAGTGGGTCAAAAGGTACCCCAGGTGTCTGACAGGATGAGCAAAGGCTTAAAGGAAGGCGATGTGGATGTGTTTGGGAAAGAGTCAGGACATCCTGGGGTATAAACTGAGTGACAAGAAATAAGGTGGAGGTTAGAAGATTACAAAAAAGTGTGGCTTGGAGGCTGTGGCAGCCATTGCAAGTTTGTCAGAGGGCCCTGTGTTTCTGAGTGGCTGATGTTATGGCATTGTGGAAATGCACTGGGAGGCTGGGACATTGTTGGAAGATGGTGGATGTGATCCACTATGCACACCAAAGAGCTAGTCTGAGCAGAGTGGGTGGGCTCCTTAGCATGAAGCCGAGGCCACTGTGATGAAGGTAGATGTGATGGGGGAGGGGGAGGGGAGGAGAGGACTCACCTTGCTGACCCCAAAGGCATACTGAGCTCCCTGTGTCCTTCAGGACTGGGCTGCTGAGAAGCTGGGTAGTTAGAGCCTGCAGGGATGCCAGGCTTTCCTCCCACCCTGAAACATCACTGCACTGTGATCTCCTCCCTGCCAGGGGAGGAGAGACAGAGGTGTTTGCAGAGACAGCTGGCAGAGATGAAAGAATAGAGTTTGGGGAAATAAAAGTACTGGGGCCCCACGAGTCTGTGCCCTGTTGCTCATGAGCTTGGTGATGTGGGTTGAGCAGCTTACTCCCACTGAATTTTCTCATTTGCAAAACTGGGACACTATTCACTTCTACAGTGCTGTCATTAAAGGACATGATGCAAATAAAAAAACACATTTAATTGTTCTTGGCATGAAGATGGGCTGAAGTTTATAGTCCTTTCATATGCTCCTCTCTCTAAAAGAACTCAGTTAATGTTTTCTAGCTAAGAAATTATTGAAGAGATGAATGGGTGGATAGATAGATGGGTGGGTGATGGAAGGACAGTTGGTTGATTTATGGGATGGTTTGACTAAAGCCCTTTTCAAAGCAGAGGATATCTTTTTTTTTTGACAATTTATTTATTTATTTATTTATTTATTTATTTATTGGTCTATTACTCCCATCCCGTACCACCCCCCATCCTCCCCCCTCCCTCCCATTTCCACCCTTCTCAGTTGTTGTCCATGTATCCTTTATATACGTTCCTCTAAATCCCTCCCTTATTTCCCCTGAAATTCCCTCCCCTCTCCCCTCCGGTCACTGTCAGCCTGTTCTCTATTTCAGTGTCTTTGGTTATATTTTGACAAAGCAGAGGATATCTTAAGGGCCACTCCAGTCCTTCCACCTTTGGGATAGGATGGACTTATCATGGGAAAGGGCGGGGTACTCTGGGTTAATCTGAGAAGATAGACTCAGAGTGAGGTGGGGCAGAATATGCGGGCAAAGAAGGGCTTGTGTCCACATACTCACAGCAGGTAGAAAGCCAAGCTTTTGAAGTGCCCCCGGAGGAAGGTCTCAGTGCCCACGCCGATCAACACTAAGGGGAAGAGGAGAGGGGAGAGTGGCCCAGGTGCTCCAGCCACAGCACTGCCCTGAGGAGGGCTCCTTGGCCATAGAGTCAGACTTTTCCCTGGGGACTGTTTCCCACGGGGCACAGAGACTGGTGGCTTGGAAGTTACAAGAGAGCAGGGAGTCTTCTGAATTTTTGGTTTCTGGAAACCAGAGTGGTTTCAGGCAGAACCCCACAGGACTTTTAGTCCAGAGCACAAATGCCACTCTTCTCTGCCTACACAGGTCATGCCACCATCCCTGAGCACCCCCAGAGACAGCCCATGATGACAGGATACCACATGCTCTGCCCTATAGCTATCTTCTGTGTGTCCTGGGTTCAAGGGACCTCACTGTCTTGCAGGTCCATGCCCATGTGTGCTGTGTGTCTGGGCTTCAGTGCTTGGACATGAGTGAGAACTGCCTGTTCTTGCTGTTTTCATGACTTTTTTTTCACTTGCTGGTTTGGCACCTACATCTCACACTCATGGCTCATTGCTTTGGACCCAGTGCTGATGAAGCCCCTGGGGTTTTGCTCTGGCATGGGAAGTGCTCAGCCTTATCTTCCTCTTGTCTTTTCTTGACAGTTGGTACTCAAACGTTTGTGCTCAAACCCTTAATCTTCCATTTTTCCAAGGGGAGTTTTGTCTTGGACACACCTTTGCAGACTTTCTGGTTCCCTGTCATTTGCTCACAGGACTCTCTTGCTCTAACAGGTTCAGTCAACCAGCTATGGCTCTGACCCCATGTACTCACTGATAGAAACATTTCCCAGACAGCACTCAGGTGTTCACAGACCTTCTTTCAGGACCATGTTGGCCCACAAATCAGACTTATTTCTGGACATAAGTGATCATACTCAGTGCATCTACATTTCTCTCTCTGGGCTCAGATGTTATACCCTACTATTTGCCACCTTGTCCTATCCTACCCTGAAAATTCAAAGATGGTGGATTGGGTTATTAGATTTGCTTGTGAAGGGTCGTTCTCTTCTGCTGCTCATGAGCATCTCTGGGCCTGATGCTTTCTCTCTTCCCTGGCAGAGAAGCTCTGTAAGCTTTTAGCCCTGGGTGGCCTGAGCTGTTTGCCCACTGTAGAAGTGCTGCCTTCTGAAATGAAATGTCCCCAATTATGCCACCAGCATCTCCACCTTTACATCTGGGGTATTGTGGAAGTGCTACAAGGAGAAGGGGACAGAGTGTTTTAATCTAGGAAAGGAAGGTCAGCACCCATGTATTCCTAGTGATGGAGGCTCCCCTGTGCTTGAGAGTGGTGGAGGACACTGTGTCTCTGTCCTTAGCAGGTCCTGGCTACTCATTGACTCTTCCCCAGGGAAGAGCAGGGAATACTAGTCAGCCACACACCCCTCTGCAGTGCCACATTATGTGCAAACCATTAAGTGCCTAACATGCAGGGCATTTAATGGTTTGCACATAATGGTCACATGTATCTTGGCTCCTCATAGTAGACCTGTGATGCAGAGAATTCCATACTCCCCTTTCACAGGGAGGAAAATGAGGCTGTGTTCTCACAAGGATACACACAAGCCAGAATGTAAAGGACCTACAGACCAAACTTGAGATTTCTGGCTGCAAGTGGTGGGCAGTTTTCTGTTTTTTCACTGTCTACCAGTGTATGTTTATGGTGTGTAATGTCTGCATTGTGTTTTGTGTGTGGTATGTATGTGTCGATATGTGTTGTATGTGTTATGCATATGAGTAGTGGTAGCATGCACACATGTGGCAGCTAGCATGTTGTGATGCGTATGTGTGCTGGAGCGTGTGTTGTATGTGGTGGTGTGTGGTGGTGTATGAGCTATGTGTGGCGTATGTGTGTTGTGTGTTGTGTGTGGCATGTGCATGCATGGGTGTGTTGCAGGCAAATGTTCATTTATTTATTTTTCACTATGTATCCCATTCTGTTCTCATCACTTAACATTTATTAACTTCTTTAATTATCACAACATTCCTCTGAGAACATGCTATGTTATCTTCATTTTACAGAAGAGGAAGCTGAGGTACAGAGAGCATAAACAAACTAAATAAGCCAACCAACCATGAAGGCCTAGGTTAGATCCTACATTTTAATTTCTCCTTTGTTAGTTAGTAGCTGAGTCACTGAATCTTTCTGAGCCTCAGTTTCCTCATTATCTTTCTTGAACATATGGTTATGAGGATTAAATAAGCTGATTATGCTAAGTACATCATAGTTGCTTAGTGAAACAGCTTGTTGATTTTTGTCCCAGGCTTCATTCACATCAGAGTCTTTGTAGATTTACGTGGGCTTGTGGAAAATGTCCAACAGGTGGCAGAGAACAGTTTTGGAAACTTAGCCTGGTTCTCTAACTGGCACCCATTTGGCCTGTGGAGAGCTATTTTGATACCTGCTGACATAAACAAAGGGTCAGTATGCAAAGTTGAGACAAGATGGAACAACATAAAGTCCTCTGTCTGTCCCCTATATCTGTCTGTCTGCCTGTGGCCCCAACCCATGGCCCTCCTTCTGCTCTGGAGTGAGTTGGCTGCACTCCTGGGTGTCTCCTTGCAGCTGTTCTTAGATGGTATCTTCTATATCATCTTCTGTGTTTTCTGTTTGAATGATGTGGGGTCAAGCCCAATGGTGGGCTAGAGTTAGGCATTGGGCTTCTTTCTCTCTGGGGCATGCCTGGACCAAGGGGAAAGACATGACATGTACAAACTGAAAGAAGTACCATGACTCAGACTGCAAGAGAGGCTCACTGAAGTGCTCTGAGAGCCAGACAGACAAGGGCCATTCCTGAAGACTTTAAACCAAGGTGGACTGGGAAGGCAGCAGGAAATGGACATGTATAAATGAAGGGGCAGGGCACTGCAGGAAGACCTCTCCTTGCAAGCATAACAGCAAATTATTTCTTATGGAGCAGAGGCCCATGGAGTGGGACATTGGGCAGTATACGTGGACTAAGGCCAGACTGTGAATCTTTTAAGTACCAGACTCCACACATTAGGCATGGGAGACCTTGGGTGTTTTGGAGCAGCTGAGTGATGTGCTCAGATTGGCATTTCAGAAAGCTCCCTGACCTTAGGTGGAGAGGTAAAAGGCTTTGGTGATATTTGGCTAAGACTGCTGGCAAATGTGACATGGTGGTCAAGGTATAGGACCCTGCTCTAGATGTTTCTGACCCTCTCCCAGAACACTGCTAGTCTCCATTTTCTTTGTTGGTCTGACTTAAAGCAAACTTCTGATGGTGGCTCTTAATGGTGCGCCCAGGGAATCTGCAGACAGGGCACTTGGGAGAGGGCAGGGTTGCTCTGTCTAGGGGTTCAGATAAGGAAAATATTCAGACAGAAAGGGGAAGGGCATGCCCTGCTGTCGCATGATGATCTTTTGCCTTTTTGGGGGTCGTGGAAGCAGAGATGTGAGATGGTCACAAGTAATCACAAGATATTTGGGTTTGGAAGCTCCCTGGGCAGGTCAACCCAGCTGCCTCTCAGGGAGATCCAAACACATGCTGTACATTGCAGTAGGCCCCCTACACACATCTTGTTTACTCTCACAACATTCCTCAAGGTGGGAATTGTCAACCCAATGTTATTTATGGAAAAACCCAAACCAGCATTCTGGAAGTGAGCACCTTGGTCCAGGCCACTGGTAATAAAGGGCAGAGGGAAACTGAAGTCGAGACCAATCCTCAGTGGTTCCAAGGCTCCTGCTTGCAGAGGTTGGGGAAGGACCCTGGAGAGAATGGTGCAGGTGGGAAAGGACAGTTCCTGGGCCTTTAATAAGAATGGGGAGTGTCAAATGGATGAAACCTGTATTACATGGGCAGTGGACTACTGCACCCCCAAGTCCATCAGAAAGTGGCAGAAAACTGCCCCATCCCTACCTTAGTGACCCTTTTGACACTTATACATTCACCGCTTACCCTTGGGATCTGGCAAAGAGCCCATAGCATGGGAAGAGCTCTCTTCTGAGTGTCGGAAGTGGTTGCAGCCTGAATCTCACCACCCAGGGCAGATCCACCAAGCCACCCAAGAGTTTCCCTGGTTGTTCAAGGTCCAAAGTCCCCAGTGGTGAGTCTATACCCTCATTCACAGCATATCCTTTGTGCCAGTCCAGGTGAAGTACAGGGGTGCAAAGGAAAGACGTGTCAGAGCCTGAGCAGTCAGTTGAACAGACCCATGAAATAGAGATGTCAAAGGTGGGAATAAGCTACAGCATAGGAACAGGAAGAATACAGGTTGCATTTCCTTGGAAACTGAGGGGATCTCTGCAGAAGAGAAAGGCAAGGTGATACCAGGAAGATGGAGCAGCATGAGTTAAGAGTTTGGAAGAGTGACAGCCATGACTCCATGTACAGATGAAGGGTATGGCCTTGTCTTTGGGTGCCTCTCTGTGTAACTTCTAGGGCTGAGCAAGTTCACATGGCCACACTGAAGCAGTGACAGTGTGGCTTCCTGGTCCCATACCCTTATGTCCTCTTTCACTTGACAACTCTCTCCCACCCCTTCAAGGGAGCCAGGCCCAATGAGACAGCTGTGCCCTGTGCTCCTGGGAAAACCTCTTCATCAGCAGTCTGGGTATAGCCAAGTGCCTGGGGACCACTGCTTCAGCAAGGACTTATTCTAGTCCTAACACTTATCTCCCCAAAGTTCTCCCTGGACTCTCAAGGTTGTGCCAATGACCATCTCTAAGTTAAGTGAGCCAGGAATGGTTTCTTTGTGAAAACATTCCTGCTGACCCTCAGGCAGTAACTCTGACACAGACCTGCTGGATCTGTGACAGCAAAGGGGAGTTGACCACAGATACTTCAGAGTGTTAGTTGAGAGATAAATCTAATTATAACAATGCAATTTGAGGCTTCTTTGTTAACAGCGATATGTGTTACATTGAAGCTGGCTGGGCACAGATTCTTTTCAACTCTTCCCACTGAGAGATATAGCATAATTTTCCTTCCCTTGAATGTTCACTTGTCTGATTGAATGATGGAGAGGTAAATTTTGGGGACTAGCATGGCTAATTTGCAAACAGCTTCTTCTACTGAGACTTCTTAAAATACTTGTTCTGGGAGAAGCTACCATCACGTAAGAAGTCTTACATTTCTGAGGCCACCATGTATGAGAAATCCCAAGATAATCATGAAAAGAGAGAGAAAGAGAGCACCCCAGAACCTGCCAGTCAAGCATGGGGCATGTAAGGGAAGTTATCTTTGATATCCCAGCCCCAGAAAGTACAAAGTGCGAAAGAACTGCTGAACCTAGCTAACAGAACATATAACTGCTCTAGTTGCCCTACCTGAAACCCCAGTCATTATGGAACCCAGGAGAGCTGTTTTCACTGTGCCCTGCCTGCATTCCTGAGCCACAAAATTTTGAGCATAATAAAAGAGTTGTAGTCTTAAGCCACTAAATTTTGAGTTGATTTATTATGTAGCCACAGATAGCTGAAAAATCAGCTTATCTTATCCTCTAGCTACCTGAGATTTTTGACCCAGAAGTTCCAGTGTCTGGCCTGGTCTATATTCTGACTCTTTCAGGAGTGAATTTTCCCAAGGCCTCATGGCCTCTGGCCTTTCTCACTGGGTCTTCAACTTAGTTGTCAAGAAGTCAACTCCCAGGCTCCTAGGTCCTGCAGCATATGTCCTCCTGCTCAAGTGGGTACACAGCCTTAGAGATCCAGTCACCTAGGATTAGGGGTAGTGTCTGGGGCCTTCTTTGGGGCCATAGAATTCTGTGGTGGTTTCATATCTTAGGATTTCTTAGCGGACCCATGAGGCTCTGCCTTTCCAAAGCAGGTCCCTTCTACGACTTCATTTTGCAAAGATGCTCAGTTGAAAAAGTGAAGAAAGCAGAAAGTGAGATCTCCCACTACAGGAGAATATTGTGAACTATATTCAGTACTCACTGCAGATAGCCACATGAGGCATTGCCATGAAAGGCCCTCTCCTGTGTGCTTAACTGACCTCTAGCCACTGACGTGTGCTGGGAAACAGCTGTTTATGGAAGGCGCCACAGTTCTACATGACATAGATGTCGGGTTCCAAAACTGTTTTGACTGAGGGCCTGGAGTTTCCTAATTCTTCAGGGTCTGTCTAGTCTTCAGAACCAGACACTTTAGAAGCCAGAAAATGAACATGAAGTATAGCCGTAAATTAGAGGGTGAAGAATGAAATTGGTATGCAATAAGATCAGCCATACTGTCTCCTGAGTGTCTGTCTCCCCAGGACTGCATGGGTGGACCACCTGTTCTCTATAGAACTAACATCATCTCTGTGAATGAAGATGGGCTCAGTCCTCATATTGTAGTGTTAGACTGAGGAACTGTGCCAGCTCTTCAGCTGTAGGCAGGGCTGTGAGTAAAACAGAAGTTATAGCATCTGCTGAGCCAGGACGATGGTGAACTGAGCAAGGCACTTGGGTACAACATGTAAATAGGTGCTCACTCTAAACTGAGGGACGCATCACTCCTAGGACCATGGATCTAGTACTGGCATCGAGACATGTTCAAGGACTATAATTTGTGGGCTCTGGCTGCTGATGCAATGTGGTCTGCACTCTTGGTTCTTTCCCTTCCGTATGTGGCAGCCTGGCTGGAGTCTTGGAAACTCTGCCTTCATAGGGCTCTGGTTCAGCACAAAATAGGTGACTTTCATCAGCAATTCACCCCAACAAAGGACCCTGAGGTCCTTGTATAGAACTCAGCATGGAGTCAGAAGAGCTGACAGCTTGACACGGAGACAAGGAGACAAATGCCATACACATCCCCCAAAACAGAGCTTCATTATAACAAATTCTCTGCAAGAAAGAATTTTCCCCAGAATAGCCTTGATACTGGCTGTATAATGCTTCCTGCTGTAGGTGGAGGTGCTGGCAGAGCTGTGCTGTGCTGCTTTTATATCACTATTAGGGGCCTGTAACTTCATCCCTTCCCATTATCTGTCCCTTAAGATCCCATTATCCCTCATTCCAGTCCAACAGAAACACATTACAAGCCCATTCCAGCAAGTCATCCTCACCCCTTCATTTCACTTTCCTGCAGTTTCTAGGTAGGCCTCTTGCATGGAATCAGTTAGAGCCAACTCGTCCTCCTCAAGCATTTGTGGGCAAGCCTGGCCTCTTCATCCCACCCCTTTCCTGTCTCTCCTGTGTGGGCTGTGTTCAACCCCTGGAGGAAGACTTTCTTCTCCCAGAGGCTAGGCTTTTTGTCTGAGTTACTTTCCTGAGCTGTTTATTCTAGTTTAGGCTTAGCCATTGTCAGAGACTGTGGCCCAAGAGGCTGTGCTACAGGCTTTGGTCAGGTAGACACCTTGTGAAGACTTTGTAGGTATTTTGCAGGCCCTAGTATGTGGGTGGACAAAAGGTAGGAGGGTGCTGTGCTATAGCAGAGAGAATATGAAGCTCGATCAAAAAGGCTGAGTCTTGGCTCCTCAAACAAATCATAACTCTTCTCTGCTTTCTGAAAAATGAGAATAATAAAAACATGTGTAATTGGAACAAACTGACAGTAATCAGAGGGGAGGTGGGAGGGGATAATGGGGTGGAAAAGGGGGAAGGGTTGTCAAGGAACATATACAAAGGACACACAGACAAAGCCAAAGGGGAGTAAGATTGAAGGTGGGAGGTGGGTATGGCTGGGATGGGGGGAGTAGTGGGGGGGAATAGAGACGACTGTTCTTGAACAGAAATTAAAAAATAAATAAAAAAGATTAACCCTTTAAACAAACAAACAAACAAAATCTTAAAAAGAACTATGTCATTCACTATGAGAGTTCAGTCTCAGTAAATTATAGTGTTCTGCAAATGTAGATGATGGCTAATAGTATTATTATGAGAGGCAAGTTGTTCTTAGTAGTGGTCTCAAGGGGAAAGAGGTTTTATTTTCATCATTTCTTCCATTAATACACAATTTTATTATGACTAAGAGCTCTTCTCTACGCACCAATGTTGCTCATTGATTTTCTTATCTCAGCTTCTTCTGCAGGCCCATCCACCACACATCTCTTTTGTAATACCCTCTGTGTAGTCTCCTAGGACCCTAAGGGCTTGTACCATTGTGTTCTTGAGGATGGGGTCTGTGTGTGGTGCTGATTGCTGAGGGGCTCTTTCCCTGACTTCAGCTCTTGTGCTGCTCTTGCCTCAGTATGGACTTCGTGGTTGATTGTACATTGTCTGTTCTGATTCCCTTGCTGTGTTGAGATCTGACACCTGTCTTGCATTCAGTGCCCCCATGGCAACATAGGATACTTGATAGAGATCACTAGAGACCTCACTAACTAACCAGCTTCTCTTGCCAGGCAGTGATCTTTGTCTTGGTTACCTGGGTAGCTGGATGAGAATGTCATACTCACTGCTGCTGAGGGTAGCCTCATAACTCCCCATATCTTATGTATTGCTCCTCTTCATCTGCAGGTATGGGCTACCTCCTGCTGACATTAGGGTCATTAGTGTCTAAAGGGGCATCTTAGTAGGAATGCACTGGGCTGATGACAAATGACAATGGCTGGTGATGTTTTAGGTTCAGAAGAGGGCACAGCTAGTTGTAGAAGTGAATGAGATTTTCACTGTTTCTAAGAACATGGAGATGTTGAAGCCAGTTGCTAAGAATCTGCTGAGACATAAGGTAGTACCTCCAGGCTTCTTAACTTAGAAGTTCTGATAGATTCTAAACACAGTAGGGAGGTTTACCTGTATATTGAGAGCTCTTCAACTGACACTTACGAGCCAGGTTTCAGAGGCACTGTGATTCAAAAGCAAAATTTTCTAATAGCAAGTTTTAAATGTTCAGTTAGAAGTGATTTTAGAGTTTAGTGTGGCACTCGGGACCCTCCAATAACTCTCACATGGCTGTTTGGAGAATTTTCTGAAGGCAAAACAGTCCACTCATTCTTTACTAGATTCTTTAAATATTAACCATAGATTAAAGCTGACCAGCCAAGAGGCTGTTTTTGTTTGGCCCTGTAGAAAGTCCCTGTGGTAGAGTGTTGTGATGCCTCCAAACCTTCACCCCTCTCGGTATCCACACATTTTGTTCTAACTTTGCAGAGAAGTCTGTATCCCCAACCCTTGAATACTGGATTCAGCAGTGTGACCTGCTTTGGACACCATGTAAGCCCTCTCTCCCCAGCATCAGCCACTTGTATATAACTACATTCCTTTTTGATAATAACCTCCTGTAGATGGCTATCCAGAACTAAGGAAAATTTTCAAAGAACTGTCATCCTATGAAAAATAAACAAGGTTATCATCTTTGTGGTTGGATCACTATGAGGGTGTTGAGCGAATGGTGATGGAAGGAAACTTGACTTTTGGTGGAAGGAATAAAATTCAATATACAGATGATGTACCATAGACTTGTACATTTGAAATGTATATAGTTTTATTTATCAATGTCACTCCAATTAATTTAATAATAATAAAAAATAGCCAAGTTCTTGTGGGCTGATCTTAATAACCCAAGCTTAAAATGTGGAGGAAAATGTTAGTGTAAGGCCTCTCACAGTCCAGCCCCTTCTCCCCTCTCTAGCTTCAAGGGTCAAATATTGCCTTATTATTTTCCTCTGACCTTCTTTCACTTCCCATACTGCAGGAAGAGCCTATAACTCATGCTGTACAGTTTCTGTGTTCTGAAAATCCCTCTAAAATCAATGGGCACCCAGTGAGAATCTATATGCCAGGCATTTTCCTGCTTTAGTCATCATTTCATTGAATGCTCACAACCCCAAAGGACAGATACATTTGTTATCTCCATTTTATAGATGAGAACATTATTTTTATTAAATTTATTGGGATGACACTGGTTAATAAAATTATATAGATTTCAGGTGTGTAATTCTAGAACATATCATTTATATATTGTATTGTGTGTTCACCACCACCCCTGCCACCCAAGTCAAGTCTCCTTCCATCATAATTTAAAGTAGTTAGGTAACATGCCTAAGGTCACACACCTAGTAAGTGATAGAGAAGGACATAATTCATCCTTCTATACACCGTGCTGTAGTGCTTAGTACCAGGATGTGTATTTTCTAGTTTGTGTCCTTGGTCACCATATGCTTCTCTAATGGAGGTCATACCATTCTAATATATGTGTCTACGTTGCATAAAGTGGAAACTGCAAATGTTTGCTGAATAAATAAATCCTAAGTGGAATTCTAGGTTTCTTGTTCTTAATATAAGAAGGAGGGCACAAGTACAAAGAAATAAAGAAAAAATGCTTGAACTAAATCATGTTATTTTTTCAGTGGTATGGGGGTGGGCCAGAGGGAGGGATATTTCATTTACACACTGAGACACACAGATTGGGAAAAGAAAATGGTCAACATTTATGGAGGATCTGAAAACAAAGTGGTTAATAACTCCACCCATTGATGTGTTGGAGTGCATGAAGCTTCCTTACATGGTAGGAGCAAGAGGGGGTCACAGGGATATACATTTAGGAAGGGGGAAATCAGAATGGAGTGTTCAGGGTGGTTTCTTCAGAAACATTATTTTGTTTCTGAAGGCTTTGAATAGGGTTAAGGTCAAATACACATTTGCTGTATTCTTAAAAAAATAATGAGAACATTTGGGTTTAAATGCTTCTTTTGCCCTAGTCTATATTTATAAGCCACCACTTCAAATGGAGTGTGGCAGGAGTAGAGACATAGGAAATATGGCCCTGTACTTAGTGTAGAGGAGAGGTTAATGGGTCAAAGCCTAGAAAAAAAAAGACAAATTCCTAAGTGATCCCAGACATTGGCCCTCATAGACATTGGTGGGGCTTCAGCAAGATGATGACTTTATAGTATGTTCTCAGGTATGCAATGCTGTATCCATAAATGAAGGTGCTACTGTGATAGTTCTCTCTGGAAATGTGTACAGATTTGTCACTGGGTGAGGTCCAGGAGTAGGTCTGGCAGATAGTCATAGTAGCACAGTCAAATCATGTAATCACTCAGAAACAGAATGAGTGGGTGTATCATACGTGTGTCTTTAGATTTAAGAAGTGTTTGGTCATTCTTGACTATGCTCCATTATTACTATGTCCATCTCTGCCATACTCCCTCTGCCTGTCAGAACTGACTGATGGCAGGGTACTAGGGAAGAATGATGGGTGGTCTTAGATCTCACTGGTACACTCTGTGTGTTTTGCATTCAGAATCCTGGGATCACCAAGATCTGGAAGGACGTGCTCCTTTAGATTGATTTAGGCAAAGGACACATTGATTAAGAATTGAATCTTAGGAGTGGACGACCGTTAGTCCAAATCTTGTGTCACCTCATTTTGGTTGTGAGAAATAGAGCAAATTGCTCTATTTCACTAAACCTCAGTTTTCCCTACCTATAATGAGGATGAGGATGAACATAGTGGTGCTCCAAAGGGTAGTTATGAGGATGAAAGGTGACACTATATTTAAAACATGTAGCACAGAGTTTGGCTCACAGTAAATGCAAATAATAATGTTCATTGTCAGCTATTACACCCAGAGTAGAGGCTAGAAGAGCAAAAAATGCCCTTGAGTGCTGGCAGTGAAGAGCTTCAAGATTGAAGCCCTTTGCTTTGAGGAAAGTTGGGAGGCCCCAGCAAAGGGTGCAAAGACATTTTCTCAGCACCTCCTCTTTTGGGGAAGCCCAAGCCCATCACGTACAAGGTTGCAGCTGTGAAGAAAGGGCCCAAGAAAATTAGTCTCCCCTCTCTTTTCTCCACACCCACCCAAGTCTGGGGCCTTCAAGGTACAACATCTGCCCTGACACAGGGAACACTTCCCATTACATTTCTTGCAGGCTTGGGGCAGGGCTGAGAAGTGGTGAGTAAATTCATGGAGATTCACCCTCAGGGCTAGAGAAGACTGCAGGAATTCAAAGGGAAACTACTCTGCCTCCCCGGAGCAGGAATGGGGAGCAATCCCCATGCCCAGCTCTTTGCCCTTTCTATAGGGGAGGGACGCTCCAGGCTGCTGTGCTTCTATCTCAGTTAAAACCTCCTTTTCCAGATTTTCAGGAACATGTATACAGGACACATGGACAGAACCAAATGGAGATAGGTTCAAGGGTGGGAAGTGGGGATGGCTGTGGTGCAGGGGAGTTGGGAGCAGAATGGAGACAACTGTACTTGAACAACAATTTTAAAAAAGTAAAAAAGAAAAATCTCCTTTCTCAGGTTCCCTTTCTTGATGGTTAGTCTGCAAAGAGAACAGCTTGCATGGTAAAGGCTCCCTTGGAGCCTTTTATAACTCAGGTTGTCATAGCTCTTCTCTCAGGCAGACACAGCAAGGACCTGCTCTGAGGGATAAACAAGTAGATGTCTAGCATCTGCACAGGAAGTTCAGTGTGCTTACAACATGTATGCAGTTCCTAGTGTGTCCTGCTCTCCTTAACAGGCTCTGAGAGGCCATGCCTGGGGACATACATACAGGGCCTTCTCAGCTACGGTGGTCATGAAAATGAGTGAAGCCAGCTAAGTATAAGACTAGTGGGGAAGAGTGGGTTTGTGTTGACCTATAAACCTTATGATTGATGCAAAGGAAGAGAATTTTCTAATTTTTGAAACGCTTCTGGCTGGGAGCTGTCTGTCCATGGCCTGGTTACTCTCATTTGTTGGTAGTAATGTTCTGTCTGTGTCCACTCTGTGGTATGGGGCTGGATGAGGGTTGGGGCAGCATGGCCCTCGGGACCACTTGGCATCCTAATGAAAGTTCATCCATAGGGGCCTGGGTGAAAAGGGAGTGATGAGCTCAGCCAGCACCTGTGCAGGGCATACTGTGGCCAAGCTGCTGGGTCTTTCCATCCCTGTGGAGTCCCCTGGGATCTTGTACCTTTGCAACTTCTGACAGTCACAGATCCTGTCTGCATAGGGGATGAAGCCAGCTGATGGAAACTGCCAGGTTCCTGGAGGTGACTCTCTGGATGACGTAGGGTCACATGCTTTTCCAAGCTTCTGGAGAACCACACTCCTCCCCACAGCAGGACCAAAGGCTACTGGAGGTCTCTGATTTCTGCAAACTGAGAGACTCTGTCTCAAGTCTTACTTCCTCTCTAACAACAATGACCCTGTCAATGAAGGGAATTGACAATGAATTTGTCAATTCATTGGGAATGAATTTTCTTCCAGTATCACCGAACTCCTGGCCTATTCCTGCACACTCACATGTGCATGTATGTACATGGCTGCACACCCTTACTCTGTTTGAGATAAATTAGACTTTTAAACTGTCTTTAACTAATCCATTAGAAGGACAGATACATCTTAAAATAGTTTTTAGACAGGAGGCAGAGTGTTGACCCTGGGCAGAGTGTGGCAGGGAGACTCATTGTGATACCTGATAGCTGAAATTGCAACAGCAATTTCATAAAAAAAGGCTTAAGGGAATAAAGAATTTGCAAATCTTATACAGTGGAAATAGGCCAGCAGTTCAGTGATACTGGAAGAAAATTCATTCCCAAGAACACCAAAGCCTTTCTCTCTAGCTTCCCACTTGCTCTCATCACTTTATAAAGCCCCAGGATTATTGAAAAGCATGGCCAATAGAAGGCAATTAATGGCCAATTTTTAGCCTAGATCCTATATTAAGACCAAGTTGGAGGCCCATCCTTTGCATTAACAGACAAGGGTTGTGGTTAAGAGGAGCACTCACATGTGCATGTATGTACATGGCTATACACCTTTACTCTGGTTGAGATAAATTAGACTTTTAAACTGTCTTTAACTAATCCATTAGAAGGGCAGATACATCTTAAAATAGTGTTTAGACAGGAGGCAGAGTGTTGACCCTGGGCAGAGTGTGGCAGGGAGACTCATTGTGATACCTGATAGCTGAAAGTGGTGTGCTTCCACATTTGGAAACCAAGGTTTAGAGGAGGCAGGGTGGAGTTAAGATCAACAGTTGTAGACCAGAACTTGAACCCAGATGTGGAAACCCATTTAGGGTTAACTTCCCTTCCCTAAGGTGGGAAGTTGGGGGCATTGGCAGTCATTCCCATAGCATAGGGTACAAGTGTTTTTGACAGAATCTGTAACTGACTTCCCCACCAGCTCATTTAATAAGAACACTCAGGAGAGCAATTCTAGACCCTTCTTGGTGTCCACTGGGTGTGGCTTCCTACCCTGTAAGCATAGAGTTCTTTGGTTAAAATCCTGGCCTTTTTGAAAGTCAAGGGACCAGGGCTCCAGGTTGGCTGTCCCTCTGATCTGCAATGTGACCTTGGCTAAGGTCACTCCCCTATTTGAGCTCAGATGCCCCATCTTATAACAGGAAAGGCAGGATTAGATAATCTCAAACAGCCCTTTCTGTGCTAACTCAGGGCCTACATGCTGCAGAGCCAACTCTCGAGCTCCCCCAAGAGTTTTTTATCCCCAGTTTCAGCTAGCTATGATCTGTTCATGCATCCTTGGTCCTCCAAAACAACTGGCCAGCTGGTCCAATTATCTCTACTGTACAGACCAGATGGCTCAATTCCAAAGACCCTAGATGGCTCTTCCAAGTTCACACATTAGCAAAAAACAGGCTGGGGCTGGAAGCGACACTGTTTGAATCTGAGCTGGGGGACATTTCCCATTCTCCAAAGGTGGAGAACTACTGGAGGAGCAGTGGGTGTCTCCTCCTTGTTCCCAAGGACAGTGTGGCCCAGAACTGAGAGCTCAGAATGCTGCCTAGTCACTTTCCCCACACAGATCCTGGCCATACAGGGGGCATAAAGCTCAGGGTCAGGGTTTGCACTGGGAAAGTAAGCAGGCAGCACTCAAGATTGCAGTCACACTGATTCTGCTCCATCTATTCTCCTGGCAAGTAGAGCAGCTGTGGGATCAGGCCAGTAAGGGAGAGGAGCCCTGCAGAGGGAACCATTTTCCTAAATCACACAGTGGATTAAGGGAAGCCCCCATCACACAGTACATCACACAGTGCATTAAGGGATCTTCATGCACCACACAGTGGTGCATGACAGGGGCTGCGGTTTGAATAAACCAGATGCACCCTGTTGACCATTTTCCTAACTCTACAGTGAGGCATCTGGCCTTTTACACATTAACCTTCAGCCCCCACCCCCACCTCACAACAGACCTCCAGGAGGTGGGGCAAATCCTTCCACTCATTTAAAAGATGAGGAGGTTGGTAGGTTGCCAAATAAAGATTAAACACCAGGCCCTTTGATTCCTTTGCACCAGGTGCTGCTCTGCAGAACACTGTTTTGGGGGGTCTTGGGAAAGAAAATGAAGGGCAGATATGGTCAGATGTATCAGCCCACCCCTGGTCAGATGGCTTCCACCTCCCAGGAAGCCCTGTCTGCTCTGCTTAGTGTTCAGAAGACTACAGCAGGGAGATGGAGTCTTACCTGCTGCGGTGCTGATGCCCAGGAGCCGGCAGGTGTATTCTAGCCCAGTCCAGAACACCTGTAGCTTCATGGTGCTGGGGCAAGGGCAGGGTCCCAGCACAGCTGTCAGCAGAGGCTCTGACCTGAGATGCTCTCGTAAGACCTGTGTGCAGTGGGAGGCTATGGCTGCCAGCTTGGGGCCCGCATTCCTTGAGGCCCTGCCTTCTCAAACCAGTCCCAGCCACTGTGGCCTAGCCAAGGTGTGACTAGGGCTCACCTTCTTGGCTTGGCCGCCTGTGCCCTTGTCAGGCACTGAGCTTAATCATTACCTTGGAAGAATGTCCCCACTACTTTGAGACACTGCTGTGGCTCTAGTGGCAGTCTGAGATCAGGCCAATTAAGGCTGGGCTGGAGGCAGGCAGCCTGGAACTGGCAATGAACTGTTTCTGGCTGGGAGGAGGAAGTCTGACAAACAACCAGCCTAGGCCCCTCCTTATCAGGCAGGGCAGAGACAGTCCCATCTGGACCTCAGGCTGATGGGGTCTGCAAGTGACAGTGTGCATGCAGGTCCCTATTTGTGCATATGTGGGAGAGAAAGGTGCCTTTAAATCACCAGCAGAAACAACTTCTGAAATGAGTTCTAAGGTTCTATATTTCTGAGTATAGGTGAATTAGAAATCTTTTGAGTCTATGGCAGGCTTGGATTCTGACCAGACATTCTTAACTCAGACCCATGTCACATGGGAACCTTCCTTTATTCCTGAACATGTCTCTGGACATGTGATGTGAAAAATCACTGTGATTCTTTGGGACACGAGTTGCTATGCCAATAATTAACTGGTGACCTTGAGGAAACACAAAAATATTTGTTAGTCTCAGTAACTTGTAGAAAATAACTGAGAGGGTTTGACTAGATTGGTGGTTCTTAAAGTATGTTCTGAGAGCTGTGCCAAGAAGCCCAGCCTCTCAAATTTGGACATTGCGGGCTTTCATTAATTCATTTTATTCTTACTGTTTTTCAAGTACAGTTGCCTCCATTTTCACTCCATCATGGCCTCCCACCCTACCCTTCCCCACCTCCCACCTTTAAACCTATCCCCTTTGGCTTTGTCCATGTGTCCTTCCACATATTCCTTGGTGGACCTTCCCCTATTTTCTGCCATTATCCTTCCCTATCCAATTCTGGTTACTGTTAGTCTGTTCTTTATTTCAATGTTTCTGGTTATATTTTGCTTGTTTGTTTGTTTTGTTGATTAGGTTCTACTTATAGGTGAGTTCACATAATATTTGTCTTTCACTGCCTGGCTTATTTCACTTAGCATAATTCTTAATTTACTAATTTATGTAAGAGATTGAAGGATAGCAAGTTTTAGTTTACCCCCTTTCTCACATGGGATAGATGACAAAACAACCAAACAAATTAGAAAAAAAAACCAGACCAAATTCTAGTCATAAGGGAAAACTCAGGCATAATCCACTTTTTTCCTTTGGTGAGGATGGTTACATGGTCATAATAAATACATAATTTTTGCTATTAAAATGATTCTATTTTGACTGATTAATTTGATCAAGATTTTGTAGCATTCTATAAAGAATACCATTGTTTTTCATCCTCCCCTTTGAATGAATTTAAGAACCTCTGTGTTTGTGTAACCTTTAAGGCCAAGTTTAAAAATGTGTGATTTGACATATTTATTTCTCAGGTTAGTTGACTGTGTTTAACAAAAGACTGTTTATCAACTCCAAACTTCCCAATTTTCCTCAGATCTTGACACCTGAACCCCATCCCTCAAATACTGCTACCTGGTCTCTGACCCCCAGTGCACTGCACAGATGGAGCTGCTGGGGGCCAGGTGTCATCAGCAGGCCCTGGTTCCATGCCCTGTGGGAACGTGTTCTCTCTGGCTGGCCCCACAGCGTCCCTTACTTGGTACTTGCTGATGGCAGCTGATTTTGTTGTGTGACTGATGCCTTCAGGCTCTGAATACAGGAAGCACTTCTAGGGTTTGGGTCATGGGTTATGTTCAGCTCACCCATTCTGGTTATAGCCTCCCCTTACTAGTGACTTTGATTAAGGAATGAGAGTATGACCTAGTTAGGGAATGAGAATATGACCTAATTCTGATCAAATAGCCTGGAAGTGGTGTGTGTTGATTGTTCCTGGGAAAGTGTCCCTCGCTTTTAACCAGGGGCCTCAGGACAGGTTGTGTTTCTCCATTTGGATCCACTTGGGCAGCTAACCTGTGATGAAGGTGAGGGGGTGGAGGCAAAAGGCATAACCAGTGAGTGGTGTCTACCCAGTGAGATGAGGAGAAACACAGGGATGTAGTTACCGAGCTGCTTTACTTACCTGCTCCTTATTGTTAAGCTGGTTTGCTTAAGTTTTATTACAGCAAAAAGCATATCTCCTGACATGATGGGCACTGTCAGAACTGAGTTCTCGCCACAGCCTTTTCCTTGTGAATCTCTTTCCTGTGCACTGGGCCCAGTTGGAAGGAGGCTGAGGGTTAGGGGTGTTCTTCCATCCCTGAGAACACCCCTCCTCCGCTAGGTCGGTTCCCTAAGTGGAAGGAAGAGGGATATGTATAAAGAAGAGCAGGTGGTAGAAGGAGAGTAGGGCTTATTGCAAAACCAAACTGTGGAGGAATCCAAGACAAGGCCCTTCTTGAAGAAACTGCAAAAACTATGACTGAGTTCATGACCCCCCTCACTAACATTCAGTCATTTGTGGAATTCCATGGGGAAAGAAGAGCCATATGCCTGGGCAGGTACGTTGCTTAGACCTCTCGGAATTCAGAGAAGATTGATAGGAACCAAGGACCAGAAACCCTAAAATAGAAGCTGACTGAGAAAGTGGTGAAGCTCCCGGGTGTGCAAGTCTGAATTTGTAGTCACTAGTGGGCCCTGGGGAACAAGAGAATTTCTCTAGCATTTCCTGGAGAAATCAGTGGATGCCCAGGGAGCTTGTGAAAAGCTGAGATGGGGAAGAACAGAGAGCTATGGATGGCTGTGTGGAACCTTCTGTAAAGAGTGTAAAAAATAGTCTGCATGCCAAAAAAAAAAAAGAAGAGGTTCAGATTATAGCAGTATAGGAAAGAATGTTAGGGCCCTTGTTGCTCTAGACAGGGGGGTGTTGTGGATATTACACAGAGAAGGTAAAATTTCAATTTCTATTGTATCCTAAGGAGTCAAACTTGTGCTAGTGAGTAGAAGTTATGGGTGGGA